>NC_091469.1:83349378-83669378 GCF_036971445.1 Narcine bancroftii
AATCAAATTAAACATTTATATCCTATCTTACCAAATACTTGTCATATGAAGTGGTTTAATATTACAGGAGTGCAATAAATAGAATTTGTTGTTCTTCAACTCTACACTGACCTCATTATACACATAAGGCTGCAATTACAAAATGCTGCAACATGTGTACCAGCATGTTGCTGTACTAATAAAGTACTATCTTCTCAGTCAGAAACAAACTTGACTGTTCCATTTTTCATAAAATAAAAGATGAAATGAAAGACATTTTGGAAAAGTTTCTGCTGCTCAGAATAGTGTACAGGTACCACAGGAAAATGTGTGCATATTGGAAATGTTATAAAAGGGCAAGTTAGTGCTTGATTTTCTTTGTATATCAAAAATCAATGGAATGAACAAAGCTGCTGAGTTAATGCCTTCTTTGTGATAGAGTTGTCAGCCTACCAAACAACATATTTTGTAAAATATTACTAAAGCAGGGCATAACATTAAACTGAATTGAATTTTTATATATATATATATATATATATATATATAAAACATTGAATAATATATTTTATAATTACATACTATCAATGTACATAATGATGGAAATACATTTGAAAATCAAAGAATTCAAAATATAGAAATCTGAAATAAAAATGCTGGTAGAACTCAGCAGTCAAACAGCATCGATGGAAAAAAAGACCCTTTGACAGAATCGGTTTTAACCTAAAACATTAACTCTATTTAATGATTTCCAATGTTTCCAGTATTTTTTTAAAAAAAATGTTTTTAATCCAGTTAATCTCGATCTTTGCATGATTGATGCCCCTCTTGTGCAAGGTCTTACGGGCCATCACCCTCAATATTGCAAAGTTGGCTCTTCCCCAGTCATTGATCTTGAACTCCTTAGATGTGTTTTCAAATCCACTGATTTTTATTTTAACTTAAATAGTATCCTCCATCAGTACATCTCAAGGGAGGGAGAGAGGCAGAAAGGATTGGAACATGAAGAGGCAGAAATGTAAGAAAAATAAGTCAGAGAATTAACAGCACATGGATAATAGTAAAGGACATGAGAAAGGACTTGCATATATTATGTGTATCATAGCAGCAGATTCACTGTTGCATACATACATATATATATATATATATATACACACACACACAATGTGTGTGTGGATATTTATGCAAATATACAGTAAAGTTCACACACAAATACCTACTTTAGAGAGCAATCATGTAGATCTGCAAAGTCAGAGGGAGAATGCTATGTAATAAACATTATAATTAAGAACACAACCAAATTTTGGCTGCTACACAAGACCAGATTTGTCCCTTTAAGGGGCCTCTTGCTCCCAGCTGTAACAAACACAGTTATGTTCTCAAGTAACAAAAAATAGGAAAATTATGAAAGTTATAAAAGAGAAAGAAAATGCCAAGTTACTTTTAAATGTTTAGCAGATCAATTAACTTTCTCGAAAGTGAAATAAACCTTTCTGTAGATGTTTATCCTCAGTTAGTGGTGTTAAATGCACAATAAAGGATAAACAGCGGACCCTGCTCCCCAACTTCAGTGCCTTTGAATTTCAGAAGCTGATATAACATTTATATTAGAGGGAAGGAGAACTTCCTCACATAAAGGTTGTAGTTTCACCTCAGGGGAAGTAAATGAAGCAGAAACGATGTAAACTCTCAAAGTTGGATTGATGGATGAAATGAAAGATTAACAATGCAAGGTTAAAATAATTACAACTATTTGAGAAGTGAATGGCAATGCTTGTTTCAGGCTTGGAAACTTACATATCTCAGACTGAATACCTTGTTAATTTCAAAATTTTCTGTTTTTATACCAGCTCCTCATCACCACGGAGGTCCTGGCAATCCTGAGAAATACCTTGCTACCATTCACTTCTGCCTCCACAACATAACATCACTGGAAGCAGAGTGAAACATTTTTTCCCCCCAACACTGACTGGGACTGCAGTCAAATCCTTGCAGTCACAGATGGAGCAGAAGCTCTGAACTCCATTCTTATAAACTGAAATGTATACCGGTGGGATCACATTTCACATCCAAATTTTTACATTTGTCGATTTTAAAAAAGAAAGCAGAATCGAATGGACAATTCTTTAACCTAATTTAATTAATTGAAAAATAAATCTAATTCTTTTCAAACAGTATATTTTGTCTTAAAAATATGAAGCATGCAATAAAGTTCATTCATATGTCGTCACTCACAGAGCAAGGAAACAAATTCCATCACTTACAAGATTTACATTAAATCAGCAGAGACATTGATTTTTGCTCAAATAAAGAACAGTAGATCACACACTGGTATTCTGAGCATAGCCCTCTAACACGCTAATGCCCCTCTATCATTCATTCTGGTGCTGACTCTTTTAAATATCGGGGTTTTCCACTGAAATTCTATATTTGAAGGCTGAACTGTACAGCAAAATTAAATCAAGAGAATAACTGCACTCGCCATCATAAGAAATGTTTCAACTGCCCTTGTGGATAAAGGTAGATGAATTGAAATTGTTCTTACCTAACTAAAGCTTGCATTGTAGTGATCCGTTCAGTTCACAAGGAGAGATAAGAGTTATGCACAGGTCAGCGAGTAGAGTTGAAAAAGGAACATTCACAGGGCTCGTGATTCATTGGCAGAAACAAATGCAAGTTGTTACCGAGTCCAGAGGATCCCAAAACCAGCAGCACTAGATATGCACCACAACACAGGGGCACTTAAACAAAAGTAGTTTTTAATTATACTTGAATGAGAAAACAGAATTAAACTTTAACTTATTACTTAACCTACCTAACAACTTAATCCCCCCCTTGAATACTATGCGCAGGTGTGTGTAATGTATATTTAAGATTAGAAAAGTTCTTTGGATCACAGTCCAATCTCACGTTGCAGGCAATTCTTCGACTGTGCCCAGAAGTTAGCATTAACAAAGTTCACCAGTCTTTGGTGCTTAACAGGCAAATGGTTACCCCTCAGGAGGATTCTTGCTGGTCTTCGGAGAGAGATTCCTTTTCCAGGACATCCGCAACTGATTCCTTCTCAATCAGTCTTGCTAATAAAACTTGCTCCCTTCAGGGTTCTCTTTCTTTCAGGTCACCTTTCACACCATCAGTCTTCTCCTTTGACCAGGCAGCCTTCCAAAGTTTGCCAGCTTGTCCCTCTGGAATGGATTTCTGTCTCTCTCCTCTCTGTTTCACACCCTCCCTCTCTGAGAGCAAAACTCACAAAGATCACATGTTCTCCCAGGTAAGTTGCTGTCGATACTTTGTTGCCTCCTGCAAAAAGCATTTTGCAAAACTCCATCAAATATTGTGTTTTAAAATGTGTGTGTGTGCAAGCTGCTCTAACAATTCCTCCCAAACCACCTCTAAATACTCTGTCACAAAGTAAAGCAGGCACATACAGAGCTGCCATTATTAGAGTGGCCAGTGTGTGAGTGGCCCAGTGTAGGAGTGGTGAGTGAGAGGCTTTGGCTCGAGAGGCCCAATGTAGGGGTGGTGAGTTAGAGGCTTTGGCTTGAGAGGCCATGTGGAGAAGTGGTGAGTTAGAGGCTTTGGTTTCATTGGCCCAGTGTAAGGGTGATGAGTTAGACAGGAAAGGGAAGGTAATAGGCTGTTAGTGCAGAGTATATCTGCTGCCGATTCACTCAGTAATAAGTATACTGTTTAGGATACTGTTGAGGGGACGATCTACCAGTGACACGGCGTAGTGGTCATGTTTCTGGAAAAGAGTCTGGCCCTTCAGATTAGAATGGAAGAGATAAGAGGAGGAGGGCTATAATGATTGGGGATTCAAAAGTTGAGGAAAAAAAACAGAAAGTTCTGTGAACAAGATCGAGGCTCCTGGATGGTAGGTTGCCTCCCAGGTGCCAGGGTCAGGATATCTCAGATCAAGTCCACAACATTCTCAAGTGAGCAACTAGATGTTGTGGTCCATGTTGGTACCAATGACATAGGAAAAGGGATGATATCCTGAAGGGGGAAGAAAAGGAGTTAGGAAGGAAGCAAAAAAACCATGACCTCAAGGGCGATAATCTCTGGGTTGGTGCCTGTGCCATGTGCCATTGAGGGTAAGAATAGGAAGTTGTGGCAGATGAATGTGTGGCTAAAGAGTTGGTGCAGAGGTCAGGGGTTCAAATTGGTATCTCTTCTGGGAAAGGTATGACCTGTACGAAAAATCTGAACCAGAGGGGGACTAATAACTTGGTGGGCAGGTTTTCTAGAAGTGTTGAGGAGGGTTTAAACTAGTTTTGCAGGGGGATGGGAACCAGATGAGAGGAGAGTGAATAGGGCTGAAGATAAACAAGAAGGTATACACAGTGTACCATGATTGTGAGGAAGGACAGGCAGTCAACAGGGCCAAATTACAAGTGTAAGATTAAGCATTTAACTTGGATACTTTGGAAACAAAATTGGAAAGGGTTATGAATACAGCACTGAAGGTCTGTATTTAAATGACCACAAAATAAGAAATAAGGTTGATGATCTAGTAGTGCAGATGGAAGCTGCCAGGTATGACATTGTGGCCATCACTGATTTGTGGCTGAAAGATGACCACAGCTGGGAACTAAACTATGGGTCACAGGAAGGTGGGGTGGTTCTGCTAGTTAAAAATTGGATTAAATTTTTGGAGAGAGGGAATATTGGATCAGAAGATATTGAATCTCTGTGGGTAGAATTAAGAAACTGTAAGGGTAAAAAAAAACTATGATGGGAGTTGTATACAGGTCTCCAAACAGTAACCAGGAAGGAGATAGAGAAGGCTTGCAAAAATGACAATTTTACAATTGTCATAGGGAATTTCAATATGAAGGTGGATTGGGACAACCAGGTTGGTGCTGAATCCCAAGGGAAGGAATGCCTTTAGGCTGGCTTCTTTGAAGAGTTTGTGGCTGAGCTGACCAGGGAAATGGCAAATCTGTATTGGGTATTGTGCAATGAACTAGAGTTGATAAGAGAGCTGAAAATAAGGGATCCCTGAGGGGTATGTGGCCTGTGCACTGGCCAATTCAAAAATATGGATTCAACCCTGAATATGATATACAGTCGGTCTAGACAGCACATCTGTGATGAGATTGTCTTTTCCTGAAACGTGGCACACATCCGTCGTGAATTCTGAAATGTATGATAATTGACGCTGCTGTTGCTGTGTCTCTTATAATGTAGACTCAAGCTTCGGCTGAATTTTGCAGTCAGGGTCACCAATTGTAGCGGTTACTATGGTAGAGCTACTAAAGCCTCTACTTCCTCAGGAGTTTGCGGAGGAGCTAGTGGAGTTGTTCAAGTGAACCGGTACAGACTTGAAGGGCCGACATGGCCTGTTTCCGTGCTGTAAACGGTTATATGGTTATAAAGTAATACAAACACACACTAGATTAGTCAACTCAAGACTGTTCTTTTATACCCCGCATGTCCCGGGCTCCATTGGACAAGGCGGGACATTGCTATTGGAATGCTTTCGATCCATAAGACCAGCAGGTTTAAATTGATCCTTGTGAATGTTCTGCGCCTTCTGGCAGGATGTTCAGCAGGGCAACGTGCCGTTCTCCAGATCGCAGTGCCGCTCTGTTAGGTGAGTATTCACCTGTTTGTTTATTTGCTCCGCGGCCTGCTGAACCATGCCGCCGACGGTTCGCATCGTCGCGCTGTGCGCTCACTCGGCCCACTACACGGCCGCTGCATTATGACAGAATTCACCCTGCAGTTTGAGAGGTAGAAACTAAAATCAGATGTCTCAATATACCAGTAGAATAAAGGGGACTACAGAGGTATGAGCGAGGAACTGGCCAAAGTTGATTGGGAAAGCACACCAGCAAGAAGGATGGAAAAGCAGCAAAGAATGGAGTTTCTGCAAGAAATACCAAAGTGCAGGGCAGGTATATTCAAAAAAGAAAAAATGTTTGAATGGAAAAATGACAACTGTGACTGACAAGAGAAGTGAAAGCCCAAATAAAAGCATAATCAAGGACAAACAAAGGAAGCAAAAATTAATGGGAAGATACAGGACTGGGAAGTTTTTAAAAGCATACAGAAGACAACAAAAATCATGAGGGATGAACGTTTAAAGGAAGCTTGCAAATAATATCAGAAAGGATTGCACAGGGGTCAGTGTGGGGCCACTTTTAATGTTGCATGTTAACAATTTGGATTGCGGAATGAATGAATTTGTGATGAATGAGTTTGCAGATGATACAAAGACCAGTGAAGGGGTAGGTATTGATGAGGGAATGGAAAGGCTGCAGAGACTTCGATAGATTAGAACAGTGGTTCTCAACCTTTTTCTTTCCACTCACATTCCACCTTAAGGAATCCCTTACTAACCACAGAGCACTTATGGCATAGGATGAGAACCATTGGATTAGGAGAATCAGAATCAGGATTTATTGGCTTGAAGATGCAATGAAATCCGTTGTATTGCAGCAGCATCACAGATTTAAATATTGCTATAAATTACATCTTTCAAATAAAAAAAAGAGTGCATCAGCGTCCAACAGGCCTGGGAGCAGGAATTAGTCTGGCTCAGCATCAAATTGAAGTACATTAAAACACAGATTTACATGTACCGAGAAACAGTGAAGCACTTTCCTTTGAAGGCTATTCAAAGAGTCATCATGCTCTTGCGCCAATGCAGACAAAAGGAGAAAATTTGAAAAGAAAAGATTGAGACCCTGTCTTGTGAAGTTGTTATGTAGACCAAGCAGTTGGATACAAAGGATTGAGCTCAGGCTCAGTATCCACTGCTGGATAAAGTAGGAACGATGATTATGGGACGGCAGTGGAGGTGGCTACAATGGAGGAGGCAGTGTGATCCTTGGCTGCCTCCACAAGGGCGTTTCTCTCTTTTCCTCCAATTTTTTTTGTAAAGACTCTACCCTCATATGCTCTGTCCAATATTGAGGCTGGTAGAAGAATCTGTGCAAGGACACAGACCTTTTGGGGGGGAATGTGTATTTGGAGATCAAAACTATTCTGAAATATCTGTATGTGGCTCATTTACAAAAAAATATCTAGCCAAAACTTTAATTTAATAATCTCATTAAAAAAAGACCTGCATTATGCCAATTGTGTATTTTATTAAGTTTTCTTTCATTTCTAATGTCAAATGTTCAAAATTTGCAGCAATTTTATATTTATTTATTATTCCAGAAATAGAATGATTTAAACTCATCTGAAAAAGTGAAACAAAAATCCTGAGTAATGTGTGATCCATCTGTATAAGTACACATTATGTTGATGTGCATTTTGGCACAGCATTATTTTGGGATCTTGGCAAAATATATTTTTGATCTTATTATTTCGCAAACCAAACAGCCACTATTTATGGTTTAGTGGTTCCAAGAACTAGTGATTAAAATATGACATGGAAAATTGATTACTATCCTTGAAATGGGGCAGTGTAAGAAGAATTGTATCGAAGTATGAATCCTTACTGGGTGGTTTGAATATCTCTTGGCATTTACTCATACGTTGTGGGCCTCAACAGTCTTCTGAACACATCTGGATTAAGACCTTGCAATATTTTCTTGTTTTACACTAGAAGATAAGAAAGAGGACCAGGAGTATGCCATCTGGCACGTCAAGCCTGCTCCATCATTCAATAGGTTCATGACTGATGTGGTCATGGACTCAATTCCACTTTCCTGGTAGAGAATTCCACAGATTCACTAATCTCTGGTAAAAAGCAATTCCTACTTATCTCTGTCTTAATTCTACTCCCCTGAGTCTTGAGGGTATGTCCCCTAGTTCTACACTCATCTGCTCAGTGGAACAACCTCTCCTGTTTCCATGTTATCTAGTCCTTTCACAATTGTATCAGTCTCTATAAAATCCTCCCTCATTCTTCGAAATTTCAATGAGTATTCTTCCAGTCTTCTCAATCTCTCCTCATAAAATAACCCCCACATTTCTGGAATCAATCTGGTGAATCTCCTTTGCACCTCCTCCAAAACCATCTCAAATAAGGAGACCAGAACTGTCCACAATGCTCCAGGATATTTATATTTGCAGCAGAGTCTCTCTGCTTTTAAATTCAATCCCTCAATCACAACATCTGTGATGAGAAAAACATCAGAGGGGTCAAGAAATGATAAGTCTGAGCATGGTTCAATCACAAGCAAGGATCTTTATTCACATATCGGGGGAAGATGCATCAGGGATCACACACACAAACGTGGACACACCCACATAAGCGGATTCACATATACATGCAAACACAAGCACATTCACACACACCCACACACATACAAACAAACACACATGTACACACTCACACTTACTCGCACACACAAATACCCACACACTCATACATGCAGAAGTGTGTGCACGTACATATGCAGAAGCATGTGCATGTACACATGCAAGCACACGTGTGTGCACGTACACATGCAAACACATATACATGCACACTCACACATACATGCACACATCCACATTCCCTCATACACACACGGGCATGTGCACACGCACACACAAACTACACACAATTTATGTGCATTAGCAGATGCAGCTAAACAACCGATACTATTCCTGACAGATCGCCACTCATCACTGTTCACACATCTAAACACAAGGACAAAACAAACAGTACCTGCCACTCCTTGTTCGCTATTAGACACGGCATCCTAATTAACTATAGTAAGTAATTACACTGATAATAATGGGCAAGGCATCACAGTCCTTCTCAGATATGTACCACTATAGCCCTCCCCACCCTGTACCAGCACACACCTTACAATTGATTCTCCAGTGTTACCCATGGCTCGCAACCTAAAAGGCTAGAGTTCATTCCTGGGGTGGGGGGGGGGGGGGAAAGAAAAAGAAAATGAGGTGCTCCACCAGCTGTGGGTTGGTGCTCATCATGCCCAAATGAGGTACAGTGTCCCAGAGTGCTAATCGTAGGGTATCCTCACCTGTGGGTAGTTCTAATCATGATTGTCATGGGCAAATGACATACGTCCCACCTGGTTGGTCAGGTGACCCTCCAGGAGCATGCACATGGAAATTTCTTTGTTCGGAGCAGTTTCCAGTCCAACATGTTGGATAATCCTATGGATAACCTTCCACCACTTGAAAGTCACCGCACCATGTCACTCTACAAATTAATGCAAACACAGGGGACACTTTATATGTTATAAGCACAACAGAATAGGATAATGCACACTATTATGAGCCTAATGGTTGTTGCCTAGTGAATTAAAGTAGTCCACCAACTTCCCACTACTTCACCATGGAGTGCGGTGTCCCAGGCTCATTTAATGTGTTCACTGACTCTTGTGTGTCAAGTGAGTGATATTCTCCGATTGATCTGAATTGTAAGCGCAACACTCTTCACCAACAAACCTGCGAGCAGGTAGTCCAAAGCCATCCGATCTCTTTGTATGCAAAAGGCCATGGCTGTCTTGTTGGCCAGTGCCTCAGTCATGCTGGCCATTTTTTTTTGAGTGCTCACTCAGATTCTCGAGGTGCATGGTGGCAAGCATCCTGGAGAACGACGCTTCATCCACCAGGCTGCTGTTCATTGACTTCAGCGCAGTGTCTAATGAGATCATTCCCAGAGGCTGTTGGAGAAGCTGTCCTTGCTGGGACTCAACACCCTTCTCTGTAACTGGATTCTAGACTTCTAATGGAAAGACCACAATCTGTCCAGGTTAGTAGCAGAATGTTGAATGCTGTCATGCTGAGCACTGGCACACCTCAGGGATGTGTGCTCAGCCTACTCCTGATCACGTTACTGATCCCCGACAATGTTACCAGATCCAGCTTCAACAGTGTCATCAAGTTTGCCGATGATACAACAGTTGTCAGCCTCATCTGCAACAACAGTGAGTCGCACTACAGAGAAGAGGTGGAAAATCTTGTACTATGGTGCAAAAGTGACAACTCAAGTCTCTGTGTGGACGAAATGAAGAAGGACCAGGAATGAACACCCTCCACTACACATCAACAACTCTGTAGTGGAGAGCACCAGGTTCCATAGAACTATAGAAAACTACAGCACAGAAACAGGCCCCTTTGGCCCTTCTAGTATGTGCCAAACTATTTTTTTTGCCTTGTCCCACTAACCTGCACCCAGTCAATAGACCTCCATACCTCTTCCATCCATGTACCTGTCTAAATCTGAAATATTACAATTGAGCCTGCATTCACCACCTCAGCTGGCAGCTCATTCCACACTTCCACCACTCTCTATGTGAAGAAGTTCCCCCTCATGTTCCCCCTAAACTTTCCCCTTTCACTCTTATCCCATGTTCTCTGATTTGTTTCTCATCTCCCTTCAGTGGAAAAAGCCTTTCTACATTTACTGTCTATCCCCCTCATAATTTTAAATACCTCTATCAAATCTCCCTTGTTCTTCTACTCTCCAGGGAATAAAGTCCTAACCTGTTTAACCTTTCCCTGTAACTTAATTCCTGAATTCCAGGCAACATCCTAGTAAATCATCTCTGCACTCTTTCTATCTTATTGATATCTTTCCTGTTTCCTGTAGTTAGGTGATCAAAGCTGTACACAACACTTCAAATTTGGCCTCACTAATGTCTTATACAACTTTAACAAAACATCCTAACTCCTATACTCAATATCTTGATTTATGAAGGCTAATATACCAAAAGCTCTCTTTGAAACCCCATCCACGTGTGATGCCACTTTGAGGGAATTATGTACCTGTATTTCCGGACCCTCTGTTCTACCACACTTCTCAGTGCCCACCATTTACCATGTAGGTCCTTTCTTGGTTTGTCCATCAAAAATACATCATCTCATACTTGTCTGCATTAAATTCCATCTGCCAATTTTCATCCCATTTTTCCAGCTGGTCCAGATCCCTCTGCAAGCTTTAAAAAACCTCCTTTGCTGTCCACAATACCTCCAATCTTAGTGTCATCTGCAAACTTGTTGATCCAGTTTACCACATTATCATCCAGATATTCTTTGGCTTGGCTTCGCGGTCGAAGATTTATGGAGGGGTAATGTCCACGTCAGCTGCAGGCTCGTTTGTGGCTGACAAGTCCGATGTGGGACAGGCAGACACGGTTGCAGCGGTTGCAAGGGAAAATTGGTTGGTTGGGGTTGGGTGTTGGGTTTTTCCACCTTTTCCTCCTTCTATCCAGATATAGATGACAAACAAATAGCCCTGATCCCTGAGGCACACCACTAGTCAAAGGCTTCCAGTTTGAGAGGTAAGCATCCATCTCCACTCTCTGGCTTCACCCATCCAGCTATTGTTGAATCCAGTTCACCACTTCACCATGAATACTTAACATCTGAACCTTCCTGACTAACCTCCCTTATGGGACCTTGTCAAAGGCCTTACTAAAGTCCATGCAGACAACATTCACAGTCTTACCTTCATCAGCTTTCCTTGTAACCTCCTCAATAAACTCTATAAGATTGGTTAAACACGACCTACCATGCACAAAGCCATGTTAACTATCCCGAATCAGTTTCTGGCTATCCAAATAACTGTATATCTGATCTCTTAGAATACCTTCCAATAATTTACCTACTACTGATGTCAGGCTCACCAGCCTATAATTTCCAGGGTTACTTTTGGAGCCTTTCTTAAACAATGGAACAATATGAGCTACCCTTCAATCCTCCAGCATCACACCTGTGGCGAAAGACATTGTCCGTTATTGTGTGCTTAATAACAAGTTGAGTCGGTGGTTGAGGTAAACCGAACAAAAATCTTTTCTGCAAACATACAAACATGATAAACATAGTAGGAAGAGAGAGAGAGCTCACAGTGTGGCATCTGCTCCCCGCTAGTTCTCGATTCAACTAACGCGCCCTCATGGTGCTCACATATGCACAGTGCACTGTTGCGAGTACGGTGGCTGCAATGTGATTGCATCCAGTGCAGAGCAGCTGATGGCAGCGACTGTCTACATCCCCTTTCTTGGGCTACCACCCCCCCTCCTCCACATGATACATTGAATATATGTATAACTTTCACTAATATAACAATATATACATTCAACCCAGTTCAGACCCAGTATTTTGGGTTCGACTTACAGACACGCCCAGCGTGCTTGGGGTACCTTGTCCTGATTGTCTCTACTGTCCATAGTCTCAAGGGCATTGTCCATCTCTTCTGTGGTTACCGGGGGGCTCACGTCGATCCCAGGTTCACGTTACAAATCCACAAATTCCAATTTGCCTGTGTCGGTTTGAGATGGGGGTGGCTCTCTTACTGGGAAGATGTGTCATCTGTTCCTCCTGTATATTTTCCCCCTTGAACAAACCAGGTATGACCTGGGTTCCTGGCAGTTCATTTCCACTATATCCGGGCGGTTGTAAATTTGTGGAGTCTGGATCCTTACCACTTACCCTTTGGTCAATGGGACAAGCAGCCAACTGGTTTTATCATAACTTTTATTTTGCACCAACTTTCTGTTTAGCAGCTGAGCCTTGACATATTGCGGGTCCTTTGGTTGGGGCTCCAGTAGTCCTTGTCTACCTCAACATTAACCGTTGTGCCGGCAAGCCCAGGGTGATGTCACGAGGGATTTTTCTCAAGTGGGTAGGCTAAGGAAGACATCAGTTTTCTCTCTGATTTTTCCATTAGCTGCCTGGCACTTCTCATCACTCTTTCAGCCAGCCCATTTGATTGTGGGTACTCTGGGCTGCTGGTAATGTGGGTGAAGTCTCATACTATTGCAAACTCACGGAACCTCTAGCTGGTGAATTGTCTGCCATTGTCTGAGAGAAGTGTATGAGGTGCCCCATGTACCGAAAAATGCCGTTTTAGTTTGGTGATGACAGCCGCAGCAGTTGCGTCCCAGAGCAGGTTCATCTCGAACCAGCCTGAGTACAAATCTATTAGTACTAGGTATGGTTGGCTCTGCCATTCAAAGATGTCGATAGCCACAGTTGACCAGGGTAGGTTGGGTACCGGGTGCAGCTGCAGTGGCTCTTTCTGTTACTGTTGCACGCTGAGCAGGATTGTATCTCGCTGTCTATGGTCTCTGTCATACCTGACCAGAAGACAATGACCCTCACTCTGTGTTTCGTCACTTCTGCGCCAGGGTGCCCTCTGTGCAGGATCTCCATGTATGTATCCTGTAGTGTCTTGGGGGTGACTGCTCTTTGGCCCTTCATGATTATCTCTTCATCAATAAGCAGTTTATTACAGTATGAAAAGAACAGTTACTCTGCTGGTGTCAGGCTGCACTGCTTGGCCAGCCAGCCACCCTTAATGAAGGTACTCAGGGTATTTAGGATTGTGTCTTTTGCCATGTGGTTTCTTAGTTCATCCAGCTGGGCTGAGGATATATGAGTTATTGACACGCGTTGAAAGTGTCCTCTTCCTCGACTTGCTGGATCGTACATTTTCTGGGAGCCCGTGATAAAGCATTGACTAAATGCGTTTCCTTCCCTCATTTGTGTACAAGGATAATGTGGTATTTCTGGAGCCTGAGCATCATACACTGCAATCTCTCCTGCGCTCCTGTTATTATAGTCATCAGAAGAAAGTGGTTGGTTTCTTTGGTGACTGGTCTGCCATAGACAATCATTCAATTTCGAACAGGCAAAAACTTCTGCCAGTAACTCCTTTTTCAATCTGAGCATACCTCATTCCCATGTCCGTAAGTGACCTAGATACGCCACTGGTCTTCCATCCTGCAGGCATGCTTCCCCAGGCCGTACTGAGAGGCATCATAGGTCAGCATCACTGGTCTATGTATGTCATAGTAAGTTAAGACTGGAGAGCAAGACGCGTTCCTTTAGGGCAGCAAAGGCATTTTGTGGTTGTTCATGCCAGGTTCATTCGGTGTCTCTATGGGTCAACTGTGTGAGTGGGGCCATCAGTTCACTAGAGTTGGGGATGAACTTTCCCAGGTACCGTTGCAGGGCAGCCACACCCGCTGGCACCGACATTTCTCAATGGTCCTCATTTGGATGGGTCTGCCTGCAGTCCCTTGCTGGTGAGCATGTGCCCTACATAGCTGACTTGTTTTAGATGGGATTGAGCTGCAAGTTTACATTCTGTGCCCGGTCGAGCACCTTCTTTATGTGGCCATCGTGCTCTTCTAGTGAACTGCCACCTTCTAGTATGTCGTCATCTATCATGGTAAAGGTTACCCAGCGAAAATTTGTTCCATAGACCTTTGGAATACCTCACTGGCTGAATTTATGCCAAATGGCATCCTCAGAAACCTGTACTGACCAAACGCAGTGCTGAACGTGGTCAATAGCGACGAGCAGTAGTTGAACGAGACCTGCCAGATCAAATTCTTAGCGTCCAGAACCAAGATTACCGTTGTGCTGGCCATCTGTGTGGCATCTTCCTTTATGGTGCACATGGGGTAATGTGGTCTTTTTAGGGCCGCATTGATCTCTCGCAGATTTATACAAATTCCGATTTCCTCTCCATATTTTCTCTTGGTGGCCACCATGGAGGACACCCATTCAGTTGGTTCCGAGACTGGAGAGACGAAGCCCAAGTCTTGCATTCTGTCCAGCTCAGCCTTGACTTTATCCTTCATTGCTACTGGAATGCGGTGCGCTAGCTGGAATATGGATCTTACCTCCGTGTCAAGCTGCATGGAGTACATCACCTTCTCCAGCTCATCTTTGAAAAGTTCACTGAACTCAGAAAAGATCTTCTGTGATAAATCATCTTCAGATGGGCTTATATGATGGACCTCTATACTGAATGAAACAGAATCCATGCACACACTGAGGACTAGCAGAGGCATGATGTCCTTGCGGACCACAAAGGTTAGCATGTGAAGCCATCCTTGTACGAAACACCGCAGCCGCGCTGTGCCACTGGTCTGGATTCTGCTGCTCTCCATAAGCCACTGGGTTCATAGCCTTGATGCGTGGTTTCACTTGTTTCACCCTTCTCAGCTGGTTGAATGTCCCCAGCGACATAACATTGCACTTGGCCCTTTCATCTCAGCCATCTTGCCATTGACTTCTATGGATACGAAGCCCTCATTGTTACTTCTGATCTGGGTTTCTGCTGGGTTGCTTTCCATCCTCACGGTGAGCCTGTTCCAAACTACTCTGGTTCCAAATGGTCAATGGTCCTCCTGGGTCTGGTCCGTGCAGTGGTCTGCTGCCTGGATCTGCAGCACCGTGGTTCCATTGGCCCCAGTTCCTGCACTGCTGGCTGAACACTGGGCATATCTTCCTTTTCGGCTTGTGGTCTCCTCTGCAATTCCCACATCCTGTCCTGGGTATGGGGTGACCTGGCTAGCTTGGCTGGCTCTTCCTTCTAGCCTCCAACCACTATCTGCTCCCCGGTCCACCTGTATCACATTGATGCTTGTGACCTGCTGTTGTGGAGAGTCCAGCCTTTTACTGTTTTTCTCGGTAGTTTCATATGCTAGGCATGTTGTGATGGCTTTGCTAGTCTCGCAGGAGGGCCTTCAACATATTCTCATCACAGATGCCTCAGACCATTGTTTTTAATTAGTTTGTCACAAAGTGTGCTGAAATTGCATGTTTATGTCCTCATTTTTAAATCGTTGACATATGAGTGTATCGACTTGCCAGGCTTTTCGTCCCTCATGTTGAATTTGTGCCTTTCCATTGTCACATTTCTCTGAATTTACACTTTAAACAATCGGAGTCCTCTCTTGACTCAGCTGGGTTGTTAACGAGGTTCCCGCCTGGCTGCGTACACAAATGACCTCTCCCTTTCAGTGGCTTCCGGGCTCACTAAGTTTAACAAAATGTATGCTCTGGTTGGGGTAGGCTTGTCGCTCTGCGTTGCCACTGTGAATATGTCGTATTCCTGTTCAAATATGTGCCAATTTTCTGCCACATTTCCAACAAGCACAAGTGAATCAGCCGCCTTAATCAGTCCACCATTATGGTGACCGTGCAAAACGTGGTTGTGAATACTCTCTGGACTGATTTATGATTTGAAGACTTCTGACACCATGTTCGTTATCGTGTGCTTAATAATGAGTTCAGTCGGTGGGAGAGGTAAACCAAATAAAATACTATTCTGAACACAACCAAACATGATAAACAGGGTAAGAGAGAGAGAGAGAGAGAGAGAGAGAGAGAGAGAGAGAGAGTGAGAGAGAGAGACCACTGTGTGACGTCTGCTCCCTGCTAGTTCTCAATTCAACTAATGCGCCCTTGCGGTTCTCATGCATGCACAGTGCGCTGTTGCGAGTACGGTGGCTGCAATGCGATTGCATCTGGTGCAGAGCAGCTGATGGCAGCGGCAGTCTATAGACATTTTAAATAATTGTACCAGACCCCCTGCAATTTGTACACTAGCCTCCCTCAAGGTCCAAGGGAAAATTTTGAGAGGCCTGGGGATTTATTTGCTTCAAGAGAGCAAGCACTTCCTCCTCTTTAATCTGTATATGTTTCATGATCTCACTGCTTGTTTTCCTTACTTCCCTTGTCTCAGTTACCATTTTTTGAGTGAATACTATTTGAAAAAAAGTTTTTTTAAGATCTCCCCCATCTCTTTTGGCTCTATACAAAGCCAACCACTCTGATCTTCAAGAGGGCCAATTTTGTCCCTAACTATCCTTTTGCTCCTAATATACCTGTAGAAACCTTTAGGATTTTTCTTCACATTGTCTGCCAAAGCAACCTAATGTCTTCTTTTGCCTTCCTGATTTCTTTCTTGAAGTTTTTCTTGCATTTGTTATGCTCCTCAAGTATCTAATTTGCTCCATTTTGCCTATAACTGCTATCTACATCATGAAGGGATCCTCCTTCATGAGTGGTGAGCTGCACCAATATCTGCTGGCCAGAGGTATCGCCAAGAGCAGGACCACCAGCTACAACCCCCGATGAAATAGCCAGGTGGAAAGGCAGAATGCCATCGTCTGGAAGGCTGTCCTCCTAGCCCTGAGGTCAAAAGACCTCCCTGTCTCCCACTGGCAAGAGATCCTCCTTGAAGCACTCCATGCAATCAGATCCCTCCTGTGCACCACCATCCCACATGAAAGGTCTTTTCCCTTCCCCAGGAACTCCGCATCGGGGACCACATTGCCATCCTGGTTGACATCCGCAGGGCCAGTCAATAGAGAAGAGACATTAGGTGCTGGAGTAGGCTATTCAGTCCATCAAGCCAGCACCACCATTCATTTAGATCATGACTGATTTTCCACTATCAGTACTGTTTTTTTCTTTCTTTGGCTTGGCTTCGCGGATGAAGATTTATGGAGGGGGTAAATGTCCACGTCAGCTGCAGGCTCATTTGTGGCTGACAAGTCCGATGCGGGACAGGCAGACACGGTTGCAGCGGCTGCAGGGGAAAATTGGTTGGTTGGGGTTGGGTGTTGGGTTTTTCCTCCTTTGTCTTTTGTCAGTGAGGTGGGCTCTGCAGTCTTCTTCAAAGGAGGTTTCTGCCCGCCGAACTGTGAGGCGCCAAGATGTACGGTTTGAGGCGATATCAGCCCACCGGCGGTGGTCAATGTGGCAGGCACCAAGAGATTTCTTTAGGCAGTCCTTGTACCTCTTCTTTGGTGCACCTCTGTCACGGTGGCCAATGGAGAGCTCGCCATATAACACGATCTTGGGAAGGCGATGGTCCTCCATTCTGGAGACGTGACCCACCCAGTGCAGCTGGATCTTCAGCAGCATGGACTCGATGCTGTCGGCCTCTGCCATCTCGAGTACTTCGATGTTAGGGATAAAGTCGCTCCAATGAATGTTGAGGATGGAGCGGAGACAACGCTGGTGGAAGCGTTCTAGGAGCCGTAGGTGATGGCGGTAGAGGACCCATGATTCGGAGCCGAACAGGAGTGTGGGTATGACAACGGCTCTGTATACACTAATCTTTGTGAGGTTTTTCAGTTGGTTGTTTTTCCAGACACTTTTGTGTAGTCTTCCAAAGGTGCTATTTGCCTTGGCGAGTCTGTTGTCTATCTCATTGTCGATCCTTGCATCTAATGAAATGGTGCAGCCGCGATAGGTAAACTGGTTGATCATTTTGAGTTTTGTGTGCCCGATGGAGATGTGGGGGGGCTGGTAGTCATGGTGGGGAGCTGGCTGATGGAGGACCTTATCTAAATCATTAATATATATATGATAAATAACTGAGGACCCAGCACTGAGCCTTGCAGGACCCCACTTGTCACATCCTGCCATCTGAAAAGTGACCCATTAATCCTTACTATTTGTTTCCTATCAACCAATTTTCTATCCATGTCAGCACCCTACCCCCAATACCATGCTCTCTGATTTTTACCACCACTTTCCTATGTGGGACCTTATCAAACGCCTTCTGAAAATCCAAGTACACCACATCCACTAGCTCTCCCATGTCCACCCTCCTCGCCACATCTTCAAAATTTCAGAATATTAGTCAAGCATGATTTTTCCCTTCAGAAATCCATGCTGACTTATAATGATGCTATTATTTCTGTCTAAGTGTTCTGTTATTTCTTCTTTTATAATATATTCTAATATCTTCCCCAATACTGATGTCAGGCTAACCTGTTTTCTCTCTCTCCCTCCCTCCTTAAAAAGCGGCACAACATTAGCCACCCTCCAATCCACAGGCACCTCTCCTGAATCTATAGATCATTGGAAAATGTCCACCAATGCGTCCACAATTTCAAGAGCAACCTCCTACACACCCTGGAATGCAGTCCATCAGGCCCTGGGGTCTTATCAGTCTTCAGTCCATTCAATTTGCTCAAGACCACATGCACGCACATGCAAGAATCTGAATTTCCATCAATTCCTCCATTACTGTTGGAATTTCTATCAATTTCTTCGATACTGCAAGACCTGTATCTGACATTTACCTGTATTTTCCCTGGTGAAGACAGATCCAAAGTATCTTTTAAACTTATCAGCCATTTCCTTGCTTCCTATATTTTACTCTCATACCTAATTTTTTCCTCCCATAAGTTGCTTTCTGTTGCTCTTTGAAGGTTTTCTAATCCTCTAACTTTCCAGTCCTCTTTGCTGTATTATACTTCCTCTCCTTGGTCTTGATACTGTTCTTGTCTTTCTTTGTCAGCCACGGTTGCCCTTTGCTCACATTAGAGCCTTTCTTCTTTGGAATGAACTAGTCCTGTACCTTCTGAAAAATGCCCAGAAATACCTGCCATTTTCATTCCACAGTTCTCCCAGCCAGGGTATCCTTTCATTGCATTTTGGTGAGCTCCTCCCCCATGGCTGCAATATCCCCTATATTCAACTGTAATACTGATACTTCTGACTTTCTTTCCTTCTCCCTTTCAAATTGCAAATTAAAACTCACCATATTATGGTCATTATTACAGAATGGCTCCCCAACTTCAAAGTCCCTTATCAAATCCACATCATTACACAACACCAAATCCAGAATTGTCTTCCCTCTGTTGGAGTCCATCACAAGCTGAACCAAGAACATATCTGGAAAACATTCCATAAACTCGCTTTCTTGCAGTCCCACATCAACTAGATTTTGTCAGTCTATCTGCTCGTTGAAATCCCCTATAACAGTTGTATCATTACCATTCTGACATGCCAATCCTAACTCCTGATTTATTCTACCTCCTATATCCAAGCTACTGTTTGGGGGTCTGTATATGACTCCCATTATGCAGTTCCTCAACTCTATCCAAATAGACTCTACTCCACCTGCTTTTAAGTCACTCCTTTCAAGGGACTGAAAATCATTCCTCATTAACAGAGCTACCCCTCCCCCTCTGCCCACCTGTCTGTCCTTTCGATAGGACATATACCCTGGAATATTAATTTCCCAATCCTGGCCCTCCTGCAGCCATGTCTCCATTATTCCTATCACATCATTCCCTCCAATATGCAATTGAGCTTCAAGCTCAACCATTTTATTTCTTGTACTCCGCGCATTCATGTATAATACCTTTAATCTGTTACTCCCCGCACCCCTCATCTTGTTACCTGACGCACGGCCATACTCTCCAATCCCTTTCTGCTCCTTCTGCCCTTTTAATTTTGCTGCCTATCCTAACTTTGCCTATTTTCTCTTTCCTATATATTGTCCTATCGGTCAGGTTCCCATCCCCCTGCCAAATTAGTTTAAACCATACCTAACAGCTCTATTAAACCTGCCCACCAGGATATCGGCCCCTTTTGGGTTCAGGTGTAACCCATCCTTCTTGGAGAGGTCATGCCTCCCCCAGAAGAGATTCCAATGGTCTAAGAATCTGAAACCTTGCCTTCTACCTCAGTTCCTCAGCCACATATCCATCCATCTGATCCTTCCATTTTACAACCCCCCACCCCTCCACTTGCACTCGGCACAGGTAGCAATCCAGAGATCACTACCCTGGATGTCCTATCTCTTAGCTGTAATCACTCTTCAAGACCTCCTCCCATTTTTTGTATCTATGTCATTGGTATCCACATGTACCAAGACATCAGGCTGCTCACCCTCTTCTCTCAGAAGACCCTGGGCCCAGATTGAGATATCTCACATGGTGACTTGCCTCCCTGTACAACCCATTGATTTTAATGCCGCATGTAATTTTCACATTCTCCTTTCCCTCCTCCACTCCGCTGGCACTCTGTTTCCCATCCACCTGCAAATCTAGTTTAAACCCACTGGAGCAGAATTACCAAACGATCCCACAAGGAAATTAGTCCCCTTCCAGTTCAGATGCAAACAATCCTATCAGAACAGGTCCCATTTTCCTGAAAGAGAGCCTAATGATATAGAAACCCGAAGCCCTTCCTCCTGCACCATGCCTTGAGCCATGCGTTAAGCTGCATTATCCTTCTAGTTCCAACTTCACTAGCACATGGCACAGGTAGAAATCCTGAGATCACTACGCTGGAGGTCTTGTCCTTCAACCTAGTACCTTACTCCTTGAACTCTCCTTGCAGGACCTTTTCACCCTTCCTAGCCAGGTCATTAGTCCCTTCATGGACCACGACATCAGGCTGCTCATCCTCCCTCCTGAGAATGCCATGAACTAAATCTGCAATATCTTGGACCCTCACACCAGGGTGGTAACATATCATTTGGGATACACTATCTCCTTCACAGATCCTTTTATCTGTCCCCCTAACTATGGAATCCCCTATCACTGCAGCTCACCTCCTCCTCCCTTCCCTTCTTAGCTACAGGATCAGATTCTGTGCTAGAGACCTGATCATGTGGCTGCTAGGTACCCCCCAGCCCCCACCAACAGTTTCCAAAATGGTATACTTTTATTGAAGGGAACAGCCACAGGATGCCCTGCTCTGCATGTCTGTTCCCTTTCCCTCTCCCTCTCCCTCTCCTAACTCTCACTCATCTATCCTCCTCCTGCCTCCTAGGTGTCCCTATAACTCCTTTCAATCACCCCACTGTCTCCTGAATGATCCGAAGTTCATCTAACTACAGCTCCAATTCCTTAACTCGGCTAGTCGGGAGCTGCAGCCGGATGCACTTCTCACAGATGAAGTTATCAGGGAAACTGCTGGCTTCCCCGATGACCCACATTCTGGAAGAGGAGCATTCCCCTGCCCTGGCTACCATTCCTACTACTTATGACTTGAGGAAAATTATGTAAGATAAATAAAACCTGCCCTTACCAGTACCTACCTACTGAATCTTTTCTGTTCCTTGAATAGGGTGGCCCTTTCTTTCTTAGACTCATACTATCCCTCACCTCTTACCTGTTCTCACCGAAGGCCGTTGAGCCAAAGCCTTACCACTCTGACTCAGCCCACTCTGAGGATGGCTGCTTCCTCAATGACTGCTCCGCTGCACCGTTCCGTGGAGTTCACTTAACTAGTGATCTAGTGTGGACACTCAACATATCCTCACTTGTCAGGATGGCTCAACAGCAACTGCACTCCCTGAGGAGACTGAAGCGGGCAAGGCTACTGGTTACCATTTTGTCAATCTTCTACAGGAGTTCTATCTAGAGTGTCCTGGCTGGCTGCAATCACAGTGCAATAAGATTGCTGTAGAGAATTGTATCAGAGGTCAATCCACAGGACCACAAGAGTGTGGCAGAAAGGATTACTGGAGTCCCCCTCCCTTCTCTCCCCATCAATGTAAACTACCAGGATCGTTGTCTGAAGAGGGAGCACAAAATCATTGAGGACCCCTTCCACCCTGCATCTTTCAGCTGCTCCCATCAGGAAAGAGATACAGGAGTATCAGAGCCAGCACCACCAGCTGAGGAGCAGCTTCTTCCCATGGCCAGTAAGAATGGTGAACGACCAAAGGAACTGCTCACACCAACCACCTCTCGCAAGGTGTGCACTAAATGGGTGTGGCCAAATGCTTGATTGGCAGGAGATGTGTCTTCCAATCAGGTAGTGGGCAGTGCTGTCATGTGACAGCCATGACTGTTCACATTACATAATCAGATGGCAATAAATTTGATGACTTAGCAGCAGCCATACCTTCCCATGGAGAGCCATGGGTAGGCTCGGTGCCTGCATATCCAGTGCGTATGGTTTAGTACCCAGGGAGCACCCACCTTTGTTGGCTGTGGGCACTTTCATGCCTGATTCTGTTCCTGTTCGTACTCGCTGTGTCCTGCTTGCACTCCCACCAATTGATTGGATCAGTGCTGGTTGTACTGTCTGCACAAACATTCTTTAGCCCTGCTCACTGACTGGGGACTCACTCTGAGAGTCAGCACTTTTTATGGGTCAAATTGTGCACAGGGAAAGGCTGGCCCTTGAAACTCTCACCCCTATGAGGGTCACTAAATGTGAGGTGGTTACTGGTGTGGGGCAAAGTTGCTTGGGGACCATTATTTTCCAGCCTCTCCCCAAAACAGACATCAAACCCCATGGAACTGGATAAATTCCCCCCATAGTCTCTTTATTGAGTTTTGGGAGGAATCTGTGTCGACAACATTCTTTTGGAGGCATCTGGTGTGTTGTCTCTGCTGGCGTATCTTTGAGCCACTCAGCAGATTCTCTAATCAGCATCACCATCACCGCTCTCAGCGTCCACAGATGTGTCATCCTGCATTGGAAGCGGGCAAACTCACTCTCTCCAGGTTAGTTGGTCCATATGCACATGCGTCATTCTCGGTTCTCCCAGTAACGCTACCCATCGTGTGTCCCCAGTCCACGTGCTACAACCTCCCCACTTCTCATCACCCCACATAGCTGCTGCACCCACACCTTTCAAAGTGAGCTCCATCTCCTCCGATTTCATTGGGTCGACACCACCAGGTGGTGTGACATTGGGAACCCCCTTAATCAGTTAGTTGGGGATGCCTGCTGCATCACACTGAGCCATCCTGAAAGGCATTTGCTGCTTCAGCATCCTGTTCATTTGCTCAATGAGTCTCCCTGCCTGCAGGTGGTAGGGGCCGTAGCAATATGGTCAAGTGCAAGATATGTTGACATCAGTAACTCAACAGCCCTATTGTGTTTCTCCCTTTATGGAGGGAACTGCTCCGCTGAGAATCTTGTTTTTTTTTCTCAGTGGTTGATATCTCCCTCTGGCCTGAGTGCCATTGGATCCCCAGGAAATGGACAGTCTGGCTGGGACCCTGTATTTTTGTTGGGGTTGATGGTCGATTCCCTCACCTACAGGAAAGTAATTAATAATTACCATATCCATGGCTTAAGCCTCTGCCTCCTCTGAGTGCCCCTGGAACAGCAGATTATCATTTCAATGGGTCAGAGATATATTAGGGTCAGGTTTTATGACTTCCAGCTCCCTGGCTGTCAACCAATGGCCCTGGCTATAGCCCTGGGGCAGATGGCAGAATATGTCTTGGCACCCTTCCCAAGTGAAGGCAAACTGATGCTGCAATCGAGGGGGATGGTGAAGAAAGCAGGTATACCCCAGCTACCAGTGCTTCCCTTTCTGGCCCCCATGACTTCGATCAGGGTAACCATATCGGGGACCAGTGCAGTGAGTGGGGCGGGGTCATATTTGTTTAACTGCCTATAGTCATTGGTAATGCGCCACATGCTGTCCTTTTTCCATATGGGCCATGCTGAACTGTTGAATGGAGGCAACTATCATCTCCCTGATCTCCTTTGTGTCACTGGACACCCGATATTGTTGGGTGTTGACTACCCTCAGTGGAAGGTGAGATTACTCCCACCTGGCTAACCTGACTAGTATGCTGGCATGGGTAACCCCAAAGTTGAATTTTTCCTTGTAGGGTTTGGCCTTTGAGCACGTTCATCCCTGTTGGACCATCCTCCAGATAACAACATCCCATTTGTCTTCCTTGTTAAAATGCAAATCTTGTGTAAATATCAGATGGAAAACCAAGGTACCCAAAAAAGTCAGGCAGCATGGTTCGATGGAATTGTTGGTGTTGGTTTTAGTCTCTCTGTGTTGCTTGCTCATTGCAAATGATTATCAGAAAGCCAAACTCCTAAATGAGGAAAGGCTGAACCATGAATGTAAGGGATTGGGGGAAATGCCTTGGCCCTTCACATTCATCACATAGTCATACTAATTATTAATATAGTATTTTTGTGGATTTTATATTGTAAAATGTGTACTGTATCTAGTTCCAAAAATGTCCTTCCATCACATGTTTCTCATTGCTAATTGAACTACTAGAAAAATAGTTGAAGTCCTCACCATTGCCAAACCATATGATTATTCTGCAAGGATTTATAATTCATTAAAACATGTTTGTGCGTACATTGAAATAGTCAACAAATGTGTAAAATTGGAACGGAGTATGATGCAGCATGGTAAGGAATGTGGATGGTGAAAGGCAATTGGTGTCTGCTTAGCTACATCTGCGCACTGGCCTGTTATCAATGGCTGGAGTGGATGCTACATATCAGCATAAAATAAAGCAAACTCTTTGTCTGTCCCCATGGACCAAAACGACAGAGTGTAGCATCTGCTAGCGGCAACGCTACTGAAATGAGAAATGTCCACACAGCACTGAATTCAGTAACTGAATTCCTCGTGCTCCTCGAGGGGACTGCCCACTTCCTGTGAGGGGTGCACTGGCCTTAGGGAGTGACATCAGCATGTCACAGAGCCACTCCTTGTCCAGCGGCATGCAACACGGAAGCAGCGCTGTCTCCTTGAAATGCGTGTCGCCATCTGCAGGCTTCTCCTCGGAAGGGAAGGGGGGCCCATGCCATCTTGTGTCGGATGACTGTGGCAGTGATTTGGCCCATCTAACCACATAGTCATTCGGTGCACTATACCACCCCCCCAGCCCCAGAATCAGTGTCTTTGGGCGAACGGCCTCCATGTCTAACCTGGGGATCTGAGGCAGGCTGGTTTGAGTCCAGAATCGCTGCCTTGAGGTGGTCAATGGTAAACCTGTCCTACCAATGTTCAAGGTGAAAAAGAAACCATTGCACTACAACACCTTGAATGGGCCTTCGTAGGGGCATTGAAGGGGTGTCCCTTCCTATCCTCTCCACACGAAAATGAATTTGATGAACTGCAGGTTCGCCGGGACGTGGCAGGGTGGAGAGCCGTGTCGCGAATGTGGAGGTTTCTGTCTACCCATCTGTTCCCTCAATCGCTGGAGGATGTCTAAAGCACAGGGTTGTGGGCTGGAAGTGAATGTTCTCTGGGATGGTAAGCAGGGAGCCAAACACCAACTCAGCGGACAACGCTGGTGGGTCTTCTTTTGGTGCTGTGCAAATTCCTAACAGCACCCATGGGAGTTCGTCCATCCAATTTGGTACTTGTAACCAAGTTTTCAGGGCTGCTTTCAGGTGGTGGTGGAAACGTTCGACGAGCCCGTTTGCCTGAGGATGGTAGGCTGTGGTGTGGTGTAACTGGCTGCTGCAGAACTTGGCTAGGTTGGCCCAGAACAAGGATGTGAACTGGGTCTCTCAGACCAAGGTGATGTGAGTCGGGACTCCAAAGTGTGCAACCCAGGTGGACAAGGAAGCTCTGGCACAAGCCACTGTGTCACATGTGGGCAGGGGTATCGCTTCCAACCAACGGGTAAAATGGTTGATTACTGTGAATAAATACCGCTTACTTTGGCTCACAGGGAGCGGGCTGATGATGTCCACATGCATGTGGTCAAAATGGCACTGCGTTGGATCGAAGCACTGGAGCAGGGCCTTGGTGTGTCTGTGCACTTTGGTGTGTTGGCAGTCCAAACAAGTCTCAACTCATACAGTGTAGATTGGTTGCGTATGTATGGAGCTCTGTTGCAGGGAGTGGAAAAGACTGTCTGCTTCCTTGGCTACCAGGTGTGGGGTGCTGAAATCCATGTTGGATATTGCCGAGGAAACGTGCACCGGTAGCTTGGAGAGAAACAGTTTGTGTGTTGTGGTGGTACACCACCGGCCTACTGCAGGGGGCAACCTCTGTACCTGCAAGTGTGTAAGGGGACAGGACAACACCTGGCCAGCTGCCAATCAGTCGGCCTGAATGGATCAAGCCCCACCCGGTCAGGTGTCAATCACCCTCCGGGATATAAGCCTGCGCCAGCCTCCCAAGGCCTCACACTGAGTTGCTGCAGCCACAGCCAGCCTGGCTCCGTGGAAGTCTTTGTGGATTAAATCCTGTTGTTCAGTCTTTACCTTGTGTGTATCTGATTCTGTCTAACAGTGCACCACAGGTGTCTGTCCACTAAGGCCACCATTCATGTATGAGGTCAGAGGGGTTCCTATCGCCCAGGCCTTACATATTCAGGATATGGAAAGTGTCAGCTACGTTCCAGGGAATTGAGGAGGAAATGCCAGAATTGTTGATACTTGCGCTCCACAGGAGGATTTCCCATGAAGGAGCTTATTTTTGCTGCGGTTTCAGTGTCCAAGGCACTGATGACATGCCAGAACTCAGTGTCCTCCGAAACAAGGCCTCTGATGTGGCTTAGCCAGTTCTAACCAATTCCTGGGCTGATTTCCCCAGAAGGGTGGCAAATGCACACCCACAGAGTTGTTCACAGCCGTTGCAACTGTAGTGGTAGTAGCATCCTGCATCTTGTCTTGTTCGAGGTGGGATCCAAAGACGTTGGAACCATCGGGGTCACCACTGTAGTGTCTGCTAATGGCAGCGCTACCGAAATGAGAGACGTCCACAGAGCACGAGGTGAAATTTATTTTGAATTTCTCGCACTGCTCGAGGAGACCGCCCACTTCCTGTGAGGGCGTACTGGCCTTAAGGAAGTGACATCAGCATGTTGTGGTAATGCACCCCGTCCAGCGGCACACAACACGAAAGCAGCTCTCTCCCTAGAGCAAGGCGTGTCACCAACCGTGGGCTTCTCCTCAGAAGGGAAGGGGGGCCCCACGCCATCTTGTGTCGGACGGCCTGTCTAACTCCACAGTCTCTCGGCCCGCTACAGGAGTAGGAAAATATAAAAGAAAATCAAAAACCCAATTAGGAAAACGGAAACAGTGTTCAAGCGCTTGAGTCAACTTTTTGGATTTTGTCTTAACCCACAACTATGCTCCCTCTCTCTCTCTGCTCAGTCCTCACTCTCCCTCGAAGAAATAACAATAGAAGATCTTCAGGAGCTCTGCTGGTGTGCGTCCTAACGTGGTCCTACATTGCCTTAGCGACGTACCTCATGTCAGAATCTTGTCTGCAGGGTCAGCATCAAAGTATAGGAGAAAAACCTACAGTCAATTTAAGCACATTCTGAAAATTTTGAAAGAGATTCGACCAAACTGTAGTGACGTCTGAAACCGTCCAGCCAGATATCCCATTACCAAAGCAGTTTCCCTTAAGCTCAGCAATAAAGTGGAGTGCACTTCTAGTTTAATTGAAAATGTTCAACAACAGCCAGATTTTGCACCACCTGGAATACAATTAGAGAGCAGTGATGACAGAAATGAGCTTTGTGCACATTAACATCATTACATGGCTATAGAACGCCAGAAAGATGAGCTTGGCTGAAAAGCACTTGTTTCGATTTTCTAATTTGAGAGATTTTAACTGGCTACGCAGGTTTCTGAGGTGTGAGTTGGGCATTTCCATTAAAAATAGAAGCTAGATACCCCAGTTTTCTGTGGCCAAAAAAACAGAAACTACAGAACTCAACTTTGTATTCGGTCTTGCAAATAACTTTGGACTAATAATGGACAATTTATTTAATTCAGACTAAAGGCACAGCCCTGTAGTTTGTAATCTTTGCAGTAAAACATTAATTGCCTTTTAGAGATTAGATTTACATCTGCCAAATTGGCAAAAAGCATTACTGAAAAAAATTATTAAATATATTCAGTGTAGTTAATCAGCATGACAAATGATTGCACATCAACACTGAAATACAGTATGTATTGGTAAGTAACCAATTATTTCCAAAAAAGCCAATTGGCTTTGCAACAGTATTCATCTTTTAGTGTGGAATCTTGCATTGAAAATTCAAATGGCAGCGCTACCGAAATGAGAGACGTCCACAGAGCACGAGGTGAAATTTATTTTGAATTTCTCGCACCTGCTCTCAGGTTCTCTCCTGAACATATGCTTAACTATTATCAATTAACATTGTGTCATAGCACCTTTTAATTAAGCAGCTAGTACAGAATTGAAGCATTTCATTTTACAAAACCTTGGCTTGACCTTTACACAGTTCTGTCATCAATTCAGAACATGGCCCTTTAGTTTTGTTCTCCTTGGACATCTCAAATGATATTTGCTCAATAGGAGGCTTTTGTTGGTTACACAGATTACAGATATTATCATTTATAATGTTTCTTAACAATAAAATAAGTCAATGTCTCCATGTTTGTGTGCAAATGTGCTTCTAATGTGTATGATCTAATTATATATACAAAAAAAATCAGATGTTTAAGGTTTAATTCCATAGATGGATGTAACTTATTTGTGTTCCCAGTGCAATGTTGTAGTTTCCTTTTTAAATATTGGGTTTTGATTTAGAGAATTATCCTAGAAAGGCAGCTTTGACTGGAGAATTGTACAGGACGACAAAACAAAAAGACAAAGAAATCAAGGACAGTATTCTCCTTGTAATCACCTACCACCCATCCAGCAATTTCTGCCACCTGAAATGTGATCCCACCACCAGACACATCTTCCCCTCTCCTCCCTTCACTTTCTGTATGTCCCAGCCCCTCCAGGATCTCCTTGTCCACTCCTCCCTTCCCACCAATCTCTCCCTTTATGACCTACTCCTGTGACTGCAGGGAATTATGCCCACACCTCCTTCCTTACACCATTCATGGCCCTAAACAGTCCTTCCAAGTGAAGCAATACCATCAATGAATCTGCAGGGGTCCTCTATCTACTATCTATCTAACCATGACAAATCAGCATACAGAGATGAGGTGCAGTCGCTAATGGACTGGTGCAGAACCAACAACCTGTATTCAAACGTTAAAAACACAAAAGAGATGGTTTTTCAACTTCAGGGGGGCCCAGAGGGTGCACACTCCACTGACCATTGACAGCTTGATAGCTGAGGCCATTAAGAGTATCAAGTTCCTTGGAGTGCAATTGGCAGAGAACCTCACCTGGTCCTTTAACACCAGCTCCATAGCCAAGAAAGCCCAGCAGCACCTCTACTTCCTGCGAAGGCTGTTCATCTCCCACCCTCCATCCTCACTACATTCTATAAAAGATGTATCGAGAGCATCCTGTGCAATTGCATCACTGCCTGGTTCGGAAGCACGGACCACAAGACCCTGCAGAGGATAGTGAAATCAGTGGAAAAGATCATTAGGGACTCTCTTCCTATATGAAGGACATTTACAACAATTGATTTGGGAAAAAGGCAATAAACAATTGGAAGGACTCCACACACCCCTCAAGTAAACTACTCTCCCTAGAAGGAGGTACCATAGCACTCAGGCCCATATGTCCAGATTGGGCAACAATTTTTTTCCCCCCAAGCCATTAGGTTCCTGAATTTCCAGAACATTTCTGCATAGTGCACATTGGAATTTACTGTATATGTCTTAATATTTTAATATTTCAATGTTTTTAACTTCTATTCTAACTTATATTTATGCAAATATGCTCTGTGTTCTTGGAGAAACGTTATCTCATCTTTACCATGCAAGCATGGTGTTATGAGCCCAAAGGAGCACAAAATCCAGGAGCAATAGACATTCACCAAGACAAGTAGTTACTTAAACAAAAGTTGTTTTTAATTATCTTTAAACATGAAAACAGAATCAAACTTTAACTTATCTTAATTAACTTAACTAAACCCAACTTAACTCCCTTTTAATTCTAAGCGTACGTGTATATAATGTGTGTGTAAATTTAAGAGAAGTTCTTTGGTTCACAGTTCAATCTCACGTCTCATTCTTCCAAGTTCTCTGGTTGCAGGCAATTCTTATACTGTGCACAGAATTTAACATGTATAATGTTCACCAGGATTTGGTGCTCGAAAGGGAAATATTTACCGCTCAGGAAGGTTCTTGTACGGTTTGCAGAGAGAGAGATTTGTTGTTCCAGGATTTCCACAACTGAGGTACCACCATTAGTCATCTCAATGTCTTGCTGATGAAACTTGCCCCATCAGGGTTCTCCAGTTGATAACCTCTTTCTTTCAGGCTATCACAGAGTTCCTTTCAGTTCCACTTATTCCAAGAGAAACATCAGACAGATAGCACTTCCAGCCATCTGCCACTCTGGAGTTTGTTTCATTTCCAACCAGCTTCTCCTGCTTGTTTCAGCTGTCTGTTCAGTCTCTCTCTCTCTCTCCAACTGCCAGAAAGCCCATGTGACTCTCGCTGTTGCAAAACCTCTGACCTTCTCCAGCAAACAATAGGAGTTATTCTTCTTGGATCAGGTGTTGTCTTTAGGTAAACAAAAACCCAGGAGTGACCTTTCTGTGCATTCTGTCAAAACCCTTGCAAAGAGCTTTCAACAGCCAGAGCATCTCCTGCTTATTGCTTTAATTACGTCATTTCAATTAGCACCGACTTGTGAAATGTGCACAGCATTCTCCATAGTTTCTGTAAAGTTACTGAATCTGAATTCTTCAATATTTCAAATGAGATCTGTTTTAAAGTGTGTGTGTGTGTGTGTGTGTGTGTGTGTGTGTGTGTGTGTGTCTGTGTGTCTGTGCGTGTGTGTGTGTATGTGTGTGTGTGTGTGTGTGTGTGTGTGTGTGTGTGTGTATGTAACCTACTGTAATTTTACCAATCTATCTCCCAAATAAATACATCTACAAATATTCCATCACAGTGGTATGAACAATAAATAAAGATGATTAGACTTGACTGCATCCAGTGCTCTCGTTGGGGCCTCCTCTACATCGGAGAAACTAGTCACAGGCTGGGATATCATTTTGTGAGTACCTTCACTCTTTCTGCTGCATTGACAGGGACTTCCCAGTGGCCAACCATTTCAGCCCTACATATCATCCGCCTGCTGATATGGCTTCATGTACTGCCAAACTGAGGCCACCCAGAAATTGGAGGAACAACACCTAATATCCCGTCTGGGCATTCTTCAACCTGATGGCATTAATTCAACTTCTCCAGTTTCTGTTAAACCTCTCTCCTGTCTCTCTCTTTCCCTATTCTGCTGTTTCCTTTTGTCCAGCTCCCCACTCTTTCCCCCATTACCTCAACTTTTTTTCTCCTACCCTACCTCCTATATCCACCTATGGCCTTTTACTCCTCCCCCTGCCCTTTCGTCCCTCCACTCTTCTCCTCCACCCACCTTTTTATTCGGGTACCTGCCTGCAATATCTTGATGACGGGTTCAGGCCTGAAATGTTGGTTACCTTTTACTTCCTATAGATGCTGCATAACCTGCCAAGTTTCTCCAGGGCTTTATGTATTGCACTACAATTAAAGACAAGCAGATCTACAGACTTGTTTAAATAATGAAGTAACTCATTAAGCCCATTCAGCCTGACAATGTCGACAGCATTAAATCTAAGCTACACATCTCTCATTTCTTACAGATGCACAATCTTGAGAAAGCAAATAGATAGAAAAATGAGAAACATAAGCACGATTCTCAAAATATGAAACTGTACAAATTCTGAAGGTACTGTGACAACAAGATAGTCCATTTTCCTATTCACCTATTAGGCATTTCTAGATATAGGTTGTTCTTTTCTGAGCACCTGCAGGTAATAAAGGTGGCCCTCCTCTGCTTCTGTGAACGTTCCTCCTTTCTACAAGAAGAAATCTTTTTATACTCTTCTTGAGAGTGATTAGCCCAGTATGGCCCCTTCAACCCATGATGTTGTCTGGATCTGGAAGTGCAGACCTTGTCAGGTGGATTTAATTTTCTGAAGGATGTTACTGAACCAGATGAGTTTTTTTACAAATATTCAGCAGATGAGATTAGCTTTGAATCCAGATTCATCTAATTACAGGAATTTAAATTTCCAGTTGTCTCCACACCAGTGGTTCAGAATATTGGCTGTTTGTCGAGGAATTTAACCACAGCCTGGTTTACATGGCTCCTAGATGGCCAGTTTTCCTCATTGTATTCATTGTATTCTCACTTTAACACAAAATATGATCAACATCATCTGGAAAAGCAAAGTCCAATTAAATGCAGCTGACACTGGCATCTCTTCTAGGATCAATACGTTCAAGTAACACTGGAGAATATTTTGAGATTAGTTGATAAATGTTTCTCTATTTCCTTTGGGCTCTGTTTATTTTATTTTTAAAAAATTTTAATTTAGGCATCCACCACAGTAACAGGCCCTTTCAGCCTACGAGCTCATGCCACCCAATAACATCCAATTAAATTCCGATACATTTTGAATGGTGGGATGAAACCGGAACCCCTTGGGGAAAACCCATGCAGACCCAGGGAGAACATACAAACCAGACAGCGCAGGATTCGAAACCAAGTCCCAATCACTGGCACTGTAACTGCTACACTAATCGTCCCACCCCAACACATCTTAAACTTTTAAATTATGCAAATACCCCCAGAATAAGGGAATCTAATGTCATTACATAGTTTTTTTCTATACATTAATTTTAAAAGTGAAAGTTTCCAGGCTGTATTACATTTATCATATGTCTTTAACTATCGAGGAGAAGTAAATGGCGGCTGTATCAGAAGTCCCAAAATTTAATGGAAAAATGGGTAACATATTAAATTCCTACATTTAAATTTCCAATGGAAATTTACAGAAAAGCCAAAGGAAATGAGCCCATATTGAGCTTTTCCAATGATTTTAAATGAAAACATAAATGTCCAGAATCTACAGTCAAGATAAATTTGATACTAATGGCACAGAATTTATTTATTAGCAAGTGTTTCAACAAATTCAGGCAAAATGTCCAGCTGAATGTCAGCGTGCAAAAGTGTTCTTTCTAAGTCTGTAAGTTTGTCAGAACTGAGAAATGTTAACGATGTAACTGCTTTCAATCAATCTCAAAGTGGGAAGAAGAAAAAGATCTATGATCCAAGTTCAGCAAAAGAGGCAAAATTCATCAAGCAATCGTGCGAGGCAAAATAAAGTGATCATGAAAAGAAATATTTTATCACTTTTGGATCCATTGACAATATAAATACCAATTATTCGAGCACCTAACTATCTGATGTTTGAAACTGGGGACAACTATAATCTGAAGCTGTTGAGTTCTTTCAGTTTGGAAGACTCAAACATGTTTAATCTAAAAGTGTGATGCTTCTGCCCCTTGAGCATCTGCTGGGCTTCACTGGAATAATTTAGGAATCTGAGAACAGACTCTGTGGGGAAGCAGACAAAGCTTAAGGTATTGATTAATGGAGCCCTCACCTGCATTTCCCACTCTTCTGCTCCCACCCAACATCATCCCAGTCAGAACAAAGATGGAGTTCCCTTGGTCCCCACCCTCCATCCAATCAGCATCGAACTTCAACACATCATTCTTTGTCATTTCTGCCTGCTGCTAAGGGATTCCATCACGTCAAATCCCCCTCTCCCCACCCCATTCTGCTTTTTACAAGGACTATTCTCTCTCTCTGTGACTCTCTGGTTTGCTCATTGCTTCTCATCCAGCCTCTGCAACCATGTAACATCTCCAAAATCACCATAACCAGTAACTTAAGCAGCTCATCCAGGTGAGGCAGAGGTTGACGTTCACCGCCTCCTCCCTTGTCTACTATGTGATCGCCTTTACATTGGCAAAATGAAGCATAGAATAGGCATCTGCAATGGCCACCTTGAGCTCCCAGTTTCATGCATACTGTAGAAAGATCTTCGACAAAATGACATTCAATCTCTGTTTGATGCCCCAAATATTTGTGTCTGGCCTCCATTAGTCATGGTCAATCATAGGCACTGCGTATCTGGTAGTCACTGGTTAGTTGAGCAGCGTCAACTGTGGCTATTGAGGCTGATCTTAGCTGGAGTGGCCTCTTCAGAATGCAAGCCAGGGAGGAGTTAACCATAACCATATAACCATATAACCATTTACGGAGCTGATATGGAGTTCCGTCTGTTGTGCATGCAGTAGGACACCTCCCCTTCCCCCACCCCCCCAATGCTAATGACAGATCCAAAGGAATAACGCAGGTTGATACAGTTTGGTGCCAGCAGCATCGCAGGAGTTGCCGACCCAAGGTTGACGACAGCAGTCAGCTGCCTTTGGGACTCTGACTCCGGATTTTTCTTCAGAGTTTACTCCCAAAGCCTTTCCCATGAGTGGGTATAGCCACAAGCCAGAGTAGGTTTGAAATCAGAGTTTTCCCTCTCCTGGATGAGTTCCCATCCGTGGTTAACGAGCTCCATCTTCCCAGAGCAACTGGTTTCAAAGTGCAAGTGGCCCACCTTTGCCCCTTCTGTCAGTGAGAACACACAACCCGGGCGGACCTGCTCTGGAGAGCGAAGAAAATGGCACCTCAGTGGAGCAGATTGGTAGGCCCTGCACACAGCCGGCAACAAGGTTACAGCAAGCGGAGAGACAATTGGACCCCCGACCCAACAGAATTGCTAATATCACCAACAATGGGATGCGGGGACCCATTCATGCCATCTATCCTGTGCATTTCAGGAAAATGCCATGGCCACCGTCATTAATGGCTGCGGCATTTGGCCAACATGACAGCCTCCTCCACATGTGGAACTCTCTATCCGGAAGGCGCTTCTTCATTGACACTGGCGCCAAAATAAGTGTCCTTCCCTCCTCGACCTATGACATCCAGAATGGTAAGCCAGGCCCAGCACTAAGGGCAGCTAACAGCACCATCTCTGCCCTGGCTTGCATCCTGGAGAGACCACTCCAGTTAAGATCAGCAACTCCTGCGATGCTGTTGGCACCCGCACCATCCCTCTCTGCCTTGGCAGCAACCGGTTCATGTGAACATTCATGATTGTGGCGGTGGTGCAATCGCTCCGGGAGCAGACTTCCTGCAAGCCCAATGCCTGCTGGTGGACCTTAAAGGGTGGCTTTTGATGCATGCCAGGACTTTTCAAACAACGCCCCTGGGGGAAGCTAAGTTACCTGCCCCCCCATCTCGACTCCCTCACTTTCTCCGACAATGCATTTATGTGGAATCTAGCGGGGTTCCCTTCGATTGTGGCGACACAGTTTTCCTCTGCTGAACTGAAGAACGAGGGTAAGGAAACACATTCTCACCAAAGGCCCCAAATCCATGTCAGGGTGTGCCACCTTCCCCGAGAAGCTCACCATTGCCAAGGAGGAGTTTTTAAAAATGGAAGAGCTGGGGATAGTGCAGCGTTCCGACAATCCCTGCGCCTCCCCCTACACATGGTACTGAAGGGAGCAGGAAGGCGGAGGCCATGTGGTGACTATCACCACCTCAACAAGGCCACCACATCCAACAGATACCCAGTGTCCCTCATCCAAGACTTTTCCGCTAACTTACAAGGGGCATGGGTATTTTCAAACGTCAACCTCATCGGAGGCTATCACCAGATCCCAGTCTATCCTGATGACATTCCCTAAAAGCACCACCATTACCCCTTTTGGACTTTGAGTTCCTGAGAATGCCCTTTGGACTTAAAAATGTAGCCCAGACCTTCCAGAGACTGATGGATGTGGTGGGCCGAGATGTCACATTTGTGTTCATCAATTTGGACAATATTCTCATCGGCAACTGCAACAACATGGATCACGTGGCCCATCTAAGGCAACTGTGTGCCCAGCTGCAGGAATTTGGACTAACTATAAACCCTGCTAAGTGCCAGTTTGGGCTGAAAATGATGGACTTCTGGGGCATCAAATCAACGGGCACAGAGCAAAGCCCCTGCCCGAAAAGGTAGAGTCTGTTCGGCACTTCACCAAGCCCTGCACAGTGAAGGGATTGCAAGAATTCACCAGTATGATTAACTTTTATCACCGATTCATACCAGCAGCAGCTTGCATCATGCAATCCATTTTCACGCTCATGGCAGGGAAAGGTAAAGTCATTACCTGGGACAATGAGGCATCAGAGGTGTTCCAGAAGGCCAAGGATACCCTGGCCAACACCATCCTTTTGGTACACCCCAGGCCAGAGGCGCCAACCGCTCTCACGGTAGAAGCATCCAGCACAGTGATAGGGGGCGTATTGGAGAAATACATCGAAGGGCAATGACAGCCCCTGGCCTTCTTTAGCAGACATCTCCAGCCACTTGAACTCAAATTCAGCATCTTTGACTGGGAGCTATTGGCACTGTACCTGGCAGTCAGGCACTTCAGGTATTTTTTGAAAGGTAGATAATTCATGGTCTTTACAGACCATAAACCATTAACCTTTGCCTTCTATAAAGTGCCCGACCAGTGGTCAGCCAGGCAGCAGTGACACCTCTCATATGTATCTCAGTTCACCACGGATATTCAACACATCACGGATAAAACCTACATGGTTGCCAACACACTGTACCGCCCTGCAATCAAGTCTGTCCAGTCCCTGTCCCAGGGAATAGACGATTCAGCCCTAGCCAAGGCACAGAAGGAAACCCCTGAGATCTTGGCATACAGGACAGCAGTTTCTGGGTTCAGGCTGGAAAATCTCCCTCCATCATGCCGGCAGCATGGAGATGGCTGGTCTTGGATGCGATGCACATCCGGCCATCACAACTTCTGTCAAAATGGTGGCCAGTAGGTTCATCTGGCACAGCCTCCAGAAACAGGTCAGTCAGTGAGCCAAGACCTGCATGCTGTCCAGACATCCAAAGTGCAGACACATGTCAAGGCACCCCACCCCCCAGACCTTCGAGCCAGCTCAACATAGGTTCAGCCACATCCACATTGACATTGTAGGGCCACTACGGGTCTCCTCACCATGATTGACGGCTCCATGAGGTGGCCAGAAGCAGTCCCGCTGCCAACACAACCACTCAGACCTGCGCCAGGGATCTGATTAACACATGGGTGTCAAGATTCGGATTCTTGGAGCATGTGAATACACAGTTCAATTCGGGATTCTGGGTGGCACTGGCCAACTTGCTGGGAACCCAGCTCCACCACACCACAGTGACCCACCCTCAGGCCAATGGGTTGGTGGAGTGGTTCCACGGGTACCTAAAGGTGGCCTTGATGGCTTGGCGTAAGAGAACTGGGCAGTCAAGCTACCCTGGGTCCTCCTGGGGATCCGTACTGTGCCAAAAGATTTCAATGCCTCAGCAGCCAAGATGGTGTACGGTGCGCTGTTGGTGATTCCAGCAAAGTTCTTGGCCACCGCCAAGGACCCAGAGGACCTGATGGCCTCGTTGACAAAACTGAGGGAAAGACTGGGTATTCTAGCCTTTCTGCTGCAATGCCAGGCCAAGTCCTATGTTCCCAAAACATTTTTTTTGTTCGGAGTGGGCACATCAGATACCTCTGCAATGGCCATACAAGAGGCCATACAAAGTAGTCAGACACAGTGGGTCAACATGTGTGCTGAATATCAGCGGTAAGGAAGAGACTTTCATCATTGACCACCTCAAGCCAGCACATCTGCAGAGGTAGACCATTGAAAACGGCGGATAGCGCTCCAATCGCCGGTTCTGGGGGGTGAGGGGGGCTGAGGCTGTGTAGTGGCCTGCTAACCAGGATGCGACCTGGTATACAAACGTGGCGACTGCACCAATCCCGCAGGGCCCAACGACCTTTGTCCCAAGTGGCAATCTGCACGGCGGGGAACAACGAGCAACTGCGGAACGCTGACCAATCAGAGGTTGCTGCTACTGTGACACCACTCCTGTCGTCAGCAGTGGGAAGGGAGCTGTCATCAGAGCTGCCAGTACAATAAAGCAGACTTCTACTTCTTAGGTGTGTGTCATTCTTTCCACACTTCACAGTAGCATGCATGCTACAATACCGTGGCACAATGGTTAGGTACAAAATGAAAGCAATGTGACACCTGCCATGGATGGTTGGACATTGACGGATTAGTTTTGATCTCAGATCACTTCAGAGCATAGCACACAGTCTTGCAATCCTTGAAGCACTGTGCTTTTTGATAAGAAATTATATTAAAAGCCTCAGTGACCCACTTTATGTAACCATAGATTTCAAACTGGCATGTTTTAATTAACACCAGTTCCAGCCTGGAAGGAAGCCAGTGATAAATGGTGATAGTCAATACCACATCCTTTAGGAAATAGTCATTCAATAAGCATGTTTATTAAGTTCTTATACTACAGTAATTAAATTTGGGCAACACAAGAGGGCCAGGATTTGGGAAACTCAGAGATGAAATTCTAAAAACTTTCCAGATGCTGGAAATGTAAGATAAGCCAAGCACCATCTTTGCAGAGAGAAGCAGAGCAAACAGCCTTCTGATGAGACATGATTTTTTTAAACCAAAAAATAAACTTTATTAACACTTTATTAACACTAAATTATTTACAAAAGGAAAACCATTCAAAGCCTCTTCCCACTCTTAGTTCTACATTTCTATCACCGTACATTTGTATTCACACCATTACCATCACTGTGGTATCTTGTCTCTTCTTTCCCCCTCACGCCCCCCCCCCTGTTGTTTGAGGGGCTTCGCTTGGCTCTCAGCACCTTGGTCTCAGCCACGTCCTTACTTCACAGGTGTTATCTAACCCATTGAATATTTCCAGCCCCTAGTTTTAATCTCAGAGAATGGTTGAGCTACAGTTAATTATGGCGACAGGAGGGGAAGGAAACAGAGATTCGAGTTAGAGTCAGAAAATTTGTTTGGTCAAGATTCTAGTTTCTACAGTTTCTTGTGCTTCTCGAAGAGCAAACATTAATTGAAATGTAACTATATATGTGACATGCACTTTGCATACTTGATTGTTGTCCTGCTTTGTTAACTTCAAATTCTTTGGGCAATTGTTGCCTGCACACAGATTTCCACCTTCAGTATTGTAGCATCTGGGTGTTACTCGCTATAAATCCACGTGTACACATCAGCTGTCTCTTTGGGAAAAAATTAGCAACTGAAGCACAAACGCCAATTTTAGATTTTTCCTTGCACTCCCTTCTTTGCCTGCCTGCCTCGAGGAACATTTGAACAGCAGTGTGCAAGCACAAAAATTAAAACTACAAGTTTATAAGCAATTCTGTTTCCAAGTAAGGTTCATTAATAATATTCCAAGTAGGGCACTGGAATGAAAAATAATCTCAGATTTCAGATTTATTGACAGAATACATATATGACATCGTACACAACCCTGAGATTCTTTTTCCTGCAGGCAAGACAGAATTACCACATTGGCAGTGCCACAAGTGACTCAATGTACACATGTAAACAAATAAAGAGGGGACATCACATGATGAGATAAAGCCAGGATGTAGGATGTAAGAATTTGTGATAAAGTGAAAAAACAGTGGAGGCAGAAATTAAACTGTTGGAATCTGTTCTTAAACAGGGAGCATTTTACAAATGTCACTGGCCTTTCGGATCCGGTGCAATAAAGAAATTGGCAAGGGCATGAAGAAAGGCCTACCTTGCAGATGGATCCAGGCTCTGTGGTGAAGAATCCTACCCAAATGGCAAGAGCTCCAAACGCAGCAACTCAGCGAACTGCAGCGCTATCACAGCTGCAGCTATGGAGGGACGAGGAGGACGAAGAATATGTGTAACTGCACATGCGTGAGAAGATGTGCATGTACAGATCAAGAGAATACTGTCAAGGAAGGCAGCTTGTTTGAATTGCTGCCTGTAAATGCTGAATATTTAGGTGAACACCAAACTAGCAATGAAGAGGAAGATGATGAAGAACAGAAGAAGAAGAGGAAATAGAAGAAAAGGATACCGTTAAAGGAGGTAGTAAAGTTAAAATTCCAGCAAAAATTCAGAAGTACATGGAAGTCAGTTCGTTTTCGCATTCTACTTGGAAGTCTCCTAGAGTAAAAACCTTTTTGGTTAGAAGTAAAAACTTTTTTGGACCCAATGTAATTGTTGTTGGATAATATTAAAGTGGTTAGACCTAAATTAAGGTTAACTATGTATCAAATTGAATTTTTACGACTAGCTTTAGCTGTTTCTAGAATCTGCATAGCCATTAACATAACATAACATAACAATTACAGCACGGAAACAGGCCATTAGGCCCTTCTAGTCCGCACCGAACCAAACACCCCTTTCTAGTCCCACCTCCCTGCACAATGCCCATAACCCTCCATCTTCTTCTCATCCATATACCTGTCCAACCTTTTCTTAAATAATACAATTAACTCCGCCGCCACTATTTCTCCCGGAAGATGATTCCACACAGCTACCACTCTCTGAGTAAAGAAGTTCCCCCTCATGTTACCTCTAAACCTCTGCCCCTTAATTCTTAACTCATGTCCTCTTGTTTTAATCTTTCCTCCTCTTAACGGAAATAGTCTATCCACATCCATTCTGTCTATCCCTTTCATAATCTTAAATACTTCTATCAAATCCCCTCTCAACCTTCTACGCTCCAAAGAATAAAGACCCAATCTGTCCAATCTCTCCCCATACTCCAGATGCTTAAACCCAGGCAACATTCTGGTAAACCTTCTCTGCACTCTCTCCACTCTGTTTATATCCTTTCTATAATTAGGCGACCAGAACTGCACACAGAACTCCAAATTAGGCCGCACCAACGTCTTATACAATCTCAACATCACCTCCCAACTCCTATATTCCATGCAATGATTGATAAAGGCCAGCATACTAAAAGCCTTCTTCACCACCCTATTCACGTGAGTTTCTACCTTCAGGGAACGATGTACCGTTACTCCTAAATATTTCTGCTCTTCTGTATTCCTCAATGCTCTCCCATTTACCACATATGTCCTATTCTGATTCTTCTTACTAAAATGAAGCACCTCACACTTATCAGCATTAAATTCCATCTGCCATTTTTCAGCCCACTTTTCTAAGCAGCCCAAATCCCTCTGCAATCCTTGAAAACCTTCTTCATTATCCACTATTCCACCTATCTTAGTATCGTCTGCATATTTACTAATCCAATTCACCACCCCATCATCTAGATCATTAATGTATATAACGAACAACAATGGGCCCAATACAGATCCTTGAAGCACACCACTGGTCACCGGCCTCCAACCTGACAGACAATTATCCACTACCACTCTCTGGCCTCTCCCTTTCAGCCAATGTTCAATCCATTTGACTATCTTAAAATTTATACCTAAAGACTGCACCTTCCTAACTAACCTTCCATGTGGTACCTTATCGAAGGCCTTACTGAAGTCCATATAGACAACATCCACTGCGCTACCCTCATCCACATTCCTAGTCACCTCTTCAAAAAATTCAATCAGATTGGTCAAACATGACCTTCCTCCCACAAATTCACCTAAATACTTGGAAATCAGATACAGATTTAGGGATGGAGAGATGGCATGTTGAATTCCATACTTGTATTCCACTGGAATACTGCTCGGCCCCGGTCCGGGCAGTATGGGCAGTATGGACCGAACTAGGAGGGGAGGCAGGCCCCTCCAGCACGGGTAAGAAACCTGCATAGGAGAAGGCCACTCCGATATAAAACCTACGACCCAAGGACCTCGCTGCCACGTCCCAGCTTGCTTGGCCACAGCACACGAACCATGGGTGTAAAGGGTGGGGCCAGTACTGCGCGCACTGCACTCCACCTAAAAGCTCCTTTGCGCAGGCCCGAGGACAGGTCCACGTCCTCCCCCTTCACGTCCTCCCCCTCCACGTCCTCCCCCTCCACGTCCTCCCCCTCCACATCCTCCCCCTCCACGTCCTCCCCCTCCACGTCCTCCCCCTCCACGTCCTCCCCCTCAAAAGATGCTCACAAACTCAAGCTAGCATGCTGGAACATCAGAACCATGCTAGACAAGGCTGACAGCCACCGACCTGAACGTCGGTCTGCCCTCATTGCACATGAACTCCCCAGACTTGACATCGACATAGCCGCTCTCAGTGAAGTCCGCATGGCAGATGTAGGCAGCCTCCAAGAACGCGGCGCGGGCTACACACTCTACTGGTCTGGCAAGCCTTCGGATGAACGACGCCTATCTGGTGTAGGCTTCATGGTCAAGAGCTTCATTGCCTCCAAACTCGAAAACCTTCCGACAGGCCTCTCGGACCGAATCATGTCCATGCGACTCCCACTTCAAAACAAGCGTCACATCACCCTCATCAGTGTCTATGCTCCAACCCTCCAGGCGGAACCAGCAGAAAAGAACAAGTTCTACACCGACCTGCGCAACCTCATCCAACGTACCCCTACAGCCGACAAGGTTGTCATCCTGGGCGACTTCAACGCTCGTGTCGGCAAAGACTCAGAAACCTGGCCAGGAATCCTGGGCAAGCATGGCGTCGGCAAGTGCAACGACAATGGGCGCCTCCTGTTGGAGCTCTGCGCAGAACAGCGACTTGTCATTACAAACACCCTTTTTCAGCAGAGGGACAGCCTTAAGACCACCTGGATGCATCCCCGATCCAAACACTGGCACCTCCTGGACTACATCCTGGTGCGAGAAAGTGACAAACAAGATGTGCTCCACACCAGGGTCATGCCTAGCGCGGAATGCCACACTGACCACCGGCTGGTTCGCTGCAAGCTCAACCTTCACTTCAAGCCAAAGCCCAGGAACAATAAAGCGCCCAGAAAGAGGTTCAATGTTGGAAACCTGCAGTCAGACGAAGCGAGAGGAAACTTCCAGGCAAACCTCAAAGCAAAGCTCGACGTTGCAACCCGCCTCACGGACCCGTCTCCTGAAACCCTCTGGGATCAGTTGAAGACTACCATACTGCAATCCGCTGAAGAGGTACTGGGCTTCTCCTCCAGGAAAAACAAGGACTGGTTTGACGAAAACAGCCAGGAAATCCAGGAGCTGCTGGCAAAGAAGCGAGCTGCCCACCAGGCTTACCTTACAAAGCCGTCCTGTCCAGAGAAGAAACAAGCCTTCCGTCGCGCATGCAGCCATCTTCAGCGCAAACTCCGGGAGATCCAAAATGAGTGGTGGACTAGCCTCGCCAAACGAACACAGCTCAGCGCGGACATTGGCGACTTCAGGGGTTTCTACGAGGCTCTAAAGGCTGTGTACGGCCCCTCACCCCAAGTCCAAAGCCCGCTGCGCAGCTCAGACGGCAAAGTCCTCCTCAGCGACAAGATCTCCATCCTCAACCGATGGTCAGAACACTTCCAATCTCTTTTCAGTGCCAACCGCTCAGTCCAAGATTCCGCCCTGCTCCAGCTCCCTCAACAGCCCCTAAGGCTAGAGCTGGATGAGGTTCCCACCCTGGATGAGACATATAAGGCAATTGAACAACTGAAAAGTGGCAAAGCAGCAGGTATGGATGGAATCCCCCCAGAAGTCTGGAAGGCTGGCGGCAAAACTCTGCATGCCAAACTGCATGAGTTTTTCAAGCTTTGTTGGGACCAAGGTAAACTGCCTCAGGATCTTCGTGATGCCACCATCATCACCCTGTACAAAAACAAAGGCGAGAAATCAGACTGCTCAAACTACAGGGGAATCACGTTGCTCTCCATTGCAGGCAAAATCTTCGCTAGGATTCTACTAAATAGAATAATACCTAGTGTCGCCGAGAATATTCTCCCAGAATCACAGTGCGGCTTTCGCGCAAACAGAGGAACCACTGACATGGTATTTGCCCTCAGACAGCTCCAAGAAAAGTGCAGAGAACAAAACAAAGGACTCTACATCACCTTTGTTGACCTCACCAAAGCCTTCGACACCGTGAGCAGGAAAGGGCTTTGGCAAATACTAGAGCGCATCGGATGTCCCCCAAAGTTCCTCAACATGATTATCCAACTGCACGAAAACCAACAAGGTCGGGTCAGATACAGCAATGAGCTCTCTGAACCCTTCTCCATTAACAATGGCGTGAAGCAAGGCTGTGTTCTCGCACCAACCCTCTTTTCAATCTTCTTCAGCATGATGCTGAACCAAGCCATGAAAGACCCCAACAATGAAGACGCTGTTTACATCCGGTACCGCACGGATGGCAGTCTCTTCAATCTGAGGCGCCTGCAAGCTCACACCAAGACACAAGAGAAACTTGTCCGTGAACTACTCTTTGCAGACGATGCCGCTTTAGTTGCCCATTCAGAGCCAGCTCTTCAGCGCTTGACGTCCTGCTTTGCGGAAACTGCCAAAATGTTTGGCCTGGAAGTCAGCCTGAAGAAAACTGAGGTCCTCCATCAGCCAGCTCCCCACCATGACTACCAGCCCCCCCACATCTCCATCGGGCACACAAAACTCAAAACGGTCAACCAGTTTACCTATCTCGGCTGCACCATTTCATCAGATGCAAGGATCGACAATGAGATAGACAACAGACTCGCCAAGGCAAATAGCGCCTTTGGAAGACTACACAAAAGAGTCTGGAAAAACAACCAACTGAAAAACCTCACAAAGATAAGCGTATACAGAGCCGTTGTCATACCCACACTCCTGTTCGGCTCCGAATCATGGGTCCTCTACCGGCACCACCTACGGCTCCTAGAACGCTTCCACCAGCGTTGTCTCCGCTCCATCCTCAACATCCATTGGAGCGCTTACACCCCTAACGTCGAAGTACTCGAGATGGCAGAGGTCGACAGCATCGAGTTCACGCTGCTGAAGATCCAGCTGCGCTGGATGGGTCACGTCTCCAGAATGGAGGACCATCGCCTTCCCAAGATCGTGTTATATGGCGAGCTCTCCACTGGCCACCGTGACAGAGGTGCACCAAAGAAAAGGTACAAGGACTGCCTAAAGAAATCTCTTGGTGCCTGCCACATTGACCACCGCCAGTGGGCTGATAACTCCTCAAACCGTGCATCTTGGCGCCTCACAGTTTGGCGGGCAGCAACCTCCTTTGAAGAAGACCGCAGAGCCCACCTCACTGACAAAAGGCAAAGGAGGAAAAACCCAACACCCAACCCCAACCAACTAATTTTCCCTTGCAACCGCTGCAATCGTGTCTGCCTGTCCCGCATCGGACTTGTCAGCCACAAACGAGCCTGCAGCTGACGTGGACTTTTTACCCCCTCCATAAATCTTCGTCCGCGAAGCCAAGCCAAAGATTCCACTGGAGAAAATAACATGATTTATGTAATAAGTATCAATTTTAAAAATAAATATGGACCCCATACTTACAATACATTGGTTTGAAAAGTTGAAGGACTCTCTGAAAGCCCATCCTGTTAGTAACCCCACAGTTCCATTATTATTAGTATTGAGATGTTATATTTCTTTTTACATTCTCCCAACTCTTTCTTTTTCCCTTTTTTTCTTTTTTTTTCTTTAATATATTTTAGGGGAGGGTGGGTGTGGGGGGGAAGGGAGGGAGGGATGGGGATTTATATATATTATACCACATGTATTTTTTTTCTCTTGTAGCTTTATTGAATATGCATACATGGATGTGGTTTTAAAATTCTTAAATAAAATGTTCAAAAAATATTTGTAAGTACAGAAACTATGGTTATAATGGAAGAGTTAAAATAAATGAGAATTAATATTAAAAAAATCAGATGAAAAACTAAGAAAATTCAAAAAATATTTGAAGAGAGAGTTAAGAATGTAAAATTTGATGTAGAGATGATTCAAGAACGAATGGATAAAATGGAAAATTTAGCAAATGCACTTGCTGTTGTTAGTAAGCAATTGTGTGAAAAAGTGGATTTACAGAGAACTTTAGTAGAAGAAACAATATCAAAAATTGTGAGTCTTAAAGAAGGAAATGAAGGGGATAATGTAATAACTTTTCTTCAATGTTGGATTCCAGGAATTTTTGGACAGGATGAGTCTCAAGGAGATATTGAAATTGAAAGGGCTCATAGGGCTTTAAGACCACGGCCCTTACTGGATCAAAAACCACAGCCTATATTGATAAAATTTCTTCATTATCAGGTTAGAGAAAGTGTAAGAACTTGCAGCAAAGCAGCCAAGGAACAAAAATGTCCATTGGAATATTATAGAAATAACATCTTCTTTTACCCTGATATTACTTTGAATTGTTGAAGAAAAGGAAAGTATTTAATCTGGTGAAGAATACTTGGTGGATGAAAGGCTACAGGTTCATTTTACATCATCCTGCAACTCTTAAGGCTTTGTACAAGGAGGACCAAGTAAGTTATTTATAGATCCTGGATGTGCGCAAGAGTATGCAGATGTTTTACTAGATATTCTGCAAGAAGATGAGGAGGGAGCAGTACAGCAAGCAGGAGTTTGAAATTCTTCTTGAAATATAATACAGTTGATTAATATTTTTTTAAACTTTATTTATTCATTCAGAGTACAGATAATAAGTAACATGTATAACAATAAACCATAAAGATGAAAGTTATATTTTATATATATATAAAAAAAGAAAAGAGAGAAAAAAAAGAACCCCCCCCCTTCAGCCAACTCTCCTAAGGAGAGCTATAAAGAGAAGAAAAAAAACATTAAGATAAAATTAAACATAGAAATTAAGATCTAATCAATATAAAACAAAATGTAAATATTCTGAATATAACAACCACTTATTAATAAAGAAACTATAGTTATCACATGAAACATATGTATTTTTTCCATTATTAAACAATATTTCATCTCATTATGCCATCTATTAATATCAATCATATTCATATCTTTCCACATACTAGCAATACATTTTTTTGCTGCAGATAAAGCTAAATATACAAAAGCAAGTTGAAACTTACCTAATCCCAAACCTTTCAGAGGTTGCAAACTACCCAATAAAAATACTGTCGGATCTAAAGGTATTTTAATCTTATACAAGTATTCTAGAAACAATTGAACTTTCTTCCAAAAATATTGCCAAACCACATGAAAAAAAGTTCCAACAGAGTTACCACATCTAAAACATAAATCTGATTCATAAAAACCAAACTTTTTTAGTTTTTCAGGTGTTAAGTATAGTTGATGTGAAAAATTATCTGAAGATTGTCGAAATCTATTAATCAAACTCATCGCACGTAAAATATTATCTGAAGCATATCTATTCTTTATGAAACCTGTCTGATCCATATGAATCAGCTTTTTAGGTAAAAATTTAGCCAATCTATTCGCTAAAATTTTAGCTATAATTTTATAATCTACATTCAAAACGAAATCGGTCTATATGAGGATACTTTCAAAGGATCACTATCTTTCTTTGGAATTACTGTAATTAAAGCACTAGAACAAGACTCAGGCAATTCATAATGTTCTCCAGCCTGATGTTTTCTTTGGCTTGGCTTCGCGGACGAAGATTTATGGAGGGGGTAAAAAAGTCCACGTCAGCTGCAGGCTCGTTTGTGGCTGACCAGTCCGATGCGGGACAGGCAGACACGATTGCAGCGGTTGCAAGGGAAAATTGGTTGGTTGGGGTTGGGTGTTGGGTTTTTCCTCCTTTGCCTTTTGTCAGTGAGGTGGGCTCTGCGGTCTTCTTCAAAGGAGGCTGCTGCCCGCCAAACTGTGAGGCGCCAAGATGCACGGTTTGAGGCGTTATCAGCCCACTGGCGGTGGTCAATGTGGCAGGCACCAAGAGATTTCTTTAGGCAGTCCTTGTACCTTTTCTTTGGTGCACCTCTGTCACGGTGGCCAGTGGAGAGCTCGCCATATAATACGATCTTGGGAAGGCGATGGTCCTCCATTCTGGAGACGTGACCCATCCAGCGCAGCTGGATCTTCAGCAGCGTGGACTCGATGCTGTCGACCTCTGCCATCTCGAGTACCTCGACGTTAGGGGTGTGAGCACTCCAATGGATGTTGAGGATGGAGCGGAGACAACGCTGGTGGAAGCGTTCTAGGAGCCGTAGGTGGTGCCGGTAGAGGACCCATGATTCGGAGCCGAACAGGAGTGTGGGTATGACAACGGCTCTGTATACGCTTATCTTTGTGAGGTTTTTCAGTTGGTTGTTTTTCCAGACTCTTTGATGTAGTACATCTCCAAACACTGTAGAGAAGTCATCATAAAAAAATTTATAAAATTCGACCGAAAACCCATCATTACCAGGCGATTTACCGTTCGGCATTTCCATCATAGCCATTTTAATTTCTGAATCAGTAAATGGTGCTTCCAACTCCTGTATATCTACATCCTCTAATGTCGGTAAATTCAACTGTGATTAAAAAAAAGATCAATCGATCCGTTTTCTTGCTTTCCATCACATGTATATAACTTTTTATAAAATGAACAAAATTCATCATTAATCTCACGAGGTTTATACATAATAAGTGAATTCTGTCTAACAGCATTAATAGTCCTCGAAACCTGTTCTTTCTTTAATTGCCATGCCAATACCTTATGTGTTTTCTCTCCCCATTCATAATATTGTTGTTTAGACCTATTAATCATACATTCAAATTGATAAGATTGTAAAGTACTATATTCCAGTTTCCACCTAGACAATTCTATTTTCTGATCTTCTGTAACGTCTCTCTGAAATTCCTTTTCTAACTCACTAATTGTTTCTCTAACTCAAGAGTCTGATTTAATCAATTCTTTTTTTATTTTAAGTATAACTAATTATTTGTCCTCTCAAATAAGCTTTCATAGCATCCCATAATGCAAACTTACTTTGAACAGAGTTAGAATTTTCTTTCAAAAAAAATTAATTTGTTTTTTCAAAAAGTCAATAAATTCCGTATTTTTTAATAACATTATATTAAACCTCCAATGATAGGCCACCTGAGTTTTCTCAGAGGTTGCATATGTAAAGTATAACAAAGAATGATCTGAAATCACCCTACTTTTATATTCCGCTTGTTGTATTTTCCCCTGTAAATGTGCCAATACTAAAAAAAAAAAATCCTAGAAAACGATTCATGTCTAGTTGAATAAAAGGAGAAATCTTTCTCTGTCGGATTAAGATGTCTCCAAATATCCACTAAATTATGATCTTTCATCAATGCCTGAACCTGAACTGCCATTTTAGATTTATTAACTTTCTTTGGAAATTTATCTAATAAAGGTTCCAAAACACAATTAAAATCACCACCAACTAAAACATTATCATTAGCCTGACCCAGATATAAAAATGCATCAGAAATAAATTTTTCATCATCTACATTTGGGGCATAAATCTTAAGTAAAGTCCAAAATTCACTAAAAATCTTACAATTTAATTTAAGAATACATCCCTCCTTTTCCTCCATTGATTGTAACTCAAAAGATAATTCTTATGTATCAAAATTGCTACACCTTTAGCCCTGGAATTAAATGAAGAAGAATATACATGCCCTACCCAATTCCTCTTCAATTTCATACTTTCTTTGACATTCAAATGTGTTTCTTGTAAAAAAGCAACATCAATTTTCATTATATACGCCAAAATACGCTTACGCTTAATTGGACTGTTTAAACCTCGAACATTAAAAGTAGCAAACCTCAACTTTGACATATCTACTAATATTACTAAGAACTAATAATATCGTTATATAAAAACTCAAAGCAATGTAAATATGCCCTCAAATAGGAGAAAGAAGGAGGAGTCACGTGATGGAGTAGTGGCCGGACGGTGAACTCCAGCCCTCTCCAGAAAAGGCGGGAAAAACAAGAGAAAATACAAAGGCACAGAAATACAAGTTAAAGAAAAGTGAATATAAAGGTGGAAAGAAGATGGAGACAAAAGGAGAAAAATCAAAATCAACGGAAAGAAGAGAGGAAGAGAAGACAACGGAGGAAAAAGGTGAAGGCCTTACCTGTCCGAAGAGGCCCGCTGTGGAGAGAAGACCCCACTACCTCAGGTCGGTAGAAAGAGAACTACAACAATGGCTCACAGAGCCGAGTAAAAGTGCGCAACCGCGCATGCGCGACTCCTCGCGCATGCGCGATGCGCATGCAAAAAAACACACCGACGGGAGGGGGGACCAGCTGGGGAGTCGATCTCCACAGCCGGCAACGACAGCTGCAGAACACCTGCAGCAAGAAGAGACCACAGAAGACAATAGAAACAAGAAAGAAGAGGAGGAAAGGGCAGCAAAGAAACAACAGATGGTCAACCTAGAGGAAGAAGAAGAGGAAGAGGAAGAGTACAGGGAAATAGAAGAAGAAAAGATAGGCAAGGTAAAGGAGGTACTTGCTCTTGTTAGAGGATACATGGAGTCATTTAAAGAATGGCAAACACAGGAATTCAATGATTTAAGAAGAAGAATAAACAACACAGAAAAGAAAATAAATAAAATGGATATGACCTTAACAGAAATGGGGAAAAAAATGGACAAGATGGAAGAACGGGCAATAGCAGCAGAAATGGAGGTAGAAGACTTAAAAAAGAAATTGGAGGAATCTAATAAAAAAACTAAAGAGACACAAGAATTACTAGCCCAAAAAATAGATATAATGGAAAATTATAACAGAAGAAATAACATAAAGATAGTGGGCCTTAAGGAAGATGTAGAAGGCAAGAATATGAGGGAGTTTATAAAAGAATGGATCCCTAAGGCCCTAGGATGTCCAGAACTACAGCAAGAAATGGAAATAGAAAGGGCACATAGAGCATTGGCCCCTAAACCACAACCACAACAAAAACCAAGATCTATTGTAGTAAAATTCCTAAGATATACTACAAGAGAAAAGGTACTGGAGAAGACAATGGAAAAAGTAAGAGAGGGCAACAAACCACTGGAGTATAAAGGGCAAAAAATCTTCATTTATCCAGATATAAGCTTTGAACTCCTAAAGAAGAGAAAAGAGTTCAATGCAGCAAAAGCGATTTTATGGAAGAAAGGATATAAATTTACACTGAAGCATCCTGCGGTATTGAAAATATTTATTCCAGGACAACAAAACAGACTATTCTCGGATCCAGAAGAAGCACGAAAATTTGCAGAACAATTACAAAAATAGACTGAGGGATGAAGACGGGTAATGAGAGCAAAAATTATCACGATTGATATGTATGTGGGTAAAGACAAAAATAGACTGAGGGATGAAGACGGGTAAGGAGGGTAAAAATGACCACGATTGATATGTATGCGGGTAAAGAGGTATAAGAGTGAATAGAGACAATGGGCATATGTGAAAGTATCTGTAATTAGAGGAAAACATAGAGAGTATAGACAAGAATTAATAAGGGAAGGTAATGGAATAGAGAGAATAAGGAGGGAACTAAAAGAGTGACCTTTGTGACATATAAAAAACGAAATCTTTTCTGGGGGGGGCTGGGTGGGGGGAAAAGAGCGGTCACTGCAAAATCAGTTGACGCTTGCGAGTGGATTCACAAATCCAAATGGAGAGGGGAGATGTGGTTGTCCGACAAGGGATAAAGGGCAACTCAGGAGGGGAAGGGGAGATTGGGGATAAAGAAGATAGAAATAGGAGAATAAGGAAAATGTTGGATGTTGTAGGAATGTTGTCTGGTAAAGAGTTGAAAATAAGAAAACAGAAATGGAAAAGGAGGAAAGGTAATGATGGAAAAACGGAAAGAGAAGATAAACAAAATATAAAATGGCTACGCTGAACTATATGACTCTAAATATTAATGGAATACATAACCAAATTAAAAGGAAGAAACTACTAAATTTACTGAAAAAGGAAAAAATAGATATAGCATTTGTCCAAGAAACACATTTAACTGAATTGGAGCACAAGAAATTAAAGAGAGATTGGGTAGGACATGTAACAGCAGCATCGTATAATTCAAAAGCAAGAGGAGTGGCTATATTAATTAGCAAAAATGTGCCATTTAAAATAGAAGAGGAAATAATAGATCCAGCAGGGAGATATGTTATGATAAAATGTCAGATATATTCAGAGCTTTGGAATCTACTTAATATATATTCACCTAACGAAGAAGATCAAAAGTTTATGCAAGATATCTTTTTGAAGGTAGCTAATACGCAAGGGAACATACTAATAGGAGGGGATTTCAATCTGAATTTGGATCCAAATATGGATAAAACGGGGAAAAAAATTAACAGGAAGAACAAAGTAACCAAATTTATAATTAAATCAATGCAAGAAATGAAACTTGTGGACATATGGAGGAAACAAAACCCAAAAGAAAAGGAATACTCATACTACTCGACTAGACATAAAACATACTCAAGGATAGACCTATTCCTGTTATCAGCCCACATACAAGGGAGAGTTAGGAAAACGGAATATAAAGCTAGACTATTATCGGACCACTCACCCCTGTTATTGGCAATAGAGCTAGAAGACATCCCTCCAAGAATGGGAGATTAAACCCCATGCTACTTAAAAGACAGGATTTTAGAGAATTTATTGAAAAACAATTAAAAATGTACTTTGAAGTAAATACGGAATCAGTGGAAGATAAGTTTATACTATGGGACGCAATGAAAGCATTCATTAGAGGGCAAATAATAAGTTATGCAACCAAGATGAAGAAGGACTATAATCAGGAAACAGAGCAGTTGGAAAGGGAAATAATAAACATAGAAAAAAAATTAGCAATAAAGGAAGATACAACCAAAAGAAGAGAATTGGCGGATAAAAAAATAAAATATGAAATAGGAGAAAGAAAAACCACAAATTAAAGACTAAATAAAGTGAAAAAAAAATTAAAAATAATAATCAAAACAAAAGAAGAAAAAAGAAAGAAAAAAAACCCCCCAAAAAACTACCAAAAGGTAGTAACCCCTAAACAAAACTTGGGTGTTGATCACCCACCAGTAGCTGATGACTAATAGAACTTAGAGCCAATCTCTCCCTCCCTAGCCGAACAAAGAATAACATCAAAATATCATAATGACATATAAAATAAAGTAATAATAAGTAAGTTCTTCTATTCATCCAAGAGATTCCAAACTCAGAGACCCCATTTCCAGAGAAGTTGGACTCTTTCCATTCCCATTTTTCCCATTTCTGCCATTTCTTCCGTTTCCAGAACAACCAGATTTTTCTTTAGGAGACAATGGTGGACTACGTCTTTGTCCTCTTGCATCTGGCAATGAATCAGCAAAAATCATTGCTTCACGATCATTCTCAAAAAACTGAGATTGAAATTCTCCATAGAACATCTTCAACACTGCTGGATAGCGAAAAGTAGACTTATAGCCTTTACGCCACAAAACTTCTTTAACTGGATTAAATCGACGCCGATGCTGAATAACCTCTTGACTCAAATCTGGATAAAAATAATCTCTACTATTCTGAATCAATAACGAGGCTTGTCGTTGTCTCGCATTTTGCACTGCTAGATGAAGTATTGCTTTTCTGTCCAAATAATTCAAACATCGAATTATCACAGGTCTCGGTGGTTGACCAGGTAGAGGTGCTCTTCTTAAAGCTCTATGAGCTCTTTGCAATACCAAGCCTCCAGAGAAAAATTCTTGTCCCAATACTTGAGGAATCCTTTCTTTAAAAAAATGAAGAGGATCTTGTCCTTCCATACCTTCTGGCAAACCAACAATTTTCACATTATTCCTTCTACTTTGATTCTCCAAATAGTCTATTTTCCTCTCTAACTCTTTATCATGTTCTCGCAATTCTATAACAGATTTTTCAACCTTCAACACTTTTTCTGTATTAGAGGCCACTTGCTGTTTATATTCCAAAAAAGCAGACTGAATTTTTTAAAAATCTTCAGAAAACGCTTCCACACGTGCTTTAACTGTAGTGAATTCTGACCTCATACTATCTTTCATTTGAACCAACTCTTGCATTATCAGCTGAGTGACAGCATTTAACAGGTTAAATTGTAATTCAGAAAGATTCAACCCTGCTTTCTCTAACGTAGTGGCAGAACCAGGTAACTGCAGCTCCTGCTGCAGCTCAACAGCAGGCATTTTAACAGTCTTACTGCGAGTCTGAACTCCCAGCGACGGCACCCCGACTTATTCAGGGGATTGATGCTCGTCTCCCCCCATAACTCGCTGTTGTTTCAAGAACTCAGAGATGAGATCGAGCTCTTCAGGTTGGAGTACTGCCTGAGTGGTTTCAAACAATGGAATCGTCTTCCTGCGTGTTCCCTCTGTTAAAGTTGGCAGGCTACCAGAATCAGGATCCACTTCTTGGGAATACGTACCTTCCTCCTGAGAACGAGTAATTTCAGCAATGTCCTTCTCTTGGTGAGTAGTATTCTTTTTTTTTCACAGCTCCCACAGGCAATCTTTGTGGCTTAGACACTGAAGAAATTAAACCTGAGGCTGTAACAAGCTGTTTAGGCCCTAAATCTTCAACACTCCGAAAATGTAATTTCTTCTGCACTTGAGGTTTAATCTTTTTACCATTAATGGCCATAACTGTTCCTTAATACTTTAAACTAAAATTTAAAAAGTTTAAACTTGAAAACAAAGAGTTAAAAACTGGTACTTAAAAGTCCGGCTAGAGAGGTCGAGATTACACATCTAGACTCTACGCCATCTTGCCACGCCCCCCACAGTTGATTAATATGATGTTAATCTGTCTAAAGGACATGAATTGAAGTAAAAATTAACTTTCGGAGGAGCTGGAGAAAAAAGGACTGACATCTTCTGAATCATGTGTGTCTTTGTGGCTTTGGCCTCTACCCATAGAGGAGGTTAATGTTGTTGTGTATTATTGTAACAACATTAATTGAGGGGGGTGTTATTTAACTTTGTTTCTTTATCTTCTTTCATTTCTTTTCTCATCTGGATTGGTCAGAGATAATCACCTTGATACAGGACATAAAATAATTGAAACACCATTTTAAGTTTTAAACATTAATGGGTTTAATAGCCCAATGAAGAGGAAAAGGATATTGGCACATATTTAAGAAAATGAAAGTAAATATAGCTTGTTTACAAGAAACTCATTGTGGTGATAAAAATATATAACTGCTGATGGATAGCTGGCCCGTACCCCACTGGTGACTCACTCCCTGGTAACTCCTCGCCTTGTGACCCTGAAATAAAGGTTGACCTCCCTCTCTTTGTCCTTAGTTGAGCACTTGGAATCAGGCCAGCTACAAGTTTAAAGTATCATTAAGCTTATTGTTCCTCAGTCTGCAGCTTTGGAGTTATTGATAGAGTCTTTCAATTCATTATACTTTAAATTTTCCACATGGGATGGACAAACTGTGCAACCCAACAGAATAGACCTTGACCCACAGACGCCCAGAGCCCCAGAGCTGTACGAGCAGTGGATCGAGTGTATCATAGACCTCCTGTAAACTTTTGAGGACCTCATGGACTCTGATGAGAAGAGACTCAAATTACTGTGAGTGAGGGTTGGCAACCATGTGTACTTGCCGATCAGAAGCTGCATGACTTACTCCATAGCCATGACCAATATGACAGAGTATTTAGAGGTGGCTTGGAAGGAATTAATAGTGCAGATTGCACATAAACATTTGAAAACACAGAATTTTTGCAGGACTTCTGCAGAGTGCTTTTAGCAGAAAGAGCAATGAAGTTGCAGAATACAGCTAGCCTGGGAGAGCATGTGATCTTTGCAGGCAGACGGAGAACAGTTTTGCTCTCAGAGAGGGAGGGTGTGAAACAGAGAGGAGAGGCACAGAAATCCGTTCCAGAAGAATAAAGCTGGCAAACTTTTGGAAGGTTGTCTGGTCAAAGGAGAAGGATGGAGGTATGAAAGGTGACCTGAAAGAAAGTGGATCATCTGGAGAACCCTGAAGGGGGCAAGTTTCATCAGCAAGACTGATTGAGAAGGAATCAATTGTGGATGTCCTGGAAAAGGAATCTCTCTTTGAAAACCAGCAAGAACCCTCCTGAGTGATAACCATTTACCTGTTAAGCACCAAAGACTGGTGAACTTTGTTAATGCTAACTTCTGTGCACAGTACAAGAATTGCCTGCAACCAGTGAGATTGAAAGAACCTTTCTAATCTTAAATATACATTACACACACCTGTGCTTAGTATTACAGGGGGCATTAAGTAGGTTAGTAGGTTAAGTAAGTAGGTTAAGTAATAAGTTAAAGTTTCATTCTGCTTTCTAGTTCAATTATAATTAAAAACTACTTTTGTTTAAATAACCCTGTGTTGTGGTGCATATCTTTTGCTGCTGGATTTTGGAGTCCTTTGGTTCTGTAACACCAAGCTCCACAACCTCTGCAGTCAGCAGGTAAACAAAGTCTACTCATGGTACCACCTGGCCTCAAGGAATAGCAACCTGGTGAGACTCTGAATTATTTCATTCGGGTCCTGCATGATCTGGGGTGAGGAGGCAGGGGCAATATCCCTCCCCTGGTATTGGCAGACCAGTATTTGGAAGAGCAGATGTGGGCCGCCTGCATGGCTGGAGTGAGGTCCAATTACATCCACCAGCGACTGCTAAAGGAAGACAGGCTGCCGCTGCAGAATCTAAGACTTTAGATTCAGCCCACCACAACACATCGGCTGCCAGCAACGGGCTCCCCATGTGTGGGCCACGGCACATCCATTTTGGGACATGGCGTCACAGACCACCTATGTCCAGGAAGACCCCGACCCCACCGCCACCACAGCCAAGCACCCAAAGTACTACTGTGGCCAGCAGAAGCACCTCCAGCGATGTTGCCTGGCGAGTGAAGCCACCTGCTCAGGATGCAGGAAGGCTGTGCAAGTCGAAGCCTTCCCTCCCGAGCAGCATCGCGTGCATCCCCAGGGGCCGGCCATCGAACCAGACTTCACTTCATCCTGTAGTGACGACATCAATTTTGGCCTTGAATGGCTTGATTACATGCTCGACCTGGGGGTCACCATCTTACCCAACCACTTCCACCATCATGGACAACGTCACTTCCATCTTCTTCATCCACCTCTCCTGGTGCGACCATGTCGTCAATATGGGGGTGCCATCTTACCATATAAGCTCCCCCTCCGACAGCAATGGTGACCCAGTACTAGCGTCCATCACCTTGCATCAGGGCAGCCCTCACCCAATCATCCACTCGGTGATGGAGATTGAGATAAATGAGAAATGAACTAACTGCGACAGTGGAAGCTCTGAGAGCTTCATCCACCAGGACACTGCTCACAAACTCTCTCTCTGCACATCAGACCAATGAGCAACATGATATCAATGGCCACAAAGGATCGATCTCCCGAGATCCGCGGGTATTGTATTGCGTCGTTAACAGTGCATGGTAAACATTATGACAATTTCCATTTACTGTTAATGTCTCAGCTCTGCGCACCAATCCTCCTGGGGCTGGACTTCCAAATCCCATTCAGGAATGTCACGATGGCATTTGTGGGGGGGTGGGGGGGTCCCAACCACTCATCACTATATACTATCCCCAGCTCATGGACCTCCCCCCACTCACCCCTGCAGCCAGCCCTCACCTGCGGTCTCTCTACCCTCTGCATACCCCCACCATCGCTGTTTGAGAAACTGACCCCAGACTGCAAACTCATAGCGACTTAGAGCAGATGCTACGGTACTGAGGACAGGGCATTCATAAAGTCTGCAGTGCAGCAGAGGGAGTTATAGCACACAGCTCCAGCCCATGGAGAGCCCAATTGGTGGTCAGGATCAGAAGAAAACCCAATATGGTGATCGACTATAGCCAAACTATCAACCGCTTCACACAGCTGGATGCATAACCCCTTCCCCGGATCGCCCAGTACAGGGCATTTTCCACCACTGACCTAAAGTCAGTGTACCACCAACTCCCCCTAAGCCCTGGAGACAGCCAGTACACTATGTTCAAAGTGAATGCCAGGCTCTACCACTTCCTCCGAGTACCCTTTGGAGCCACCAATGTGTCTCTGTATTTCAGAGGGAAATGGATTGGATGGTGGACAAGCACAAACTGATGGCCATGTTCCCCTACCTAGACAATGTCACCATATGTGGTCATGACCAGCAGGACCACGACGCAAACCTTGCCAAATTCCTCCACACTGCTAAGTCCTTCAAACTGACCTACAACAAAAACAAGTGTGTGTTTAACACAACTCGCCTGGCCCTCCTCAGATGTGTTGTGGCACATGATGTCATCACCCCTGACCCAAACCGCATGCATCCTCTTATGGAACTCCCGATCCCACACAACCTCAAAGCTCTAAAAAGGTGCCTGAGGTTCTTTTCCTACTATGCCCAATGGGTGCCCAACTTTGCCAATAAAACCTACCCTTGGTAAGATCCACAATCTTCCCCTTATCAGCAGAAACCCGGGTAGCCTTCACCCAGAGCAAGGGAGACATAGCCAAAGCCATGATGCATATCGTAGACAAATCCATCCCATTTCAGGTAGAAAGCAATGCTCCAATTTTGCGCTGGCTTCCACTCTCCACCAGGCAGGAAGGCCAGTAGCTTTTTTTTTCCAGTACCCTTCATGGTCCTGAGACATAGCATTCCTCTGTCGAGAAGGAGGCGCAGGCCATCGTTGAGGCAGTACACCATTGACATCATTACTTGGCTGGGAAGAGATTTACCCTGCTAACGGATCAAATGAATCATTGCGTTCATGTTAAATATCAAATTACAGGGTAAGATGAAAAATGACAAAATCCTGCGGTGGAGAATCAAGCTCTCCACCTACAACTACAACATCCCATACTGGCCGGGCAAGCTCAATGACCACCCCCCCCCCCTCACAGATACCCTATCCTTGAAGGCATACACCAGCGCACATCTTGGCTACCTCCAGTCCCTCCATGATGACCCTTGTACCCCAGAGTCACGAGATTGTTCCACTTTGTGAAAGCCTGGAACTTTCCCTACTGCATTGAGGATGTCAGGTCATTGACCAGACACTGTTGGGTCTATGCAGAATGCAAATCACAGTTCTTCTGGCCCAACAAGTCACACCTCATAAAGGCTACACACCCCTATGAACGACTCAGCATTGATTTCAAAGGCCCTCTGCTCTCGTCCAGCAGGAACGTATACTCTCTGAACGTCATTGATGAGTATTCCAGATTCCCTTTGCCATCCCCTGTCCCGACATGAACTCAGTCACAGTCAAAAGGTGCTCAACAGCATATATACCCTCTTCGGGTACCTGAATTACATCCACAGTGATTGGGGGTCCTCTTTTATGAGTGTAGAACTGCAGGAACACCTCTTGGCTAGAGGTATTGCCACCAGTAGGGTGACCAGTTACATACAACCTCCAGGGGGAATGTCCAGGTAGAGAGAGAAAACATCACAGTAATAGAGCTTAGAGAGGCACTAAGTTCTCTACAAAGTAATAAGTCACTGGGAGAGGATGGTTTCCCCATCTGAATTTTATAAAGAGCTTAGGGATTTATTAATTCATCCATTTATGGAAGTATTAAATCAGGCAGATGAAACACATACATTACCAGAATCCTTTAAATCAGCAATATTAACAGTGATTCCAATAAAAAGATAGAGATCCTTTAAAGCTATATTCATATAGACATATCTTTATTAAATGCAGATTAGAAAATAATAGAAAATATTAGCAAATAGGTTGGCAAAATACACACCGAAGTTAATAAATATGTATCAAAATGGATTTGTTAAAAAAAAAGAAAGTTATCACATAACGTGACTAGATTGATTAGTATAAAATATTTGGCACAAAAAAAGAGGAGGTATAAATGTAGCAATAACTTTAGATGCAGAAAAAGTGTTTGATAGATTAGAATGGTCCTTTTGTATTTAACGTATTTGAAAAGTTTAGACTGGGACCAACATTTATTAATTGGATTAAAGCCTTGTATAATGGACCAAAAGCCTAAGTGGTAACAAATGAACAAGTCTCTGACTTTTTTTCAATTAAGTAGATCCAGTAGACAAGAGTGCCCTTTGTCACCAGCTTTATTTATTTTAGCAATAGAGCCATAGGCAGAATTAATTAGGTCTGATTCTGATATTAAAGGTTTTAGACTTGGTAAGGAACATAAGATTAAATTATTTGCAGATGATGTGAACAATTTATTTGATGGAACTGTAAAGTTCATTACATAAATTATATTCAAGATTAAAAGAATACATAATAGAACCTGGTTACAAAGTAAATTGGGACAAAATGTGAGATTATGCCTCTTACACTGTATATAATAACCTATAGTAAAAGAGGTGCCAATTTTAATTGGCCAGTGAATGGAATAAAATATTTAGGGATATGAATAGATAATAATTTTTAAAACATTTAAATTTAATTATAACCCCTTAAGAAAATTGATGAAGATTTTAAAAAATGAATGGAACTACCTATAACTTCATTGAGAATAGTTAATTGTATAAAAATGAGTATTTTTCCTATGTTACAATATATTTATCAAATATTGTCTATATTCATCCCACAGAAATTTTTTCAAGAATTGAATAAATATGTAAGAAAGTTTCTTTGGAAGGGCAAAATGTCAAGGGTCTCATTAGAAAAAATTAACTTGGAAATTTAAATTAGGAGGTTTACAACTTCCAAACTTTAAAAGTTATTATAATGTGGCATAAATGAGATTTCTCTCTTCCTTCTTTTGAAGGAGAGAAGCCAGCATGGATCAAGATAGAGATCGATAAAATAGGGGAGATAATGCCTGAATATTTTATATATAAATGGGATACTCCACTTTTCAAGCATTTGATTAATATATGGAATAAGGTAAATGTTGAAATGGGAATGTGGAATTATGAGATATCCAAAATGCCATTGACTCAAAATTGACTTACATTGATACCTGACTTTTTAATACTTGGTCTACCAAAGGAATTAGAAGAATAGTGAATTGCTTTGAAGGGAGAAGTTTAATGTCATTTGATCAACTGAAAAATAAGTATGGGATACAAAATAATACAATATTATGTTATCATCAAATAAAGGCGTATTTTTGCAATAAATTGGGTATGATGAATGTTATTTCCTGAAAGAAATGAAATAGGAAGCTTGATTTGTAATAAATCTATAAAGAAGTTTATTTTATCTATCATTATTACAAAAGAGAATACAAAAACAAGGAATCCATAGATCTAGACAGAGATGGGGAAATTATTTAAACATTGGTATTGGGGAGAAAAAATAGTTGGAACTGTGTCATGATAGTATGACAAATACAATAAATGTCAGATGTAGATTGGTTCAATATAACTTTTAACATCAATTGTATCCTACCCCAAAGAAATTAAATAGACTGAAATCAGATTTATCAGATAAATGTTTTAGATGTTATCAAGAGATAGGTACTTTTTTTTTACACTCCACTTGGTCATGTCCAAAATTGAGACCTTTTTGGATGGAACTAGGTACATTTTTAGAATGGGTTACTAAAGTTAAATTTCCCCAAGATCCAATGGTTTTCTTATTAGGCAATATATCTGGGACGAGGCCAAAACTGAAACTTAATATGTTTCAAAGGGAATTTGTGAAAATTGCATTAACAGTATCAAGAAAATGTATAGCAATGACATGTAAATCAGATTCATATTTGGGAATGGACAGACACATGTTGAAATACATAGTTGTATATCTCTTGAGAAAATTACACAAAATTTATGAAATAAATGATACTTTGAAAAAAGATTTGGTGCCCATATTTCAATATTGTAGGTATTGCTTTATGAAAAGGATCCCCTAAATCTCAAAGGACCTCCTTGGAATTAGTACATGTTTAATAATGTACAGGCAAAATTTGACTGAATGTATTGGAATTTTAGTAATTTTTTTCTTTTTCTCTCATTCTTTCTTTTTTTGGGTTATTATTATTTGTGGGGGGGGGGAGGGAAGGGTATATAATACCATGTATTACTTATTTGAGACATATGAAGAACATTTTTTGTATCTGGATATTAGTGCATATATGAAAACAAATAAAATATTCAAAAAACACAGAAATGTAAGCAAACTGTGCAATTCAGAAGCAGAAATAAGAGTCCTTAAATGAGTCTCTGATTGAGTTTGTTGTAATGGAGTCTGATGGTGGAGGGGTAGCAGTTGTTCCTGAATGTAGTGGCATGAGTTTTGTGACGCCTATACCTCTTTGCTGATGGTAGCAGCAAGAACAGAGTGTACACTGGATGGATCCTTGATGATTGCTGCTGCTCTCTGACAGCAAATGTTCTTGATGCTGGGGAGGATTTTGCCTGTGATGTCCTGGCCTATGTCCACTACATTTTCCAGGGCTTTATGCTCAGAAGTATTGATGTCCCCTTATCAGACCATGATGCAGCTGGTCAGCACACTTACCACTACACGTCTGTAGAAATTTAGCAAGGTTTCCAGTGTCATACCAGACCTCCACAAACTCCTGAGGAAGTGAAGGTGCTGACATGCTTTCTTCACGATGTCATTTGTATATTGGGTCCAGGAAAGATCCTCCGAGATAGTAACTCCCAAGAAATTAAATTTGCTCACCCTCTCCACATCTGATTCCCCAATGATCACCTCTGGTTTCCCCTTCCTGAAGTCCTTGGTTTTCCTGACATTGAGCACAAGGTTGTTGCCAGTACAATATTCAGCCAAGTTTTCAATCTCCCTCATGTATGCTGACTGTGGTATCACCAACAAATTTGCAGATGGTGTAGTATAGTGAGTAGAGCAAGGGACTAAGAACACAGTACTGTGGGGCTCTAGAATTGATGAAGATTGTGGAGATATTCTTACTGATCTTCATTGGTTGTGTTCTGGAGGTGGGGAAATCCAGGATCCATTTACACAGTGGGGTGTTCGTCCCATATCTTGGGATTTGCTCATCTATTTTGAGGGGATAATGGATGTTAAATGCTAACTGTCAATAAAGAACATCCCACTGTCTGCATAGGGCCAACACCCCTAAGACTAAATCCAACATTTTTTTCCTCCTAGAATTTCTAAGATCTTCTGAAGCCATGAACTTGCAATTACAATTGTACAGATTTGAACAATTCGTTGCCGATGAAGGGGACTCCGAGCTGAAACGTCGACTGCCTATTGCTTCCCATGCATGCTGCGTGGCGTGCAAGGTCCCCCCAGCATGTAGGATATTACTTCAACAATCCTGATCAGGAGGCAAACAAGAAAACTTGCACATGGCGGGGCGGAGTGCAATCCACAAAAATTCCACCCCTTCTGTGCACTACATCGACGAAACACAACATTGTGCTGCAGCTCCATCCACCAGAAGATTGTGTTCAGCTTCAGACCCCCACATCTGCAGACAAAAAGTCCACCAGAAGATTGTGTTCAGCTTCAGACCCCCACATCTGCAGACAAAAAGTCCACCAGAAGATTGTGTTCAGCTTCAGTCCCCCACATCTGCAGACAAAAAGTCCACCAGAAGATTGTGTTCAGCTTCAGACCCCCACATCTGCAGACAAAAAGTCCACCAGAAGATTTTGTTCAGCTTCAGACCCCCACATCTGCAGACAAAAAGTCCACCAGAAGATTGTGTTCAGCTTCAGACCCCCACATCTGCAGACAAAAAGTCCACCAGAAGATTGTGTTCAGCTTCAGACCCCCACATCTGCAGACAAAAAGTCCACCAGAAGATTGTGTTCAGCTTCAGACCCCCACATCTGCAGACAAAAAGTCCACCAGAAGATTGTGTTCAGCTTCAGACCCCCACATCTGCAGACAAAAAGTCCACCAGAAGATTGTGTTCAGCTTCAGACCCCCACATCTGCAGACAAAAAGTCCACCAGAAGATTGTGTTCAGCTTCAGACCCCCACATCTGCAGACAAAAAGTCCACCAGAAGATTGTGTTCAGCTTCAGACCCCCACATCTGCAGACAAAAAGTCCACCAGAAGATTGTGTTCAGCTTCAGACCCCCACATCTGCAGACAAAAAGTCCACCAGAAGATTGTGTTCAGCTTCAGACCCCCACATCTGCAGACAAAAAGTCCACCAGAAGATTGTGTTCAGCTTCAGACCCCCACATCTGCAGACAAAAAGTCCACCAGAAGATTGTGTTCAGCTTCAGACCCCCACATCTGCAGACAAAAAGTCCACCAGAAGATTGTGTTCAGCTTCAGACCCCCACATCTGCAGACAAAAAGTCCACCAGAAGATTGTGTTCAGCTTCAGACCCCCACATCTGCAGACAAAAAGTCCTCTTCACCAAATGAATGCAATCTTGCCGGGCATCTGTTCCTCATAAACGTGGATGCGTGGGGTCGGGTTGTCTCAGCTCAACAGAGCGAGAACCAGCAGAGTTTGATTTAAATGTGCACGAATACTTTATTAACCCTTTGTAATCTCAGAATCATCAAGTATATTTTTCGTATTACAGGGGAAAATGAATCCTAATAAGATACACGTGTTCGTTCATCCCTTTTCCCCGAATCTGAAACCACCGACAGCCTGATATTCAAGGTAACCCCCGGACCCTCCAAATTAATGGTAACACTGTGCTGTCACATGGAGTATCGATGGGCGTTTGATGCATGGCACAAATCCATCTAAACTTCGGATTACACCAAACTTGCGGATATTGGTCCGAGTCGGATCAGATTCTCATCCCGGTCGCATCATGAATATGTAATGGATAAAACCGCCCCAGATCTCCCTGTCCCTCATCCACTGCCCACCTTTCTGCGGCTCTCCACCCCCTTCCTTTTCCCATCAGGGAGCTGCCCTCTTCCCCAATCACTTCTCGGCCACTTTCCCTTCGCCCTCCCACCTGCGCCCACTTCTTACCTGTTTGCCTGCGCCCCTCCTCCTCCCACCTCTAACGTTTGGTTCAGGCGTCGGTCTGAAAGTCGATCTTCCCGAGGAAGGGCTCGTCTCGGAACGTCGGCTGCCTCTTGCTTTCCGCGTGACCTGCTGAGTTTCTCCAGCCCGTCTGAGTCCCTCACCAGACCCCGGCCAGGGACCCCCCGGAGGACCCTGCCCCGACATGAGACGCAAGTCGAATTCTGGCTTCTACCTCAGCAGGAAGGCGGCGGCGTTCTTCGGACTCCTCATCGTGCTTTTACTGCTGGGCTTGACGGTCCTGGCCATCCTTTATGGGAAACTGAGAGCTGAGAGAGCCCATGACTTCTCGATGAGCTGGGGGGCTCCCAGCACAGACTGGGAGCCGCTTGCACCCGGCCGGCGGGGTCCGTGGAACAACTCCCGTTTGCCAAACAGTCTCATTCCCATCCATTACCAGTTGGAGTTATGGCCGCGCCTGGTTCCCGGGCAAAAGCAACTCGGTGAGTTTTGGGGCCAGGTTAACGTGACGGTGAGATGCGAGGAGGAGACGGGCATCGTCCTGCTTCACAGCCAGCAGCTCCGTTACAGCGGGCTGGCGGTCCGCGCCGGCGGCACTGAGCCTCGCTCTTCTCCGGCCATCCGCGACACTTGGCTCGAAGTTCAAAACGACTACCTGGTGATTGAACTGAACGACACCCTGGTACCAGGGCAGGACTACATCATCCAGGCCAACTGTAGCGGGCAACTGGAGGAGAAATTGACGGGGCTTTTCGTCGTCTACTACCAGGAATGGGGCATCAACAAGTAAGTGGGTTCGAAAACGAAGGAGAGTTCAGGGCACTCCCCGGCCGGCACAGCCCCTTCGAATGCTTCTGCATCCCAGATTTCCCTCCTTATCTGGCGGCTGGTCTCCCGACTCTTCACTGATAACTGGGGTGAGAGATGTCCCAGCGCCGCTGCCCTTCTAATAAAGCAGGGTTGAATGCATATATTCCCCAAATGAACTTGTTTTTTTTTAATTGCCACGAATTGATGGTGTTCCGGTAAATTTGTTACGGTAGGCTAGCTCAATCCCGATCTTCTAAATTCGTGCAAAATCTCTGAAATGCTTATCCCGGTCGAGACTAAAACACCCGCCAGGAAGAATCCGAACGGTTGTTGAAAAGAAAACCTTGTATTCAGTCTGGCTGGTAAGGGCATTTGGGAGGGTTCGTTGGTCTTGAGTTGTTAGTTTGAATTGAAACGATCTCGTTTGGGACTGACCCATAAAATGCCCCTTGAATGAAGCTGCTTTTAGGGAACAAAATATCGAAGGAAGCACATGGGAATTTTATCGAGGAGTTTAAAAGCAAACCCCAACATTTGATCCCCGGGTTCCACTCTGCCGTTTGGAAAATACTGATCTGAATCGGGCAAAAAGAGACGCGAACGGCGAAACGAAGGCGTTCGTCTGCGCACCGTCCCTTGGGGAAACTATTTCGTGGTTTTGGTGAAAGATGTCTCAAAACGTCCCCGACTTTTTCACATCTCGATTTCATGACTGACCCCGGATTTCCTCAGTGCAGACGCCACACGTCGTTTTTCTTTTAACCTTAATCATTCTAAGAATGTGCAATTTTGATGTTCATTTAATATTTTCTTCGCCCAAGTCGACTCTCAAATTTGTTTTGAAAATTTGACCTTGTGCCTTTTAAGTTCGTGCTCGGCCAAACATGGGTGCTAGCAATCCACCCAAAGATATCCTGCAACTCACTGGCTGGAGGTCTGAAGATCCAGATTAGTCAGTACAATCGTCTGACAATTGCATGGGCTCACTTCCAAGGAGTTGGTTCTCTGTTCCTGACCAACTTTAGCACCATTTTTAAGGTTCTCTTGAGAAAAAAAAATCTGAACCTAGGATAAGAAAAGGGAAGAATGTTTATGCACGGAAGTGGGCAAATAAAAATGTGGTGATGACGGGACAGGTAACTAAATGAAAAGATGTGTGCACAAGAGGATGAATGGAATTTGTATCGGCTATAGTGTTTTTTTTTAAAGACAGCACTGCACCCCTTAAGTTCCTGTGTGCGTTAGTCCTGGTGCTTTTACTTGGAGTCATCAGTTGGACGTCGAATTCATGACATGAGTGTTGTGGTGTGATTTAGACTGCGGACTTCCCCTGATGTGTGAAGTAGGGGTCCTGCCACATCAATTGCGATGCAGGGATTGTCTAAAACTTCCTCCACTTTCATCTTTAGACTGCCCGTGTAAGGGCAAATTTCGCCATTACATGCCTGCTGTCTGAAAACCTTAAATGTTAATTTTGCTTCTTACTCCTAAGAGAGTCATTCCATTTGCTGAGAAGTTAACAACATTAAACACTGCAGAGAAAATCTGGGGAATAGGATAGTAATTATTATTTCTGCTAGTCAGGAAATCTGGGAATAGGGCTTAGTGTGAAAACAAGAGCTAATGTTTTTTTCAGGAATAAGGTAGGGAAAAACAAACATAGGGAGAGGAAATTTAGAATTGCATTTTGTTAACAGCAATTGGTGCAAAGTGAAGCCTCGCTTTGAGTAGATATTTGACCCAAGGTTTAGAGGAATGTGGAGGAAAGCCAAATGTATGGATTTGGATCATGGATCATATGGGAGAACATCCCAGAGAGTTGAACGTACTTTGGCTTTCCATTGGAACAGAAGAACACATTTGAGTAATGATGGATGGTTTATAGTTATGAATAATGTGGCTTCATTGATTTGTTTTTTCCCTTTCTCCCATTCAGTATTCAGCTATCCATTACATACATACATATCTTTTTGCTCTTGCAGAATTTGTCTTGTGTAAAGTACTATAACTGAGAAAGATGGCGGTCCTTATTTTCCTTTACCTCCGCTTGTAACATTTATTAGGATGTATGACAAGTTTCCACTTCCTGATTACCATCAAATGTACTTCCTTAAATAATTGGATCTTTGTGAGGACAAAGTAGCAAGGGTGTGGAGGGCATTTTCGTTGCCCATCTCTAAGAGTGTCTTAACATCACCACTGATCAAGCTGCCAGAGCCCTGAAGGGCTTATTTCCCAGATGAGGATTGTTGCTGGTAGCGAGTAAACACAAATAAGGGTCAACCCTGTTTGACTATTCTCACCAATGTATCGATGGTATTGTAGCGGCACGCCATTAGGCAGGCGGGGCAGCTGGCCAAATTGGCGCCATCGGGGGTTTCTTCCCGACCTTGGCACCAGGGTTGGAAGCCCGCGCTCTGTGGCCCACGTGACGCCCTGATGACGTCCAGACCCACGGCACGGTTCTCAGCCAGGTCCGGGCTGGGAGAATAAGAACAGCCAGGCAGACCTCAATAAATCAGTTTTGCTCACTGAACTCAACCCATTTGGTGGTGGAGTTATTCAGTAAGCAAAGTAGCCGTCACTATATTGGTGACCCCAACAGGTTCAAGCACCTTTGAACCTGATATGAACGACTCCTCGATCAATGCTATAGCCATCAAGCTTCCTGACTTCTGGGTACAGGAGCCTGAGACCTGGTTCAGCGATGCAGAGGCTCCGTTTCACCTCTGCCAGATTTCATCAGATACGACCAAGTTTTATCATGTGGTCGCCGCCCTGGACCAGGCCACCACCAAACGAGTGCTGCACCTCATCCAGCACCCATATGCGGAAGACAAGTATGGGACCATCAAGCAGGTGCTCACCGGCTCCCTGGGCCTCTCCAGGTGCCAGCATACCGCTCAGATGCTTCACCTTGACGCCTTGGGAGAGAACTCCAATCGCGTTGATGGATGAGATGCTCGTGCTCATAGGCGATCACACTGCCTGCCCACTCTTTGAGCGCATCTTCCTCGACCACATGCCCGAAGACATCCAGCCATTACTGTCCCAGGAGAGCTTTGACGATCCCAGGAAGGTCGCTCAAAAAGCTCAGGGGCTATGGCTTGAATGATTCCCGGAGGGCTCAGCAGTCCAACTGGTTACGAACCCCAGGCATGACCATACCAAGCCTTCCTCTAGTGCTGCGAAGGAACACTCGGCTCCTGCAGGGGCCTCAAAGAGCATAGACAGAAGCAAGCCATCCACTTCAGGCCTCTGCTTCTTCCACCAGCGCTGGGGAGCTAAGGCTTGGAAGTGCCATCAGCCCTGCTCGTTCCAGGGAAATGACCAGGCCGCCGCAGTTAATGGCTGTGGCGGCTAGCCAAGAGCACAGCCTTCTCTTCCTGCTTCCTTGTCGACACCAGGGCCCAGATCAGCGTCATCCTGGCCACAGCCATCGAGTCCCGGATCTGGCCTCGAGGACCTCCACTCCATGCAGCCAACTCGACAGCGATCCGAACGAATGATACCAAGACTGTCAACTTGCAGCTCGGCCAGCGGAAGTTCACGTGGAGGTTCACCGTTTCGTCTCTCCAAACCTCCATCCTGGGTGTCAACTTCCTCCTCACCCACAGGCTCCTTGTTGACCCCCGAAGTAGGTGACTTGTCAATGTCCGTACCTTCCAATCCATTTGTCTCAATGGCTCCTGCACAAAGCAGGCGAAGATGGCCATGGTCAGCACACCCAAGGACGAGTTCCCGTCACTCCTCAAGCCGCAGTTCTCTGCTGCCTCACCACGCCACGGGGTGTTTCATCATATCCTCACCCAAGGACTGTCAGTCCATGCCAAGGCATGCCAGCTCCTGCCGGGTAAGCTCCAGATAGCAAAAGAAGAGTTCTCACATCTGCAGGAGCAATCAGGGAGTTCCCGCGCCTGGACAACCTCAAAGGGGCTACAAGAGTTCGTGGGTATTGTCAACTTCTACAACCAATTTATTCCAGGCGCTGCACACATCATGCAGCCGCTCTTCGTCCTCATCGCAGCCAAGGACAAGACACTTACCTGGACATTCGAATCCCAGCAGAGCATTCAAGGCCATGAAAGATGCCCTTGCGAAGTCTACCCTGCTCATCCACCTGTGCACCGACCTTCATATGGTGCTCTCCATCGATGCCTCTGCCACCGCCAGCGGTGCTGTCCTGGAGCAGTACGTTAATGGATAGTGGAAACCACTGGCATTCATCAGCTGACTTCTTCGTCTGCCAGAGTGCTTTCGACCGTGAGTTGCTGGGCATGTACCTCGCTGTGCGTCATTTTTGCTATTTCTTGGAGGGGAGGCCTTTCACCATTTTTACCGACCACAAACCACTCACTCAGGCGCTCGCTATGGGTAGAGATCACTGGTCGGCCCGCCAACATTGTCACCTGTCCTTTGTGTCAGAGTTCACCACCGACATTTGGCACAAGGCGGGGAAAGACAACATGGTCGCCGACGCATTTTCCTGACCAGCCATTTGCTCACTGACACCCGGGTTAGACTATGACCAGCTTGCCTGGGACCAGAAGTCCGACAAAGAGAGGTAGACCTTCAGGACAGCCATCACAGGCCTGCGGTTTCAGGACCTGCCGACTCCTCTTGGTGACAATACCGTCCTGTGCGATGTCTCCATGGGCACCCCTTGACCAGTGGTTCCCCAGCAGTCAAGGTCCGTGAGGAGACTCCTGTCGAGAGTGCAGAGTGGAGCGGTTTTCTTAGGTACTGGACCTAGAGCTTTGTAGATCCCTCTGATGTTGCCGCATTGCGTGCCGTTCTCGATGTGCGCTGGGGTCCAACAGTGTCATGTTACATGAAATTGCTTTTGCCTGCTGTAAGGCAGACAGATTCTCCATCAGCAGAAATTGCCTGAAGTGCCTCCTACAGTCAGAGAAAGAGAAACAAAAAAGAGTACTCCCACCAAGTGTCCATAGATTCACCTCCTCAGCCACACAGAGTCCAGGCCAAACTATTGGCAGCCCAAGCTCCAGATCTGAACCTCCGACACAGTCAGGAACCCTTCAGTGCTTTTGACACCCCCTCGCATCCTGGTTCTGATACTGGTACCCCTTCAGCCAGTTTTGAGCCAGTCTCCATCAGTCTGCAGCCCAGGGCGAGTCACCCGACAGCAGTTTTCAAAAGCCCGCAGCCCAGGGCGAGTCACCCGACAGCAGTTATCAAAAGCCCGCAGCCCAGGTCGAGTCACCCGACAGCAGTTATCAAAAGCCCGCAGCCCAGGGCGAGTCACCCGACAGTAGTTATCAAAAGCCCGCAGCCCAGGGCGAGTCACCCGACAGCAGTTTTCAAAACCTCTGTGGGTTCCTCGCCTCAAATCTTGCTCATAGATTTGGTGGAAATAAAAGCAAATGTGATCCTAGTATTCATTGTGAGAGGGATAGAAGATAAAAATATAAAAGCAGGGATGCTTTATAAAGCAGTGGTTAGACTGCATTTGGAGTGCTGTGAAGTTTTTGGCTCCTTATCTATGGAAGGATGTGTTGGCATTAGAGAGTATCCAGAGGAGGTTCAAGAAAATGATCCCTTGATATAAAGGGTTATCATATGAGGAGTGTTTTTCTTTGAATACTTTATTATTAAATTTTAAACCACAATACAATTATATTACATTCAATTGTAAACTATATTTTTAAAATATTACGTGATAATATACTCCCATCCCCCTCAACTCACCTTCCCAACCCTAAAAAAGGAAAAAAAACTAGAGAATGCCAAGAAATAAAAGATTTATACAGAAAAATATATTGGAGGTTACTAAGAAATGAGGTCTTCAGAGAGTCAATCGTATTTGCAAACCAAAATGTTGTAAATATGGGTTCCATATTTTCCAAAAAATATATTTACCTCACAAATTTTCTAATTGTACAACTACAAAGTTTTGCATGCCATCTTTCCATGCCTAAATCTATTTCTGACTTCCATGATATTGCTATACATTTCTTAGCAAATACTAAAGCAATTAACACAAATTCAATTTGAGAAATATTTAAATTTAATTTTGGCCTTATAATATGAGGAGTGTTTGATGGCTCTGGGATTGTACTTGCTGACATTTAGAAGAAAGAGGATGAATCTCACTGAAACCTATTGAATACTTAAAGGGGATGTGGATAGATAGTTTGCTATGGTAGGGGAGTCTAGGCCCAGAGGGTACAACCTCATAAATCAAAAATGTCCCTTTGGGTCAGAGAGGAGGAGGAGGAGGAATTTCTTTACCCAGGGGGTGGTGAATCTATTGAATTTGTTGTCGCAGATGACTGTGGATGCTAAGTCATTTGGGTATATGCAAGACCGAATTAGACAGATTCTTGATGAGGATGGGAATCAAGGGTTAGGGGAGAAGGCAGAAGAATGAGATTGAAAACAATAGTAAATCAACCTTTATGGAATGGTGCGGCAGACCCAATGGGCCTAACAGCCTAATTTCACTGCCACATCATTTGTTTTTGTACGCTGCAGATGGAAAAAAACGTGTCAGCAGCATCTTGCCTGGTTCTAGAAGTTGTCATAGTATAAGCTTCAATAATTGACGAGAGAGGCATGCTGCATTTTTAATGAAAATTATATTTGAATGATTTCTAAAGTTTCCAACCAACACTTAGGGTTATGTTCAGTTACTAAATTTACATTAAATCTTTGGGTTAACAGGATAAAGAATTCAATGTCTATTATAGCCAATGAATTTTAAAATTTCATTGATGCTCAGAATTTTTTTAAATTTTTTTATTTTTCACACCATAAACCACATTGACCATGATACATACATTTTCCTTTTCAAATATATAGTGTCATTTTCTCCCCCCCCTCCCTCCTCCCATCCCACCCTCCCTACCTCCCCCCCATCCATTTAAAGTACAAAATCTAAGATACATTAAACCAGTCAAACAATGTTGTCATTCAATAAAATTAAACAAGAAATTCCACTGAGTCAATTCTTTTCATTTCCTTCTCCTTTTGTTAATTTAGGTAGTGAATGTCCCCGGGAGGTTTTCTCTATTGTGTTTCATGTAAGGCTCCCATATTTGTTCAAATATTTCAATATTATTTCTTAAACTATATGTTATTTTTTCTAATGGGATACATTTATTTATTTCTATATACCATTGTTGTATTTTCAAATTATCTTCCAATTTCCAGGTTGACATAATACATTTTTTTGCTACGGCTAGAGCTATCTTAACAAATCTTTTTTTGTGCACCATCCAAATCAATTCCAAATTCTTTGTTTTTTACGTTACTTAGGAGGAAGATCTCTGGGTTTTTTGGTATATTGTTTTTTGTAATTTTATTTAATATCTAGTTTAGATCTTCCCAAAATTTTTCTACTTTCTCACATGTCCAGATTGCATGAATTGTTGTTCCCATTTCTTTTTTACAACGAAAACATCTATCAGATACTGTTGGGTCCCATTTATTTAACTTTTGAGGTGTAATGTATAGCCTGTGTATCCAGTTATATTGTATCATACGTAACCTCGTATTTATTGTATTTCTCATCGTTCCAGAACATAACTTCTCCCATGTTTCCTTTTTTAATCTTTATATTTAAATCTTGTTCCCATTTTTGTTTAGTTTTACCATTTGTTTCCTCATTCTCCTTTTCTTGCAGTTTAATATACATATTTGTTATAAATCTTTTGATTATCATTGTATCTGTAATCACATATTCAAAGTTACTTCCTTCTGGTAACCTCAGACTGCTTCCTAATTTGTCCTTCAAGTAGGATCTCAATTGGTAATATGCCAACACTGTATCTTGAGTTATATTGTATTTATCTTTCATTTGTTCAAAGGATAATAATCTATTTCCTGAAAAACAATTTTCTATTCTTTTGATCCCTTTTTTCTCCCATTCTCTAAAGGAAAGGTTATCTATTGTAAAAGTGAGTAACTGATTTTGCGTCAATATTAGTTTTGGTAATTGGTAATTTGTTTTATTCCTTTCTACATGAATCTTCTTCCAAATATTGAGCAGATGATGTAATACTGGAGAACTCCTACTTTGTACCAATTTTTCATCCCACTTATATAATATGTGTTCAGGTATCTTTTCCCCTATTTTATCTAGTTCTAATCTAGTCCAATCTGGCTTTTCCCTTGTTTGGTAAAAATCTGATAGGTATCTTAATTGTGTGGCTCTATAAAAATTTTTAAAGTTTGGCAGTTGTAAGCCTCCTTGTTTATACCTTTCTGTTAATTTATCTAGTGCTATCCTCGGTTTCCCCCCTTTCCATAAAAATTTCCTTATTATTTTCTTTAACTCCTTGAAGAATTTCTCTGTCAAGTGTATTGGCAATACCTGAAATAGGTATAATATCCTTGGGAAAATGTTCATTTTAATACAGTTTATCCTTCCTATTAGTGTTGATGGTAAATCTTTCCAATGCTCTAAATCGCCCTGTAATTTTTTCATTCGTGGGTAATAATTGAGTTTATATAGATGGCCGAGATTTTTATTTATTTGTATACCTAGGTATCTTATTGCTTGCATTTGCCATCTGAATGGTGATTCCTTCTTAAATTTTGAGAAATCCGCATTATTCATTGGTATTGCTTCACTTTTATTTACGTTAATCTTGTAACCCGACACTTCTCCATATTCCTTCATTTTCTTATATAATTCTTTTATTGATATTTCTGGTTCTGTTAAGATACTATAACATCATCCGCAAATAAACTGATTTTATATTCCTTGTCTTTTATTTTTATCCCTTTTATGTTATTTTCTGTTCTTATCAATTCTGCTAGTGGTTCTATAGCTAACGCGAACAATAAGGGTGATAGTGGACATCCCTGCCTTGTTGATCTGCTTAAGTTAAATTGCTTTGATATATATCCATTTACTGTCACTTTCGCCAATGGCCCCTTATATAATGCTTTAATCCAATTAATATACTTCTCTGGTAAACTGAATTTTTGCAATACTTTGAATAAATAATTCCATTCTACTCTGTCAAAGGCCGATGCTCAGAGTTTGATTTATAAATTAATTTAAAGCCCCTTTTCCTTTTGGACATGAGTGCAATTGTATCATGACATGATCAGCTCTCTATGGTAACCATAATTGTGTCTATAATGTTTGTGGGAACTTGCATGCTTGTATAGGTGTGTAAGGGAGTAGGAATTGAGTTCTAGAAGGAATAAGAATGCAGATTTGACTGCAAAATAATCATGTGTTGTGATAGGAAAAGGCCTTTATTCAAACAAAAAAAAAGGATTGTGCTCAACCCAACCTCTTACTTCCATGGTTCCTGGGGCTACACAGGTTAGCAAGGTTAGCATAGCATCTAGCACAATGCTATTATAGTGCCAGCAACCTGGGTTAAAATCCCATGCTGTCTGTAAGGAGATTGTACATTCTGCCCCTGACCACGAGGATCTCCTCTGGGTCCTCCCATGTTCCAAAGACCTATGGCATTTGTAGATTGATTGGCCATATAGATTTATTTGGTAGGAGGGTTTGTGAGCCAAAAGAGCCTGTTACCGTGCTTCATCACTTATGTCACAAAACGTGGAAAAGCAATGACTAGATCTCTACAGACAGATCCTGACATGCCACCCTTGACCCTCTCTAATGCCTTTTTCATAGTTCATGGACATTTTTTTAAAAAAATTAAAAACCATTCAAAAAAATTAACTTTGTTGTTTTCTTAACATGTTTAAGTGATATCGAATTCAATGACTCTACTTCAATAAATGTGTTGTTGAGATCAGTATGGCTGGGCTAAATCTGAATGGCATCCAGCTTCTTGGCTCAGTATGATTATATTCTGCCTCTGACTTCAGTGGCAAGGCACAGACTAGCAAAAGCCAGCAGCTTGCCTCTGAAGAGCACCATATTGTTTTTCTCTGGTGCGCTGCTGGTGAAGTGTGTGTACATTCTGGACTAACGATGTATTGCTCACATCCTTTGTTTCTCTGGTTTGGGTCCAGGTTGGAATGCCTTTGTTTAAATGATGAAGTAGAGCAAATCAAGTTGATGACGATAAACAAATTTGACAAGCCTATTCCTCCACTCTCTCTCCACGGTACTGCAAATTATTCTGTCTTAAAGCCTCTCCAATTATCTTTTGTTAGCCAAAAGAAATTGCCTCTGTTCTCTTCAAATTATTTTGATTATAATGACAGAAAATTGAAAAATTTCAGGTGAGTAGGGAACACTTGAACATTATTTGTGTGTCAGGTCCAAGGTGAATTACTTTCAAATCCAAATACCTCGTGAAAAACTTGGCTGATAAAAATGTGAAACACGATGGTAACATATCATGGATTATTCACAGTTTTTCTTGTGTTGCAGTGGGGTTGTGAGATGAAGAATTTTAAGCAGTGGTGGAAGGAACTTTAACCACCTTCAGTGGTGGGGGAAGGTCACCATAGTAAAAGGGAAATGTAAGTCTTGTGAATTAACCTTTAAAAAGATTGGCACATGTTCAAAAATTCAGAATGAAAAAATAAATTTGGGATACCAAGAGACCCACCAGGGAACTAAAGTGTAATAAAGTTGCAATAATCCCAATAAGCTCAGGAATTTGGTGGTACGGTATTTGATTTGGTTTTCCAGTCTAATGGATCTTATTCCCGTTAATAGCCAAAAACATCTATAATTCATTTTATTTTGGATGCTATTTAATACATTCTTCAGGGGTCCCAGTGAACCAGATGCCAAGACAAAGGGATTTTCAAATAACCAGTTCGCAGATTGAAAATTAACTGCATTGGTTAGGGAGATATGCAAGCTCAGCTCTGAGATTGGCAGGATAAGCCAACAAGAATGTTGGACCCAAGGTTAAAGATTCAGGTAGAGGCCATGGAGAACTTGAAACCAGAGGTAAAAATATTAGGACCAGATGGGAGAGGGGAGGAGATGAGGGAGAGGGGAGGAGATGAGGGAGAGGGGGGCAGAGGGAGGAGAGGGGCAGAGGGGGCAGAGGGAGGAGAGGGGGCAGAGGGAGGAGAGGGGGCAGAGGGAGGAGAGGGGGCAGAGAGAGGAGAGGGGCAGAGGGAGGAGAGGGGGCAGAGGGAAGAGAGGGAGGAGATGTGGAGAGGGTGGCGGGGAGAGAGGGGGTGGGGAGAGGGGGCAGGGAAGACTTTGGGGAGAGAGGGGGCAGGGGGGAGAGAGGAGCAGGGGAAGAGAGGGGCAGGAGAGATGGGGAGAGAGAGGCGTGGGAAGATGGGGAGAGTGGAGTGGGGAAAGTGGGATGGAGTGAGGAGCAGGGGAGAGTGGGGCAGATGAAGTAGTGGGGAGAGGGGGAGAAGGAGGATAGAGGAGGCAGAGGGAAGAGAGGGTTGGAGGGAGGAAATGGGGAGAGAGGGGGACAGAGGAAGAGATGGGGAGAGGGGCTGCCTAATCTGCTAAGACCTTGTACTTTCTGTGTCAGGGTAAGTAGAAATGCTTAGTTGATAAAGGGAACTATGGAATCTGGGCCAGCCAATTGACCTCCTTGTTTTGCTAATTATTTAGTTTTGAGCATGTCTAGAGTGCCCATAGATTCTGGATACAAAATAGACTCTCCTCCATATCTGTCAACTTGGGTCAGACGTGGAAAAATGCATCTCTCAAAAGAGGAAGTGGTACAATCTAAAAATAAATAAACAGTTATCATATCTGGTCATCGTAGTGTGGGGTAAAAGGAAAGAATAAAACTACCATTACAACATATCAAAAATAAAAACAGGACATGCTGTAATAACAGTTTAGGCAACATCTGTGGGAAGAGAATCTGATTTAATGTTTCTGGTTGATGGGTTAAGATTGAAGGGTGGGTATTCTTATCATCCAGGAGGGGGAAGATCACAGCAATTAGGTCTCTGGCACGGAGACCGGTCCTGTGGCTAAGAAGGGAAGGGAGAAGAGATGAGCTGTAGTGATAGGGGTTTCCATATTTAGGGGAACAAATAAGTGGTTCTGTGGAAGAGATTGAGTATCCCAGATGTTATGTTGCCTCCCTGGTGCTGGGGTCCAAGATATCTCAAATCAAGTTCATGGCATTCTCAAGTAGAGTGAGCAGCCAGATATCATGGTCCATGTAGGGACCAATGATGTGGCTAGGAAGGGTGAAGAGGTTGTGCAAGGAGAGTTCAGGGAGGTAGGGGCTAGGTTGAAGGACAGGACTTCCAGGGTTGTGATCTCAGAATTGCTTCCCATGACACGTGCTAGTGATGTTAGAAATGGGAGATAATGAATCTTAACACGTGACCATGGAAGGTGAGACCTTTTCTGTAGGGATGGTTTGCATCTGAACTGGAACGGGACTAATATCCTTGCTGGAAGGTTTGCTAGTGTTGCTCCAGTGGGTTTAAACAAATTTGCAGGGAGATGGGAATGAGAGTGCCAGAGCAGATAGAGGAGTGGAGGAGGGAAAAGTTGATGTTAAAATTGCATGCACCGTTAGAAGACAACGGGTTGTACATGGTGGAAGAGTTCTCAGGTGCATCTATTTCAATGCAAGGAGTATTGTAGAAAAGGCAGACAAGCTTAGAGCATGGATTGGAATGTGGAATTATGACATTATGGCCATTAGTGAAACTTGGTTGCAAGAGGAGCAGGACTGTCAGCTCAATATTCTGAGCTTCTGTTGCTTCAGATGTGATAAAACAGGGGGGATGAAAGGGGGAAGAATTACATTGCTCATCAGGGAAGCTAAACAGCTGTGCTCAAGCAGGACAGACCAGAGGGCTTGTCTACTGAGGCTATAAGGGTGGAGCTGAGGAACAAGAAAGGTAAGACCACCCTCATGGGGTCAACAAGAACTGAAGGAGCAAATCTGTAGAGAGATAGCGGACAGCTGCAAAAACATAAGCTTGTAATGGTAGGAGATTTTAATTTTCCGCATATTGACTGGGTCTCCCATACTGTAAAAGGGCTGGAATTTGTCAAATGTATTCAAGAGAGTTTTCTAAATCAACATATTGAGGTACTAATTTGAGAGTGTGCAATATTGGATCTCCTATTATGGAATGAGACAGGACAGGTGACAGAAGTATGTGTAGGGAAACATTTTGGGTTCAATGATCATAATAAGTAAAGGTTCCATTATTGTCATGTAATACTACATTTAGAATGTAATATATATGAAATTCTTTGACTTTTGTCTACCATGAGGCAGACAGAGAATCACTACTTTGTCCAGTGCCCCTCATGGAAACCTACAGCACCTGGTATTCCTAGGCGCTCTCCCTTCCATGTACTGACCAGTCCTGAAAAATCTCAGTCTACCATTAGTTTCAAGTTAATTATGGAGAAGGATAGGTCTGGACCTTGGGTTGAGATTCTAAATTGGAAAAAGGCCAATTCTTAGGAAATAAGAAAGACTCTAAAATGTGTGAATTGGGATAGGCCGTTTTTGGACAAGGATGTGCGAGGCAAGGGGAGGACTTCAAAGGTGAAATTTTGAGAGTACAGAGTTTGTATGTTCCTGTCAGAATTAAAGGCAAAGTCAGCAGGCAAAGGGAACCTTGGTTTTCGAGGGCTATTGGGGATCTAGTTCGGAAGAAGAGAGAAGTATACAGCAGTTATAGGCAACGTGGAACAAATGAGGTAAGAAAAACCTCAAGAAAGAAATTAGGAAGGCTAAAAGAAGACGTGAGGTTGCTTTGGCAGACCATATGAAGGAAATTCCAAAAAGTTTCTATAGGTATATTGAGAGAAAAAGGATAGTAAGGGATATAATTGGTCCCCTAAAAAATCAGAATCGTCAGCTATTTGTGGAGCCAAAAGAGATGAGGGAGATCTTAATTTTTTAAAAATCAGTCGGGAAACTGGCACAGAGTCATGGGCAGTAAAACAAGCAATGAGGTCTTGGAACCTATACAGATAAAAGAGGAGGAGGTATTTGCTGTCTTAAAGCAAACAAGGACCTGACAAGATATTCCCTCAGACCTTGAGGGAGGCTAGTGTAAAAATTGCAGGGGCTCTGGCAGAAATATTTAAAATGTCCTTGGCCACTGGAGTAGTGCCGGAGGATTGGAGGGTAGCTCACGTTCTTCCTTTGTTTAAGAAAGGCTCCAAAAGTAATCCTGGAATTTATAGGTTAGACTGCCTGACATCAGTAGTAGGTGAATTATTGTACTAAGAGATCAGTATTTGGATAGTCAGGGACTGATTAGGAATAGTTAACATGGCTTTGTGCTTGGTAGGTTATGTTTAACCAATCTTACAGAGTTTTTCGAAGGAATGATAATGAAATAAAGGCTGTGGATGTTGTCTATATGGACATTAATTAGTAAGGCTTTTGACAAGGCCCCTCATGAGAGGTTAGTCAGCAATGTTCAGATGCTTGGTATTCATGGTGAAGTAGTGAACTGGATTTGACAATGGCTGGACGGGAGAAACCAGAAAGTAGTAGTGGATGATTGCTTCTCAGATTGGAGGCCTGTAACTAATGGAGTGCCTCAGGGATCGGTGCTAGGACTATTGTTGCTTGTCATCTATATCAATGATCTGGATGATAATGCGGTAAATTGAATCAGCAAGTTTGCAGATGACACTAAGATTGGAGGAGTTGTGGAGAATGAAGGAGATTTTCAAAGCTTGCAGAGGGATCTGGACCAGCTGGTAAAATAGGTGGAAAAAATGGCAAGTTTGATGTTGAATTTTGGAAGGACAAACCAAGAAAAGATATGCACGGTAAATGGTAGGGCACTGAGGAGTGACCTGGGAATACAGATACATAACTCCCTGAAAGTGGCATTACAGATTGATAGGATTGTAAAGGGGGCTTTTGGCATATTGGCCTTCGTAAATTATTGTATATAGAAGTTAGGAGGTAAAAGTTGTATAAGACATTGTGAGGCCAAATTTGGATTATTGAGTGTAGATTTGGTCACCTTACTACAAGAAATATATCAATAAGATAAAGTGCAGGTAAGATTTACTAGTATGTTGCTGGGACTTGAGGAATTGAGTTATAGGGTAAGGTTAAACAGGTTAGGACTTTATTCCTTGGTGCATTGATGAAGGCATTTAAAATTATGAGGGGGATACAACACACTAATAGCATCGTGAAGAAAGCACATCAGTGCCTCGACTTCCTCAGGAGTTTTGCGGAGGTTTAGTAAGACAACTGAAACCCTGGCAAATTTCTACAAAGGTGTGGCAGAAAGTGTGTTGATTGGCTGCATCATGGTCTGGTATGGGAACACCAATGCCACTGAGCGCAAAGCCCTCCAAAAGGTAGTGGACGCAGCCCAGGAAAACCCCTGCCCACTATTGAGTACATCTACAGGCAACGCTGCAGTCGGAGGGCAGCAACAATTATCAAAGGCCCTCCCTACCCAGCACCCGCTCTGTTCTCGCTGCTGCCATCAGGAAAGAGGTACAGGTGTCACATGACTCACACCACCAGGTTCAGGAACAGCTGCTACCTCTCTATCATCAGACTCTTCAACAACAAACTCAATCAGCGACTCATTTAAGGACTCTTACTTGTGCACTTTATTGATTTTCTTTGTATTGCACAGTCAGTTTGTTTAGATTCATCACTTCATGCATACTTTAAAAAAATATTTTACTTGTGATTTTCCAAACTAAACTCAAACAGTTATTCATCGTATTGATATTAATGTTGACAACATTAACGTTGATTACAGTTTACAATGATCAATTCCGTAAAGTTCACGCTTTTTCTGACCACTTCCTTCCCCTTCACATTTAGCACAACACTTAACCAACCACAGTTACACACAACATTCAGGATGTTCACAACAAAGGTATGAAACATATATCAGGGGTTTATGGGTTTGTCACATCATGGTGGCCAGTGTTCAGGCTGCTTTCTTTTTATTGACTTTTTCCTGGTTGGGATGGGATGAGCTCTCCCCACACCCCCCCCCCCCACCCCACCAATTGAGGGGTAGTCGGGTAAGGCAGGGCAGCAAGACATGCTGGTCCACACTATGATTGTGCTCCAGAGGAATTTAGGTATGGTTGCCAGATTTTCAAGAAAGTGTTTTGTTTTTTCCTTAAGTTGTAAGTGATTTTCTCCAGAGGAACATGGCTTTGCATTTCTGCGTTCCAGCACGCAATGCTCAAGCAGGAGTCGGACTTCCAGCTAACTGCTATGCACTTTCTGGCCACTGACAATGAGATCAATACGAATTGGATTTGAAATTTGGACAGGTTCATTGTAAGTTTTATGTCCATTATGTTTCCCAACAGGAACAGCTCAGTGTCCTGTGGGAATTCCTTACCTATGTTTTTTTTCCACAGGGCTTGGCCCAGTTCCACCTAAAAAGGTCTCACCTTGGTACATGTCTAGGTTGCGTGCACAAAGTATTCTTGTGGCAATGCCATATCTGAAGCATTGGTCAGATCATTCTGATTTAGATGTGTTCAATTTTTGCAGCATCAGTTACAGCTGGTGTAGGAAATTGTACTGTACCAACCTGTATCGTGCATTAATAATTACTGTCATGCTGGTCTGACACAGGTCGGACCAGCACCGATTCCTAAATCCAACTCCCAACTCTGCCTTGATTAGTGAAGGTCTGGTTTAGGACCTTCTGCTTGAATCAAAAAATGTATTGCCGAGGTGAACTTCTGTATGTTCCCCCTTCGAATTAGGGTCTTTATGTCATTGCATGCTGGTAGGGCCATAGTTGGACCTAATTTGTCCTGTAGAAAAGATCTTGTCTGAAGGTCTCAGTGGAACATCTTATTTGATAAATCATACTTGTTCCTAAGTTGTTCAAACAACATTAGCTGCTTCAGCTCGCAACAGTTCTCATTATGATGCAAAGTATCCAGGATCTTGTTACCCACCGTCAATGGTATTAATTTATTTAGAGTCAGGGGTGTTTTTGGGGACAGCCCCACTTTGATTCCTACATATTGGTTAATTTTATTCCAAATAGAAATGATTTATTTTAGTATGTGGCTGCCTGTTTTCCCAGATCACAATTTGGCATCCTATTTATAAAGAAAGCCCTTTTCCACCTTCTCACCTACCACTTGCAGGCCAATTTGTGCCTAGGATGGTACCCGTCCCCACTTGAAGAGTAAGGCGATGTATCTCGACTGCGCTCACATCCTTGTCCAAAAACAACCTATCGCAATCCACGCACTTTAGATTCTTTCTTTCTCTCCCTCCCCCTCCTCCCTTGCCCCCCTCCCTCTTCCCTCCCCCTCTCTCTCTTCCCCCCTCTCTCTCTCCCCCTCTCTCTCTCCCCCCTCTCTCTCTCTCCCCCCCTCCTCTCTCTCCCCCTCCTCTCTCTCCCCACTCTCTCTTTCCCCCCCTCTCCTCTCCCTTTTTTTCTTGGGGGAAAGAGGTTGAAGGGTTAGGATTTTAGCAAAATACAATATTCAAATATGGACTTGAGTCCATTATACATGTGGTATCAAATCCCACATGTATAATGGACTTGATATTGATATTTGAATATTGTATTTGACTATGATTACATGAATGGAAAATTTTTAAATAAACTTTCAAATAAAATGTATGTACTCTGACAATAAATCTGATAGAGTAAATATAGATTGGCTTTTTCCACTGAGGACAGATGAGATATAAACCAGAGGACGTGGGTTAACGGTGAAAGGGAAAAGTTTAGGGCAACATGAGGGGGAAGTTTTTCACACAGAGTGGAATGAGCCATCAGCTGAAGTGGTGAATGCTGGTTAAATTTTAACATTTAATAATAATTTGGACTTGTACATGGATGGGAGAGGTATGGAGGACTATGGGCTGAGTGCAGGTCAGTTGGACTATGCAGAAAAAAGGTTTTGCACAAATTAGAAGGGATGAAGGGGTCTTTTTCTTAGCTGTAATCTTCTATGGCTTTGATGATACACTCATTTTAGGAAGTGTGGGCACTGTCAAGGCTCTAAGACACAGAGGTATTGCGTGGGGAAGTCAAGGAATGTCCACAGGGTTCAGTCACTTCAATGATCCCAGACCATTGTCAATGTGACCAGCAGCTTGCGAGTTAATTTTGTGATCTATTCAAACTGAGTAAACTCCCCTGGTGCAGCAAGCCCTTTGGTCACTGTCAATGAGGATAGGTTTCCCCCATTCGCAGACCACCTCCTTTTGTATCATTTTGCAAGGGATGCCTCAAACTGTTTTCCTCCAGGATCTGATGGTGATAATGATGAGTTTATCATTACACATGTTGCACAATGTTTGGGCTTTGTGGGTGGGTGCATATGAAATCTATTTGGTTGTGGATTCAATGTTTATTGAAGGGGGAGGACTCTGTAACAGTGTGCGGTTCAAAGGATTGCTTAAACTGTTCTGTGGTCACTTAAGACATCTGTGAATGTCCTCCTCATATTCCTTCTCTCAATCTGGACACCAGACGGCAGAATTATTTTCAGGGAATAATGGCTAACAGATGGGTGAGAATGAGGCAGACTAAATAGTTCTCTTCCCACCAGTGGAATGGAGTATACCAACTCTCAGGAAATTTGGTGTGGTTTCATATGAGGAAAAGTGTAAGGACTCTCTTTTGGAATGAGGTGAGTTTGTTGTTGCCTGTCATAGCAAATGTTCAGTCATCGTCTCCAGGTGGCCTCTGGGTTTTCACAGTGTTGCAGTTGATTGGGCTCCTGGGCTTTATCCCACAGGAATTGGTAGAGGGTAATCTGTCCTGGTGTGTGGTTCCCCTTGCAATTAGTTCTGACAAATGGTTCACACTGAACCTTGCATTTAGCTGAGCACAGATTATGCCTGCAAAGATGTATCTAAAACCCGAGTAATATTTGTGTGATGTATGGGCATTATTCTGCCTGTAGAATGGCAAAGACCATAGTACTGTCAAACTAAATATTAATACTTTGGGAGCCAATACTGACTGGCTAGGTTCATGTCTTCATACTGTGCAGAAATTGGGTCAACTTGTTCACCTTTACTGAAACGGTAACTGCAGGCCCTGCAAAATGAAAGCCTCTTCACCACATTAACAGAAGTGGTATGGGTGTCTAAAGGAGGAAGCAGGTATTCATGGAGTGGACCTCATAGAAGAGAAGTTGTGACAAGAAAGTAATTCACCAAGAGATGACTTCTTGATCACATTGTATCTGTTGTAACTCCTTTGTGTCAAAGATGCCAGATCTTCTTGGGCTGCAGGGGTACATTCAAGGTCTGTCTGAGCTGTGTAAAATAGCTTTAAGTCCCACATTTGATTGCCGTAACCTGACCAACAGATGTCTCCAATAGCCAGAATAAATCTGTTCCCACCTTTCCAACACTGGAGGCATTCACAGTAGGTTGCAGACTGCCCTACTGTTCTTAGCACAATACGCACCAAATGTTTCTCCTTTGCTTCAGCCTGCAGCATGAGCTCATCCAGATCCCAGAAAAATAAACTGTTGCTTCAGAGCTCTACTCATGGAATTTTGAAAGATTGCTGACATCTCATCTTTCCACTTTTTCCTTGTATAATCTCCTCCTTGACCATAATATCTTCACAATTATAATATGCAGTTAATACTTTGCAATATATTCTTCAAACTGTGCTTTTACCAACTAATCTATAATGTTTTAACATGTAAAATTTGCTTCCACAATCCTGTACAATCCCTTAAAGGGACATGCCACAATTCAAGAATTCCTCCAGCTTCAGGGAAGTTTTCCTGATGACTGTATGAAAGTGCTTACACTATACCAAAGGGACTGGGATGACTGGGGAAGTGTGACAGATTATGTGATATTTTATATTGCATTTAGATATGTTTTAAAGGAGATAAATTGTGGCAGGTTTTTTAGTGTAGGTCACATACAAACACTTCAAAACGGATCTCATTTAAAATGCCAGAGCTCTGCTCATGTCAGACAGTTCAGGTTCCAAGTGCCTTTGCACAAACTTTGAAAGATGCTTAGAAGGACTTCACAAGTAGGTGTTAATTGGACATGCTGTGGTGTAATGGATTATTGTTTTGGAAAGCAATAGATGAACAAACTTGGAAGATTCGGTCCGGAGCTGCAGTCTGTCTGTGTGCAGTTGGCTGTTCTAAGAGGGTCATGTGGTTTTGTCAGAGAGAGAGAATTCAGTTCTGCAGTTCTACAGTTCAGCAGCAGCTGGGACTGGAACAGGTCAAGCTGGCAAGCTTGTGGAAAACCCCATTTTTAAGGCTGTGAGTTCTCAGTTCAGCCTGGTCAAAGCCCTTGTGGTCCATACAAGAGGAGATGGCTGGCTGTATAATATTTTACTTGAAATAATGGAAACTAAAAGGAACTCTGAGGTGATATAAAAGAAAGAGGTTATCATCTGGAAAACCCTGATAGAGCAAGTTGCTTCGGCAAGACAATGAAGTGGCTGATGAGAAGGAATCAGTTGTGAGTATACAATGAGCAATAAATCTCTCTCTGAAAACTGACAAGAATTTTTCTGAGCGGTAACCATTTACCTTTCAAGCACCAAAGCCTGGTGAAATTCATAAATGTTTTTTTTTAAACTTTATTTATTCATTCAAAAAACAGTCATTGTTATGTTATGTTATATTATGTTATAACATATACAACAATTAACCATAAACATGAATGCTATTTTTATATATATAAAAAAAGAGAAAAGAAAAGAACCCCCCCTTCAGCCAACTCTCCTAAGGAGAGCCATAAAGAAAGAAAAAAGAAAAAATACTAAAGAAAAATTAAATATACATGTTAAGATCTAATCAATGTAAATTGAAATGTAAATATTCTGAATATAACAACTTATTAATAAAAAAATTATAATCCTCATGCAAAACATGTGTAATCTTTTCCATTATTAAACAATATTTCATCTCATTATGCCATCTATTAATAACAATCATATTTGTATCTTTCCATGTGCTAGGAATACATTTTTTTGCTATGGATAAAGCTAAATATACAAAAGCAAGCTGAAACTTATCTAATCCCAAGCCTTTCAAAGGTTGAAAACTACCCAATAAAAATACTGTTGGATTTAAAACTATTTTAATCTTATACAGATATTCTAAAAACAATTGAATTTTCTTCCAAAAAGATTGTATATATATACATGACCAAATGGCATGAAAAAAAGTTCCAACTGTATCACCACATCTAAAACACAAGTCTGATTCATGAAAACCATATTTTTTTAAATTTTTCAGGTGTTAAATATAATTGATGTAAAAAATTATAGTTAATCATTGCATAACGGGCATTTATCAATCTAGCTACACTATCATAACAAATATCTACCAATCATCTTCGGAAAAAATAAAACCAGTATCCGCTTCCCATTTACTTTTAGATCTATCCCAGCCCTTTTTATCCACACTATCCTGTAATATTTCATACATAGATGAAATATAACCCTTCTCTGGTACCTTCATAAGAAAAGTCTCAAATTTAGTCATTTCAGGTAAAATCATATCTCTACCAAACATACATCTTACCAAAGATCGAATTCGATAATATAGAAACAAAGAATTCTTATCAATACCAAAACCTTCCCTCATCTGATTAAAAGATAAAAATTTACCCTCTTTAAAACAATCTCCCAAATTTTTCACACCTTTAAATCTCCAATGCAATAAACTTCGATTATGTCTTGAAAAAGGAATAAGTTGATTATTATACAATGGAGTCAAAGCTGATAATTTACCCCTAGAGTCTGTCATTTTATTTTTCTTTATCCACAACTTCATTAAATGTTTTAGTATAGGCACATCATATTGTTGTAACAAATTTATATTCCATCTAAACAAAAACTGATGTATTTCAAATTCAGAAATATTTGCCATCTCAATTTTGGCCCAACTAGGAGGTCGTACCAAATCCATCAATGAACCAATAAATTTGTTGGGCTGCTTCATAATAATTTTGAAAATGTGGTAAACGTAATCCCCCTAACTCATATTTCCAAGTCAATTTATTCAAAGCTACTCTCGAAAATTTACCTGTCCATAAAAACTCCCTAACCATTTTATTCAAATCTCGAAAAAAAAATATTATCAAGTAAATACGGAATAGACTGAAACAAATATTGTATATGCGGAAAGATATTCATCTTAATTGTATTTATCCTACCCATTAAATTAATAGGTAAATCTTTCCATTTGATCAAATCAATTTTCATTTTTTCCTTAACGGAACATAATTTAATTTATATAAAGATTGATAATTAACATTCAAAATTACACCCAAATATTTAATTCAATTAGTCCATTTCAAATTAATAATATTCTTATAAACTGAATAATCTCCTTCACTTACCGGTAATATTTCACTTTTTTCCCAATTAACTTTATATCCAGAAAGACATCCATATTGTATTAAACACTCCTTCAAGTGCAAAAGTTTATTAAATACACCAATACATCATCAGCAAATAAATTAATTTTATACTCCTCGTCTAAAACTTTCATACCTTATATCTGTGTATTTTGTCTTATCAATTGTGCTAAAGGTTCAATCACTAACACAAACAAAACCGGTGATAAAGGACAACCTTGACAAGTTGATCGAGATAGCTTAAAGGGTTCCGAAATCAAACCATTCGTCAATACTCTAGCTATTGGTTTACTATATAGAGCCATAATCCAACCGATTAAAAAAAAAGGATCAAACTTGAATTTCTCCAAAACTTTAAATAAAAAGTTCCATTCAACTCTATCAAATGCCTTTTCTGCATCTAGAGGAATCACCATTGGATGATCTGAAGATTGTCGAAATCTATTAATCAAACTAATCACGCGCAAAATATTATCTGAAGCATATCTATTCTTTATAAAACCTGTTTGATCCATATGAATCAATTTAGGTAAAAATTTAGCCAATCTATTCGCTAATATTTTAGCTATTATTTTATAATCTACATTTAACAACGAAATTGGTCTTTATGAAGATACCTTCAAAAGATCTCTATCTTTTTTGGAATTACTGTAATTAAAGCACTAGAACAAGACTCAAGTAATTCATAATGTTCTCCAACTTAATGTAATACATCCCCAAACACTGTAGATAAATCATCATAAAAAATTTTATAAAATTCAACTGAAAATCCGTCATCACCATGCGATTTACCGTTCGGCATTTCCAGCATAGCCATTTTAATTTCCGAATCAGTAAATGGTTCTTCTAACTCCTGTATATCTGCATCCTCTAATATCGGTAAAGTCAACTGTGATTTTAAAAAAAAGATCAGTCGATCCAGTTTCTTGTTTTCCTTCAGATGTATATAACTTTTTATAAAATGAGTAAAATTAATCTTATTAATCTCACGAGGTTTATAAGTAATAAGAGAATTCCGTCTAACAGCATTAATAGTCCTCGAAATCTGTTCTTTCTTTAATTGCCATGTCAGTACCTTATGTGCTTTCTCTCCCCATTCATAATACCTTTGCTTAGTCCTATTAATCACACATTCAAATTGATAAGATTGCAAAGTATTATATTCCATTTTCAACCTAGATAATTCTATTTTCTGATCTTATGTAGCATCTTTCTGAAATTCCTTTTTTAACTCATCAATCTGTTTCTCTAATTCAAAACTCTGATTTAATCGATTCTTCTTTATTTTAGAAGTATAACTAATTATTTGTCCTCTCAAACAGGCTTTCATAGCATCCCATAATACAAACTTACTTTGAACAGAATTAGAATTTTCTTTAAAAAAAAATTACTTTGTTTTTTCAAAAAATCAATAAATTCCATATTTTTTAACAACATTGTATTAAACTTCCAATGATAGGCCACTTGGATTTTCTCAGAAGTTGCATATGTAAAATATAACAAAGAATGATCCGAAATCACCCTACTTTTATATTCCGCTTGTTGTATTTTCCCTTGTAAATGTGCCGATACTAAAAAGAAGTCAATCCTTGAAAATGATTCATGTCTAGATGAATAAAAAGAAAAATCTTTCTCTGTCAGATTAAGACGTCTCCAAATACCCACTAAATTAAGATCTTTCATCAATGGTTGAACCTGAACTGCTATCTCGGATTTTTTAACTTTCTTCGGAGATTTATCTAATAAAGGTTCCAAAACACAATTAAAATCACCACCAACTAAAATATTATCATTAGCCTGACCCAAACATAAAAATGCATCTGAAATAAATATTTCATCATCTGCATTTGGGGCATAAATATTAAGTAAAGTCCAAAATTCACTAAAAATATTACAATTCAATTTAAGAATACATCCCTCCTTTTCCTCCATTGATTGTAATTCAAAAAATACATTTTTATGTATCAAAATTGCTACACCTTTAGCCCTAGTATTAAATGAGGAGGAATATACATGCCCAACCCAGTCCCTCTTTAATTTCATACTTTCCTTCACATTCAAATGTGTTTCTTGTAAAAAAGCAATATCAATTTTCATTTTCTTAATATATGCTAAGACTCGCTTACGCTTAATCGTACTATTTAATCCTCGAACATTAAAAGTAGCAAACCTCAACTTTGACATATCTACTATTGTTACTAAATACCAATAATATCTTTATTTGAAATCTCAAATCAACGTATATAGGGCCTCCAATAGGAAAAAAAATCACAAATTAAAAATCAACTAAAATGAAAAGAAAAAAATAATAAAGATAAAAAAGAAAATCCCCCCCCAAAAAAAACTACCAAAAGGTAGTAATCCCCTAAGAAAAAATTGGGTGTGGTCACCCACCAGTGGCTGATGACTAGTAAAGAACATAGAGCAAATCTCTCCCTCCCCAGCCAAACAATCAATAACATCAAAATATCATAATAACAAAACAAACAGAGTAAGAAAAAAAATTTGTTTCATCCAAGAGATTCCAATCTCGAAGATCCCAATTCAGAAGAAGTTGGACTCTTTCCATTCCCATTTTTCCCATTTCTGCCATTTCTTCCATTTCAAGAACAATCAGATTTTTCTTTAGGAGATAATGGTGGACTATGTCTTTGTCCTCTTATATCTGGCAATGAATCAGCAAAAATCATTACTTCATGATCATTTTCAAAAAAACCGAAATTGATAGTCTCCATAAAACACCTTCAACACTGGAGGGTAGCAAAAAGTAGGCTTATAACCTTTATGCCACAAAACTTCTTTAACTGGATTAAATCTACGTCAACATTGAATGACCTCTTGACTCAAATCAGGGTAAAAGAAAACTCTGCTATTCTGAATCAATAACGGAGTTTGTTGTTGTCTCGCATTCTGCACTGCTAGTCGAAGTATTGCTTCTCTGTCCAAATAATTGAAACATCGAATTATTACCGGTCTCGGTGGTTGACCAGCTGTGGGTGTTCTTCTTAGAGCTCTATGGGCTCTTTCCAGTACCAATCCCCCAGAAAAAATATCTTGCCCTAATACTTGCGGGATCCAGTCTTTAAAGAAACGAAGAGGATTTTGTCCTTCTATACCTTCTGGCAAACCAACAATTTTCACATTATTCCTTCTGCTTTGATTCTCCAAGTAGTCTATTTTCCTCTCCAGCTCCTTCTCGCGTTCTCCCATGACCGATTTTTCAACCTTCAGCACTTTTTCTGTGTTAGAAGCCACTTGTTGTTTACAGTCTGAATTTTTTTAAATTCTTCATAAGATGCACCCACATGTGTCTTAACCATATTTAATTCTGAACTTATACCAGCATTCATTTGAGCCATTTCATTCATTTGAGATGTCAAAGGTTTTATAACAGCTTGAACAATGTTATTTAGTTGCATACACTGTTGGTCAGAAAGTTCAGCCCTGCTCTCTCTGATGTAGTGACAGAACAAGGTAACTGCAACTCCTGCTGCAACTCAACAGAAGGCATTTTAAAAGTTTTACTGCGGGTCTGGACTCCCAGTGATGGCACTCCGACTTCCTCAGGGAGTCACCGCTGGTCTCCCCCCACATCTCGTTGTTTTTTCATGAAATCACGAAGAAAAGCAATTTCTTCAGATTGAAGTGCTTCCTGATGCATTTCCAACAATGGAGTTGTCTTCCTGTGTGCTCCCTTGGTTGAAATCGAAAGAATTTCCAAATCAGGGTACACTTCTTGGGAACACGCACCTTCTTCCAGAGAACGGGTAATTCCAGCGCCATCCTTCACTTGGTGAGTAATAGACATTTTTTTTCAACTCCCACAGGCAGTCTTTGGGGTTTAGACACTGAAGAGATCAAGCCTGAGGCTGTATCAAGTCATCTAGGCCCCAAATCTTCAGCACTTTGAAAATGTAACCTCTTCTGCATTTGAGGTTTAATCTGTTTACCATTAGTGGCCATAATAATTCCTTGATACTTTAAACTAAAATTTAATAAGTTTAAACTTGAAAACAAAAGGTTAAAAAACAGGTACTTAAAAGTCTGGCCAGAGAGCTCGAGATTACACGTCTGGACTCTACGCCATCTTGCCATGCCCCCCAAATTCATAAATGTTAAATTCTGTGCACAGTATAAGAATTGCCTGCAACCAGTGAACGTGGAGAAGTGAGATTGGACTGTGAATTAAAGAACTTTTCTGAACTTGTTTACACATTATATACATGTGCGCTTAGAATTAGAAGGGGGTTAAGTTAATAGCAATAAGTTAAAGTTTGATCTTGTTTTCATGTTTAAAGATCATTCAAAGCAACCTTTGTTTAAGTAATAATTTGTCTTGATGAATTTCTATTGCTGCTGGGTTTTGGGGTCCTCTGGGTTCATAACAGAAGAACAATATTCACAAGTGGCAATAGGTTCAAGCAGCCTGTCCCAGACTACACCCAGTTCCTGTACACAAATCTTTGCAAGGATATGAGTGCGTTCTCTGAGAGTGTGTGTGATGCACCATCAATGATTCCAAAAGACTGAAGTTGAGCAAACTGATTGGCCTTTATTTGCTATAGAACAAAGGCATGCCCATGCTGCTCAACTGTCCTGCACTGGGAGGGAGGTGTGGAACAGTCACCTTTATTCAGGAGCCTGAGGGAGGGGCCACAAGTACAGTTGGCCAATGGATGTGCCCAAACAGATAAATATATACATTCAGTGGTTTACTACAGTGTACATTCTGGCACTCTGGGGATAACTGCATGGCACAAAGTCTCTATGCCTTCTCCGGTTGTGCCTTTGGATTCCCTGAACAAGAAGGTTAACTGACTTCCTTAATGCAGCAACAAACTGCATTAAGATGTGGCAGCAGAATGGCCTTATGCTGAGACCAGAAAGCCAAAATTTCCAACTAATCTATAACTTTTCAGCATATTTATAATGTTACATTCACAATCTTTGTCCTTCACAGTCAAGACATGTCTGAGGTTGCATTGAGATGTCAATAAGAACAGAGGAAGCAGTTTGGTTGTTGGCCCTTCAACTAAAGTTCACAATACAACAAGGGACTCAGTGAGTCAGGCACCATCCATTCTCTCCTCAGTGGATCAGGAGGAAAAAGAGTTCTGCCCTGACTGGCTATTTCTCCCCATAGACACTACCTGACCCATTGACATGAAATGTTAACTGATTAATTTTTCTCCATAGACACTGCCTGACCTATTCATTCCTTCCAGCTTTCTTGGTTTGCTTAAGATTTCAACACATGCTGTTGTGCTTCCTGAGAAGTTCCTGGGAATTGGGGTTAGTAAATGTTGGCTCTTCTCTAAGTAAGAGTAAATAAGAACTGTTGTAGCTGTGTGCTACTCGAAAGAAGACACAGTGTAGTCAAGTTAAGCTGAGTTTTATTTAGGCTCAGGCCTGACTTTTATACTTGCACTGTGGCCCCCACCTTGGCTGACGTCACAACATGCATAACAAAAGTGGGTTTCCCACATGCAGGTACTTTCCTGCATAACAATACCCTTCTTCCCCAGACGCTATCCCTATCTGTTGGCTGCACAGAAAGGCCAGCGCCATTTTGGGTTCACTGGCCTTTAAGATGCCCTTGCCTTTCATCTGTCGGTTCACTTGTTGGGGCCGTTGCCACTGCGTGGATTTCTGGCCTTTGGTTGCACTCGCTGCCCAGAGCGCCGGCTCGATCGCGGCAGCAGCGGGCTGTCACACTGTCATCTTTCAGACCAGTGAGTTGGAAATCTCACTGCAGACTTAGGTTGCACAACTTTTCACATAATTTAGGAACTCTTACAACAGAAAAAGGTATGAGGGAATGTTATTGTCTTTTGCCTGCACCAAGTGTTGCAGATGTCCGTCATGGTAGGAAGAGAGTTGATCTTTTCTGCTGACTTCACTATCCTCTGCAAGGTCTTGTGGTCCGAGTTGATACAGCTTCCAAACCAGGCAGTTTTGCAGTTGCACAGGATGCTCTCAATACATCCTCTGTAGAATGTAGTGAGGATGGAGGGTGGAAATGAACTTCCATCAGCCTTCGCGGGAAGTTGAGGCACTGCCTCAACTTGATTATGGGAACAGGTGAAATTCTCTGCCAAGTGCCCTCTAAGGAACTTGATTCTCTTGACAACCTCAATGGTCAAGCCGTCAATGGTCAGTGGTTGTCTGCTAATCTGTCCCCCTATCACTATAGCTCACCTCGTCCTCCCCCTTCCCGTCTCAGTCACCAAATCAGACTGCATGCCAAAAACCTGATCACTGTGGCTTGTCCCTTCCCCACTCACCCCCCACCCCCACAACAGTATTCAAAACTGTATACTTGTTATGGAGGGGAATGGCCACAGGAGTGCCCTGTACTGCATCCCTGTCCCTTTTCCATCTCCTGACTGTCACTTCTCCTCCCTCCTAGGTGTGATAGTGTCCCTGTAACTCCTGTCTATCACCCCCTCAGCCTCCCGAATGATCTAGAGTTCATCTAATTCCAGCTGTAATTCCTTAACTCAGTTTGTAAGGAGATGCAGTTGGATGCACTTCTCACAGATGAAGTTGTAAAGGATACGGCTGGCTTCCGTGATGACCAATGTTCTGCAAGAGCATTCCCCTGCCCTGGCTGCCATTCCCACTGTTTATGACTGGAAAAATGTCTGAGATAAATAAAATTTGCCCTTACCTACCTGCTGAATCCTTTTTGTTCCTTGAATAGGGTGGCTCTTGCCATACTAGTTAACAAAAATGTACCAATCAAAATAGAAGAGGAAATAATAGATCTGGTAGGGAGGTATGCAATGATAAAGTGTCAGATATACTCAGAATTTTGGAATTTGCTCAATATATATGTGCCTAACGAGGAGGATCAAAAGTTTATACAGGATATTTTTTTGAAGATTGCAGACATACAAGGAAATATATTGATAGGAGGGGATTTTAACCTTAGTTTGGACCCAATGTTGGATAAAACAGGACAAAAGACAAGTAAAAAGAATAAAGTAGCCAAATTTATGGTTAAATCAATGCAGGAAATGAAACTTATGGATATATGGAGGAGGCAACACCCAAGAGAGAAGGACTTTTCATATTATTTGAGTAGGCACAAAACTTACTTAAGGATTGATATGTTTTTGTCAGCCCATATTCAAGGGAGAGTTAGGAAAATGGAGTATAAAGCTAGACTACTATCAGATCATTCACCCCTATTATTAGTAATAGAACTGGAGGACATCCCACCAAGAATATATAGATGGAGGTTAAACTCCATGCTTCTTAAAAAACAGGAATTTAGGGAGTTTATTGAATGCCAAATTAAAACATATTTTGAAATAAACACAGGATCAGTGAAAGACAAATTTATATTATGAGACGCCATGAAAGCTTTCATTAGAGGGCAGATAATAATGTGACTAAAATGAAAAAGGATTACAATCAGGAAATAGAGCAGTTGGAAAGAGAGATGGTAAGTACAGAAAAGGAATTAGTAAAAAGGAATGATATGAAAAGGAGAGAATTGGTGGACAAAAAAATTAAATACGAAACATTACAAACGTACAAGGTGGATAAGAACATAATGAAAACAAAGCAAAAGTATTATGAACTGGGAGAAAAAACACATAAAATATTAGCCTGGCAACTTAAAACAGAACAAGCTAAAAGAATGATACTGGCATCAAGGAAAAAGGACAAACAAATTACATATTATCCAACAGAGATTAATGAAAATTTTAAGGAATTTTATGAACAATTGTATCAAACTGAGTACAAGGGGAAAGATGAAGACATAGAGGAATTTTTAGCTAAAATTGAACTGCCGAAATTGCAAGAAGAGGAACAAAACAAACTAAAAATCCATTTGAAATAAAGGAAGTATAGGATATATTAAAAAAGCTGCTGAATAATAAAACACCAGGAGAGGATGGATTTCCAATAGAATTTTATAAAACATTTAAGGAGTTATTAATTCCTCCTCTTCTTGAAGTAATGAACCAGATAGAAGAAACACAAAACTTGCCAGATTCATGTAAGACAGCAATAATTACAGTAATACCAAAGACAGGGAAGGATCCATTAACACCAGCATCATATAGACCAATATCTCTACTTAACTCAGACTATAAGATAATAGCGAAATTATTAGCAAACAGATTGTATAAATTGGATTAAAGCATTGTATAATGGACCATTGGCGAAGTTAGCAGTAAATGGATATGTATCGAGTCACTTTAAATTAAGTAGGTCAACTAGACATGGATGTCCACTATCCCCCTCATTGTTTGCCTTAGCAATAGAACCTTTGGCAGATCTGATAAGAATAGAAAATAAAACAAAAGGAATAAAAATAAAGGAGAAGGAGTATAAAATCAGCTTATTTTCAGATGACATCATAGTATACCTAACAGAACCAGAGGTATCAGTAAAAGAATTACATAAGAAATTGAAGGAATATGGAAAAATATAAGGATACAAGATCAACGCAAGTAAAAGTGGTGATGCCAATGAGTAACGCAGACTATACAGAATTTTAAAAAGAATCACCATTTAAATGGCAAGCACAAGCAATCTGATACCTAGGGATCAGGTTAGATAATAACAAGCCACTTATACAAACTAAATTATCAGCCACTAATAAAGAAATTGCAGGAACATTGGAAAGAATTACAGCTAACGTTGATAGGGAGGGTAAACTGCATTAAAATGAATGTGTTCCCAAGGATACAATACTGATTTCAAATGTTACCAATTCCTTTAACAGAAAAATTCTTTCATGAACTAAAGAGAATAATAAGGAAATTCTTGTGGAAAGGGAGGGAACCAAGGATAGCATTAGATAAATTAGCAGAGAGGTATAATCAAGGTGGTTTGCAGTTCCAAATTTTAGAAATTATTATAGAGCTGCACAATTAAAGTATTTATCAGATTTTTATGGGATTTTCAAGGGAAAAAACAGACTGGACTAAGATAGAACTAGATAAAATAGGGGAGAAGGTACCGGAACATACATTTTATAAGTGGGATGAAAAGCTGGTGCGATATAAAAGATCACCAGTACTGCATCATTTACTTAATACATGGAAGAAGATCCACATAGAAAGGAAAAAAACGAATGATCAAATACCAAAATTATTATTGACGCAAAATCCGCTGATCCCTTTTATAATGGGCAACCTTTCCTTTAGAGAATGGGAGAGAAAAGGAATCAAAAGAATATAAAATTGTTTTTTGGGAAATAATTTATTAACATTTGAACAGTTGAAGTACAAATATGGAATAATTCATGGTACAATGTTTTCATATCATCAATTGAAAGCTTATTTAAAGGATAAATTGGGAAACAGCTTGAAATTACCTGAAGGAAGCAGCTTTGAATACATGATTACAGACACAATGATAATCAAAAGATTTATAACCAACATGTACATTAAGCTGGAAGATAAGGAAAATGAAATAAACTATAAACTAAGCAGAAGTGGGAAAAGGATCTAAACATAAAGATAAAAATGAATTATGGGAAAGTTATGTTCTGGAACTATGAAGAATACAATAATCACAAGGTTATGCATGATACAGTATAATTGGTTACACAGGGTATAAATTACTCCTCAAAAATTTAAAAAATTGGATTCAACATGATCAGATAGATGTTTTCGCTGTAAGAAGTAAATGGGAACAACATTACATGCAACTTGGGCATGTACGAAAGTAAATATATTTTGGGAAGAATTAATCAGATATTAAATAAAATTACAAAAAATAGCATAACAAAAAAACCTGAGATATTTCTTTTAAGTAACACAAGTAGTGGAGAATTAGGCCTCAAATTGGATAAAGTGCAAATAAAATTCATTATGATAGCCTTAGCGATAGCAAAAAAATGTATAATGTCAACTTGGAAAATGGAAGAGGGCATGAGTATACAGCAATGGTACATGGAAATGAATAAATGTATTCCATTGGAAAAAATAACATATAATTTAAAAAATAAAGTCACAATGTTTGAACAAATTTGGAAACCATACATGGAACACATCAGAGAGAGCTTGCCTATGACCTCCATCCCCTAAAATGAGAATGAAAATGACAAGAAGACAAAACGACTAGATTCAGTGTAAATAGATGACGCATTTTTCTTGTTTATTTTCCTTTGTGTGAAGATATTGTTTTATGGTTTTATTGTATTGTATATGTTGAATATTTATGGGTTTTGGAGGGAGGTGGGTAGAGGGGAGTGAGGGAAAGGGGTTGTGGGGGGGGGGAAAGGGAGAAAAGACCACTGTGTAAATTTAACGAGAAATGTTTGTACATATTTTAGTTGATATGGTTCATAGTGTGAAAAATAAAAAAGATTATTTAAAAAAAGAATAGGGTGACTCTTGCTTACTTCAACTTCAGCTCAGCCCCTACTCGCAGAAGCCTCATGAGCCAAAGCCTTACCCCTCTGATTCACACACCCAGTGTTCTGGGAGCCTGGTGAAACGCAGCCTGGGATTGAATTGTTCACTGTTAACACGTGCTCCAAGATTCAGTTAACAACCTTTGATTTGCATGCCATGCAGGTCAATCAACCATAAGTACAAGTAGTGCACAAGAGAACAAATGTACATAATATACTGAGAAAAATGCAGTAAAAACAGTGCAAGGACCACAATGAGGTCACTTTGAAATGATCTTTTATGTTTGGGAGATGAGAGAAAAAAAGGTCTGCTTTGTAATTCCACCCACAAACAATACCTTTTGTCAAACAAAGGAAAATACTGTTACTTCCTTTTCCCAGGAATCTTGCTCCTGAAGCCTGGATAGGGGAAATTTTCATAACTGCTGATGGACTTGTATGGATGAAAATAAATGGAAACTTTTGCTGTGTAATTTTTCATTGGGTTCAAGGCCTTGGTGACCTTCACCTGATGGTACCAGTAGCATCAGGATCCAAGCTGCCCAACAGTAAGCCATTGCCATAGGAACATCAGTGAGCCCCAACAAGATGGAGAATTCTTCTAAGAATCAATTATAGGGTGCTAGTAGGTTCTAACCAGGGATGCCTTCCAAGATTTCTGTGAGTAAATGCCCGGAAATGGTCATTGGCAGCGACATGCTTCAGAATATGAATGGTTTTCTACTTGTATATTTTTGTCCTGCAGTGGAAAAAGGAAAGATCAAATTTAAGTTACTTATTTTTCTTGAATCAGAACTATCATTACGTCGCAGATGGAGCCGACATTCGCTCGATCGGTTTTCCCCTGCTTCGATGAACCTGCTATGAAGGCAACCTTTGATATCAGACTTGTGCACCATCCCCAGTTTGTGGCAGTCTCCAACATGCCAATAATTGGTGAGTAAGCACATAGAAATGGTTTTCTAATAGCAGTTTGTGTTCTCTAAATAAGATGCACCTCTGGTAACTACCAATGGTCAAAGCAACATTATTCTGATGCATGTCAATTTATGTGTACAGAAGTGGCTTTTATTGCAACAATCATACACCACAGAAATAGGCCTCTCTGCTTACCATGTCCATGATAACCAAGTTCCTGCCTATACTAATCCATTTCACCATCTCTTGGTCTTTCATGCCTTGATGATACGCGTGCTCCTCATTATACTCCTTAAATATTGTGTAAGCCTCAGCCATCACCACCCAATCAGGCAGTGTATTCCAGATTCCAACTACTGACCAAATGGAAAGGTCCTTCTGTAGATGCCCTGCTTCCTGAACTACCCGCCCCTTAGCCTATCTTTGTACCTGTATCATCCACAACTTGGCCATCAATTCCGTCGTCCAAATCATTAATATCACGTGTAAAGTAGTGAACCCAACACTGCAGATTGTCACTAGGAGCCAACCAGTAAAAGCCCCCTTTTTTCCCCACTCTTTGTCTTCTGCCAGTCAGCCATGCTAATATATCTCTTGCAATACTCTGGGCTCCGATCTTGTTAAGCAGCCTCATTATATGGAACTTCGTCAAAAGCCTTCTGAAAATCCAAGTTAGCGTCATCCTCTGGCTCTTTTTTGTCCATCCTGCTTGTTACTACTTCAAATAATATTACAGATTTGTCAGGAAAGAGCCCCCCTGAAGAAAATTATGCTGACTTCAGCCTCGTGTTCTTCTGGGTACCCTGAAACCTCACCCTTAACATTAAACTCTAAAATATCACTGGCCAACCAATCTATAATTTCCTGCCTTTTGCCTCTCTCTGTTCTCAAAGAGCTGAGTGATATTTGGAGTTTTTCAGTCCTCTGAAACTATTCCAGATTCTTGTGTTTCTTGAAAGATTACTACTAATGCTGCCACTTTCTGGGATGTAGTCCATCCAGTCCAGGTGACTTTTATCCAGCTTCAGATCCTTCAGCTTCCCAAGTGACTACACACGATATCTGCCCCTGACTCTCTTGAATTTCTGGCGCATCACTGGCATCTTTCACAGTGAAGACTGACGCAAAATAGTTGTTCAAGACTACTGGTATATTTAATTTCCCTATCTTGCCCATCCTTGATCAAATTGCTGTGGTGTTGAATACGAACCCAGGTAAAGAAATGTGTGACAGAATATTTAGAGACGGCTTAGGAGGAATTGCTAGAGCAGGTTGCACACAGACATTTTAAAACACAGAATATTTGCAGGACTTTTGCAGAATTCTTTTTGCGGAGGAGCAACGAAGTAGCAACATTCAGCAGTTTGTCTGAGAAAACGTGATCTTTTCAGGCAGAGTCAGAACAGTTTTTGCTCTCAGAGATGGAGGGAGAGAGAAAGAGTCACAGAAATCAGTTCCAGAGGGACAAGCTGGCAAACTTTGGAAGGCTGCCTGGTTAGCGCATTGGCCAAGAAAGTGCCCCAGTGCTGCCACTTTGTCAGAAAGCTGAGGAAATTTAACATGCCGCCAACATCTACAGGTGTACCATTGAAAGCATCCTTCCAGAGTGCATCACCGTGTAGTATGGGAACTGCTCCATCCTAGACCACAAGAAACTACTGTGTTTCCAAATGTGTCTCAGGCCACACATTCCCTCATTGAATAGGAGCCAAGCTTTAAAAAGAACATATAGCTGGCATTTTTAAAAATTAAGGATTTGCAATAAATGATGATGTCGGCATTGCTGGTGATCAGTGGTCAGAAGTTCCACCTCAACTGTAAAACCCTAAATAAAATGTCCCACTGACTTGCTTAGGCTTCCATTTTTTTTCGTCTTGGTGTCTTGTCAAGAATGTGCAAGTGCATATCAGCTCAGAGTGTCACCCAATGTTGTGTAAGCTGGTAGTTTTTGATATGGGAATGAATCCTTTGAATTAAAATGATAGAAGACAGTAATGTTCATTGGCACATGTGGCAAGACGCAGTGATGGAGTGTGTTTTATGAGCAGTTCCACTAGTCATCTCTCACATAGTAAAGAAGTAAGGCGCAGTTCAGAAGTACAAAGTTGCCGAGAGAGATCGAATGATACAGAACAAAGGCAGCATTTCTATTGTGTGGTTAATTTAGGTGTCTGGTGTAGGCAGGAAAGAAATATGGAGATGTGTGAATCTTCTTCCAGATTGCTGGAAGGTAAAGAGAGTGTGGCGAGGGTGGGTTGAGTTTTTCCAAGGCTGCGGCATTTGGGTGTCAATGAGGGGATGTGTGGCCTGAGACGCATTTGGAAACTCAGTCGTTTCTTGTGGTCTAGGATGGAACAGTTCCCATACTACACGATGATGCACTCTGGCAGGATGCTTTCAATGGGGCACCTGTAGATGTTGGTGGCATGTTAAATTTCCTCAGCTTTCTGACGAAGTGGCAGCACCGGGGCGCTTTCTTGGCCAATGTGCTGACGTGGGTGGACCAGGACAAATTACTAGAGATATTTATTCCTTGGAACATGATGCTGTCTACTGTCTCCACCTCTGCACCATTGATGTGGATCAGGGAGTGTATCTTCTGGAAGTGTATCACCCTCCCCTTGGCCTTGTTAATATTGAGTAGAAGGTTGTTGTCCTGGCAACAAGTCACTAGTCCCTCTGCCTCATCCTATGACAGTGGTGTCAACCATGAATTTGTTGATGGCGCATAGACGGTGTCTGGTCACACATTTGTATACACAGAGTATAACAAGGGGATGAGTACACAGCCCTCCTGCTGCTCAGAATGATTATGAAGAAGGTGTTGGCACTGATCCTTACAGATTGTGGCCATTGGGATAGGAAGCTGTCGATCCAATTGCAGAAGTGGCTGCTGAGACCAAGGTCGCTGAATCTGCAATGAGATTGTTTAGTACTGTTGTCATGAAGGAAGAGCTACAATAAATGAATCCTCATCTAATGTTGGTGTTTTGTCCACATATTTTAAGGCTGAGTGTAGGGCCAGGGGAATAGCATCTGCTGTGGACTTGTTCCACAGCAGTTAATTGGAGTGGGTTGATGGTGCCTGGTAGGCTAGAGATAATGTGAGCCATGATTAAACTCTCAAGGCACTTTATGACTGGATGTTAGAGCCATCAGCGAATAGTAATCTAGAGTCGTCACTACATTCTTCTTTAACAGCAGATTGACAGGGGCTTCTTGAATCACATGGGCATTTCACCTTGGTGGAAAGAGGTTGAAGACTTCTGTGAATGCAGTTATCAGCTAGCCTGTGCAGGCACTGAGGATACGACCAGGGACTCCATCAGGTCCAGTCACTTTCCACAGGTCCACTCTCTGGAAGGTCAATCTGGTATCTGTGTGTGTGGGTATGCTCGTGGTTTGGCAGGTGTGTGCTAGTAACTTGCTGCCCTCTTGCTCAAAGGGAGCGTAGAATGCATTATTTATCTGGGAAGGACGTGCTCTTTGTTTGTCTGCCCTGTTTTGCTTTGTAGTCTGTGATGAAAGCACATGATAAAATAGGCCCAAATCAGCAAGGTTTCTTTCAGAGAAGATTTCACTTGACAAAACTGTTGAAATTCTTTGAGGAAGTAACAAACAGGTCAGACAAGTAAAAAAGCAAAATGCTGGAGAAGCTGAGCAGATCAGTGTCCTTTATGTAGCAAAGGTAAAGATACATAACCAACGGTCCTGACTTGAGCCCTTCATCATGAGAAAATGCCCGCAAGCATCCGAACAGAAGAGTAGGAGGGGGTGGGTGGCAAGGCAGGAGATGATAGGTGGAGAAAGGAGGGAGGGGATAGCAGCAATGAGGGGGAAGGTTGGTAGGACAGTGTGGGTGAAAGAACTGAAAAGATAGAAAAGGGGGAGGATGAAGTAAAGGCAAGCAGGTTTATGAAAAGCAGTAAAGTGAATGTTCGTGCCATGTGCCAAGGTGTTCTTCCAATCTACAGGTGGTACGTGAGTGTGGGAGAGTGATCCACTGGGAGGTCACTGTGGTTGCAAACAGAGTGGAAGTGCAGAGTGAAGCAACCTCCCAGTCTGCAACCCGCCTTTCTGATGAGGAGAATGCCACAAAGGATGCACTAGATGCAGTAAATAAGTCCTCTGGATGTACAAGTGAAGTGTTGCCTCACGTGAAAGGCCTTTTTGGGGCCCTGGTCCATGGTGAGGGAAGAAGTGTGGGTGCAATTTTTTTGTGAAACAACTGGAAGGACAGGAAAAGGGTTTTTATTCAGATACAAAGGAGAATCAGTGGATGGTGTTTATGTATTTGGATTTTCAGAAAGCCTTTGACAAGGTGCTGCAGATGAGACTGCTAAACAAGATTTTTTTAGCAGAAGGCATAGTGGGAATAAACGGGGCCTTTGATGGCAGATTGAAGATGACTCGTGGAGTTCCACCTTAAGTGCCCTGAGTCAAAACTATAAACAGAGTTAATGCTCTCAATTAAGAACCAGAACGATGGATTCTTTTACCCAAGGAAAAGACATCTGTGAAGAAAGAAGTCATTTGCTTATGAGTCATGTTTTTGGGAAATTGAAACAAACTGGATTTTGGTATTGATCAAACAAGTCATGTGATTAAGATACTTGAAGAAATAAGATTGATTAACAAATAACCAGAGAACACTGTGACCATAGTAATGGTCATTTTAGATTGACCCTTGTCTGGGTAAAACAAGCAGGAGAATTGTCTTATTGAGCATGACCATTTTGGTGGTCATTTCATCTGACCCTTGTCTGGGTTTTTGAAAGCATTGTGTAAGTCTCACATTTCATTTCCCCTACGTAAGGAAGAGAGGAGTTGTAAAAATCATTTGTATGAAAGAACATTTGTCTGGAAGCAACTCAACAAGGATTTGTGGATTTTGAGCAGTCTGATCATTCAGTATTTCTTCTACTTCATAATTACTTCTGAACATGAATTTAAAGGTTCTGGGTTTCAACACAGGATTTCTAAGACTAAACTTTGAATTGACTTTCCAGAATTGTGCCAAAGCTGTAATAGTACACACACACACACACACACACACACACACACACACACACACACACACACACACACACACACACACACACACACACACACACACACACACACATTTGCACATAGATGGAGTTAAGTTTAGATTTAAGTAAGATTATTAATTATCAATAAAAAATATTGTTTTTAAAATAAAATTGTCTTGGTGAATTTCTATTGTTGCTGGTCTTTGATGTAACAATATGTAAATGATTTAGGTGATGGAATTGATGGCTTTCTTGCCAAGTTTTCGGATGATATGAAGATAGATGGAGGGATGGGTAGCGTTGAGGAAGCAGGAAGTCTGCAGAGGGATTTGGACAGGTTAGGAAATTAGCACAAAAGAGGCAGATGGAACACACTGTAGGGAAGTGTATAGTCATGCACTTTGGTAGAAAGAATAAAGGTGTAGACTATTAGCTAAAAGGGGAGAAAACTCAAAATGGAGAATCAAATTGACTTGGGAGTCCTAGTGCAGGAAATCCTAAAACTGAATTTGCAGGTTGATTCATGCAAGGTTGACATTCATTTTGAGACAACTAGAATATAAAAGCAAGGATGTAATGCTGAGAATTTATAAGCCATTGATCAGAGTATTGGACTATTTTGAGCAGTTTTGGGCCCTGTGTCTAAGGAAGGATTTCCTGGCATTGGAGGGGATCCAGGGGAAGTTTATGAGAATGATCCCAAAATGAGAGGGTTAATGAACAAGAAGCATTTGATGGCTCTGGGCCTGTACTCATTAAATTTCATAAGGATGAGGGAGGGGATCTCACTGAAAAATTCTGAATCCACTCTAGACAGTGGATGGCAGAGAAGCTGTTTCCAGTAGTGAGAGAGTGCAAGACCAGAGGGCACAGCCTCAGAATAAGAGGACATCCCTCTAGAACAAAGATGAGGAGAAACTTCTTCAGTCAGAGGGTGGTGAATCTGTGCAATTTGTTGCCACAGCATCTGTGGAGGTGATTTAATTGGGTATATTTATAGGTTCTTGAGTGTCCAAGGTTATGTGGAGAAAGCAGGAAAATGGGGTTGAAAGGAAGGCTGCATCTGGCATGATTCAAATGGCAGAGCAGGATTGATGGGCTAAATAGGCTAATGCTGCTCCTATCTATTATGGCCTATGGCTTGCCCTCAGTGAGTTTTACTTCTTCCTTGTGTGATGTACTGCAGCTTATCCTAAATTTATGTCTAGTTTGTCAATATCCAGTTGCATCCAGTCTAAGTTCAATCAAATCAGCATAAAATAATCAGGGCCCATGAAAATATCGAACATATCTTTATCAATCTTAAATAAAACGTCTCAACTCATTTTGCATTCGTTCATGCACCAGGAGGATCTGGATTTTTAATTTTGCTTTGTTGGTTTCTGCCTGATTACTTGTGTACTTGGGTTTAAATGCAAAGGAAATTGAAAGTTAAAAATTTATGACTAATAAAAGTTGACACCAACGCGTGAACTAAAGAATGGGTCATGGTTTTGTCCATAAATTTTCATGGAACAAATTGACCATCTGTCATGATGTCACCTGTCTAACATTTTCAGAATATAAATGAAAGTCGTTTTGGGTGCATAATGGGTGAATGTTCCTTTGGCATGATGAAGGTAATGTTACCTTCTGTTAAAATTAAAAAGGTTTTACTGTACAATAAACATATGGATGAGATTTTTAAATTTGATGTATGGATAGATATACCAGTGGAAAAAATGAACATTTTGGTGAGCATCTTTAATGAATCACTAAACATTTATAACAGTCTTACAATGGGAGGGGGGGGGGCAGATTGAAAGTATGTCAATATTTATTCTGATTGCATTTTTTATTGATATAAGGCATCCAAATTATTATGTAAATTTAGATGATTAAAGTGGTACAATATCAAGGCTTAAGATCGGGCAAATTTCTGTGGGCAAGTTAATGATGGAGTGTCAAAATGTTGTGAGATCAAAGAAGCCATGTTATTTTCTGTCTGGATACTCTCCAGCCAGATGGCTGCTTGCTTCTAACCTGCTTGTCCATTTTTCCGCTCCCCCTTTCCAGTTTTTCCAGTTCTCATCCCTTCTCTTCCACCCTCCACCCACCAAGCCATCCCTCCTCCCACGATCACTGCTGTTCCCTCCCTCCTTTCTCCACCTATCATCTCCTGCCTTTGCCCCCTCTTTCCCCAACCTCATCCTTTTGTTTGGATGCCTACCAACATTCTTCCATACCTTAATGAAGTCTCAAATTCGAAACGTCGGTTATGTATTTTCACCTTTGCTGCATAAGTTTATCCAGCATTTTGTGTTTTTACTTCAAGCCGTGTATGGTGATTGATACATTCCTATTGGAGTTGTTTGGTGGTGACGATTGTGTCCATTGTGCCTCTGGTGAGCTGTCTCCAAAATGCGATTCAGAGGGTTGCCAATTGATTACTGGGACAAGATTGCCGAGGAGAATCCTCCTGTTAAGTATCAATGTGTAGCAGACTGCAGAAAGGCTTTCTGTTACTGCAATTGTATCTGTCTTCATTGACGCTTTTTTGCTGTCTATGGATGATACATGACGTGTTGATTTCTCCAGAACTTTGGTGTAATGCACTCAACCCCAGCATCTGCAGGTTTCCTTGTTTACCAACAGGTGATTTCTAAATAATTATGTTTTAAGAAGTTATATTCCAGGGATATTCCAAATATTTTCACACCCTGCTCACTTTCTCATGGAATTCATAGATACAGGAAGCTTCTTACTTGCTTGGCCAGTTGGCGGACTTGTGCCTAGATGGTGAGTGGTGGGATAGAGGTCTGCTGGCTGCTTGATTCCCCTCTACTGACTAAAAGTGGCTCCATAACAATGGGGAAGAGATGAGTGAATATTTCTTAAATATCACAAAGGACTGGAGATTATTTAAAGCAGAAAACAAGGAGAGTTTGATTATATTGAAATCTGGAGAATTAAAGCTATGTTTTGGAATAGTAATTAAATTATGTAAGACTATTGTGAATGAACAGTTTCTTCCATTGATATTAGTGGTAATAATGCCTGACTCACAAAAGAAAGCAGCTATGGTTGCCAAATAAAAAATAGCAGTCTGCCCAGAAATTAGTACGAATGTTCATTGTGTGCCAGCACAGTGCCTTTATAGTTCTGCCTTGAATTAAACAACTGGAAATTCTTCCGGAGGATCAGAAGACATGAGAAAGTCTGTCATATCCCTGCAAAAATCTCAGCAGAGCCACAAATCCCTGAGTAGCAACAGATGAGTCAGTCTAATGCCAACATTTTTACCACTGCAAAATGATAGGAAATTATTTAGGCTTAACGTTTAAATTTTTAGATTTTTCAGAGAGACTGGAAGAGGATGGTATATGGAAAGTTACAACATTTAACACCACCATGAAGATGTCCACATATCTAGTTGCTTTTATGGTTAGTGACTATGGTTACATTAACACAACATACAATGGCGTTGAGGTAAATATGATTGTTCTTTATACTCTCTATTTCATTTGACAATTATGTGCATAGCTATATTTTTTTAGAAATTTTAACTCTGCTTAAGTACAAAATTATATCAATTCAAAGACATGTTTCTGAACTGAATTAGTCTTTACATTGAAGTTACCGTGAGAAAAACCTAGAAGTAAGAAAGTTAATTCATAAATAATTGGAGCAAGGGGAATTAGGGATCAAATAGGCAAATGAATAAAATTGACACAATAATAAAAACCAGAGAGTAGGAGTAAAATATAGCTCAGAGAGAAATAGTTTTATAGAGTAGCAACATTCCATTGTGGCTTTTGAACTCAATCCTCACTATCAACTTGCACAACAAACTTGAGGAAGCTATGGACCTGAACCCCAAGGTCCCTCTGTTCCCCCACATTATTAAGAATCCTGCCGGAATTCCTTCAGGTTTAATCTTCCAAAGTGCATTACTTCGCACTTCTCTGGATTGAGCTCCATATGCCGTTTCTCCATTCAATTCTCCAGCCTGCAAATATCACATTATAACCTGTGACAGCCTTCCACATTATTCACAGCACCTAACCTTTGTGTAATCAGCAAACTTATTAACTTATCCTTTGTCTTCTTAGTCCAAATCATTCACGAAAATCACAAATAGCAGTTACTGACCTCCAGGCAAAATGTTTTGGACGTAAATAATTCTATCAAAATTTGTATTAGTCTCCAGATTCGGGTTGTATATAATGACAGATGGTACAAGAATATACTCAAGATAACATACAGAGTGGGCAGTAACATTCCAAATTAATTTGAACAAATGCAGTGAGATACTCTTTTGTAATAGAATTAACTCTCGGAAAAGAAATAAAGGCAGTCAGAGAAAGGAGGGAAATGAGTGGCGGTTCCATAAAATAATTAAAATGCTTGCAAACCTCTTTGAGAAAGAGTATTTAAAAATGGTGTCATGTTATTCTGAATTCTTGGAGTACAGTGCAATTCCATGCTATGATATTTGACTGTGTATTTCCTGATGCTTGGATGCTAAAGGTACAATTTGCCTCCATTTGGTGTAAGATTCATGCGTGCACATTTGGAAGGTGAGGTTGTGCTGCCTGCTGCAATTTTAAAAGATCTCACCATGTAAAATGCTCATTTACTACAAAGAGTACAGATTACATTGATCATAATATGAACCAATATACAGTGTGGATTTAATGTCCATATTGCTATATGCAGCTAATTTTCTATCTACTAAACAAAGATCTATTGCCAAACAGCTGGAAGGATCGACACCATCTGTGCAATTTAGAGATTATCGATAAATCTCTTGTTAGGTTACCAATTGTTTTACGAGTGTCGTTTGGGGAAAAAAATGGTGGTGCATCCTGAGCTGCTTTAATAGCAGCACCCCTGCTGGTGGGGACTGGTGAAAGTGAGGAGCACAGGTACAGTGCTCCTCTGCAGAGTCCAACTGCCTGGTCCTTATGCTGATGGTTCTGTACAGGCTTTAAACGGGGTGTTGAAGGAACCAATGGAGTTTTTATTTAAAAACGTGCAACCGCGGGGTCTGCGCCCAAGATGGTGTTGACTGTGGTGGCAGTGGCTTCAAGGGGTTGAAGACTCTGGCAAAACAGCAGACCGGTGCAGGGCACTCTAAATTAGGAGAACAACCCCCCCCCCCCCCCCACCCGCCCCCCAACCTACAATTAACAAGGAGAAACTTAGGAGATGATCCTACAGCAGCGGACCAGTGAGAGGCTCAGTAGCTGAAGGACAGCTATAGACTACCAGCAACTGGCTCATGGAAGCCAGGAATTGGAACTGGGATTCAAGAAGGAGCTGAAGGCAAGGTGGTCTCCTGAAGGGCTTTAGATGCTGAAGGCTTCCTGGTCATATCAGAAGTTTGGACCAGGAACTTGGGTTGCAACAGATGGAACAGGGGTTTGTGTAGCTAGAGAGGCTCCAGGTGTGCTGGAGGCCAATCTACGGATCCTCAGTAGGCGTTTTTAAACTGCCCTGTAAAATGGGGTTAACCTGGCAATTTGCCCAGTTAGCGCCCCTTTCACAGGGCAGTTTGAAAGGGTCCAGCACGGTTAGGCACGTCTAAAATCAAATGGATCCCTGCCCTACCTTGGAGGTAGTCAAGGAACCTATTAAAACTTACCTAGGTCACGTCCTCCCGTGGCTTGAAAGCGAAAATGGCTGACCCAGTTACTCCTATGACACGGAATCCCTGGCAAAAGGGGAGAGTGGGGTCGCTGGCGGGGCAGAGGGATCCCCATGGTCATCAGGGCCGGAGGGGATGTTGCGTTCATTGGGCCGGTGGGGATGCCACAATCAGTGGGCCAGTGTGGGGGGGAGGGGGTGCCATGATCGGTGGGCTGGGGCGGAGGGGTCAGCTGCCATGGGTTCGGGGTGTAGTGCCAGTTGATGAAGTAAACAAAGACAATGCAATCAAACAATATTCATGGCTTTTATTGGCAGACACTTCTGGTCCAATAATGAAAGACAATGGGTGCAGACACAGTTATACCCAAGGGGAATGTCCTTAACGGTAGAGATAATACACAGTCAATGTTAGTACAGCAAGGCTTGCCAGAGGGGAGACAGGCAACTTAGCAGAGATTCACCACAGGGGGGAGCACGATTGACAATGGGAGGGAGACTGACAGTTGGTGGGGGAGACTAGTTTGCGTGACACATCATTTACTGTGTCATCGCGGGGGCAGGATCCCCCTTAAATTATCACTTCCCTCTCCTGTCTGACACCGAGCTACCTTCCTCTTGCCTTCTAGGCATATAGCATCCCTGTAACTCCATCAGCCTCCTGAATGAAGCGGAGTTCATCTAACTCCAGGTCTAATTCCTTAACTCGGCATGTTAGGATCTGCAGCTGGATGCACTTCTGATGAAGTCATCATGGATACTGCTGACTTCCCTGCCTACTGACATTCTGCAAAAGGAGCATTCTCCTGCCTTGGCTGCCATTCCCATTAAGTATGACTAGAGGAAAAATATATACAAGATAAATAAAACCTGCCCTTACCTGTGCCTACCTGCTAAATCCTTTTTTTTTTGTCCCTCCTTTGGGATGTCCTTACCTCAGCTCCTGCACCACCACTTCAGCATCTTCTTGCCGAAGCCCCTTGATCCAAAGCCTTACCACTCAGTTCACTCTGACAATACATGCACCCTCGATGACTGTTCTGCTAGACAGTGCCTCACTTTTGTAGTGCTGCTTGGGTCACCTGACCTTGATTGCCCAATCAGACACCTTCCCCTCTTCACTTCTGCAAGGACTGCTCCTTCCGTGACTCCCTCATGCACTCATCCCTTCCTCTAATTTCACCCTTTAGTACCTGCCCCTATGACTAAAGGAAATGCTGAACCTGCACCCATGCCTCCTGCCTCACTACCATTTAGGGCCTCAAATAGACATTCGAAGTGAAGCAATACTTCACTTGTGAATCTGTGGGTGTATCATCTATTGCATCCAATGCTACTGCTCTCGCCTTCTCGACATCAGAGAATCTAGACTTGGGAAGATTGTTTCGCTGAGCACCTTCACTCTGTCTGTAGCAATGGCGGGTATCTCCCAGTAGCCAAACATGTCAATCCATGCCCCATTCCCACACTGGTGTGTCTGTCCATGGCCTCAGACACTGCCAAACTGAGGCTACCCGCAAATTGGAGGAGCAACATCTAATGTTCCATCTGGGCACTCTCCAATTGGATGGCATTAACATTGAGGACAACTCCCCTGTGTCCTTCATCCCTCTGTCTCCTTTCCTCCAGCTCTCCACCTCCTTCCCTCTCCATTCTGAGCTCTCCTCTTCCCCTATCACCCATATGCTCCTCATTCCTGTTCCTCCCCCAACCTGCTTTTTTGCTCATGCAGTGGTGAAGGGCTTAGGCCCGAAATATGGGCCATGTAGTTTTATCGTTGTTACATAACTAACACTGCATGACTTGCTGAGGTTCTCCAGCATTTTTGTGTAAAATGCAGTTAATGACTTGTTGTAATACACAACAGGGGTGCAGGGCAAATCTTTTAGGTGCTGGAGCTCACCAAAACTGGTGACAAGGAGGTCTCACGAGACCTGACCTTGGTGGCCAGCATGTTGTATAATTTGACAGTGAACTGTAGGACTACCAGCTGTTCAAGAAGCAGGTATGTCCAGAATAGAGAAGAACGTTCAGCAGTGGGGGGGAGGGGGGGGGGGGAATGTTGTCTTGTACGTCACCCTGAGTGGGCCTATGAGGTCCCAAAGCAGCCCAAAGAGGTGCCGGAGTGGTGCTCCGGCTGCACTGCACCTCTGATGCACAAGTCAGAATGGCTGGTGAACAAAGCATATGGATAAGCAAGGGCACTGAATGACATCAAACTCTATAGAGAAAATGTGGTTAATTTTAATACAAAACCAAAAGTTTAATGAAAGCTTAGTTATAACTTTTATATTTTACTTTCAAATACTTTTGCAGATTCGTGTTTGGGCAGATAAAGAAGCCTTATCAAGTGGTGACTTTGAATATGTATTAAACATAACAGGGCCAACACTTGGATTCTTTGAGGAATATTTTAATATAAGCTATCCCTTATCCAAACTGGGTAAGTCATCTTTTTGTGTACACTTATCCAAGGTTTTATTCCAATATTCTGTGTAGTGTCAGCATGATGTCTGAGTGAATTTACTTTTTGGATCTCATTTAGATTAATCATTAACTTCACTTCAAATTGGCAGCAGTAGCAGGCATGAATTTGTTAGGACTTTTGCCAACAGGTCCAGGGGTCAACTTTCACAGTCCCTTGGAATTGTGTGTAACTTATACAAAACACTGTTAACTTTGGAAGGGTCAAATTTATTGCAGCTGGTCGTTTGCTTCAGTAAGCCAGGTTTAAAATCACTACTTGTGAATTTAAACTCAACTCTAGAAAGTTAACAAAAAAAAATTCAATAAATCCTACTTACTTACTGGATAATACCAGTAAGTGATCAATTTTAACTTGCTGGGTAGTGGTAAAAACCCAACTGGTTTTGTAATGTGCTTGACACTCAGTGCCACACCTGCCCATTGTCACTGTGAATCAGCTTGATCTTAAGGCAGTAGTGTAAAATACCTGCTGTTGAGTTGACCATCATTTTTCACATCTCCCAGTTCTTAGTGGATCAGTTTCTTACTATCACCTCTTTGAATCATAAACTCCTGAATTGGAACACTAATTATTCCATATTTATTGCTTGAATCAATTACTTAATTGTTTGTCCAAAAATTGGTTTGCTGTTGAATTAGTCCATGCACGGACCAATCAAAGACAAGGCAGGCAAGGTGCTGTGAAAGGGAGGGAGGCAGCTGAGGAGGAAATGATCACAGACCTTGTCGTGTTTCTCCCATTTGTGTTTGGTTAAATTTATGTGAACTGGTTAACCTATTTAGTGGTTGCCTGTGTTGGATAGGCAATGTCCTTCAGACCACGCTTCTCTGAACACAACCATGAAAAAAAACCTGCTGACGCTAGAAATCTATAATAATGTCACTCAGTGAATGAAAGTAAAAGAGTTAATAATTCAGGTCAAAGAAACCTTATTGGAACTGGTAAGGAGTGACCATAGAGAAGCTAGAAGGACTCATTGGGTCAGGCAGCATTCATGGATAGAAATGGCTAGTCATTGTTTTGTTAAGAGATACAGCACAGTAACAGGCCCTTCTTACCCATGGGCCACCCCAATATACCAATGCGACTAATTAATCAACTATGCAGGAGGAAACCAGAGAACTCAGTGGAAACCCACACGGATGTGGAGAGACCATACAAGCTCCTTATCAGTGGATTAGAACCCTGGAACTGGCACTGTAATAGCATTGTGCTAAGTGTACTGTCCATGGTTTTGGGCTGGGGCCCTTGATCATTCTCAACAAAGGGACGTGAACTGAAACATTGACAGGCTGTTTCTATCCTTGAATGGGGCCTGACTCACTGAATCCCTCCAGTTTCTCTTCATTTACTCAAGATTCCAGCATCTGCAATTTTTGAAAGGGTCCCGATCTGAGATGTTGACTGACCATGTTGACTGTCTGACCAGCTGACTTCCTCCAGCAATTCTTTACTCTCAAGATTCCATCATCCGCAGCTTTTATGTTTGTCAAGAGAGAAGACCAATTAGTTTCTTGTTGCCAAGAGGAGCAATGGATATGACAAAGGATCATCTGAGGCCAGGAATGCTGTGGGGAGAAGTTATTCATGAAATCATCTGATGACAGGTTATTGAGGACAGTTAGAAAGAGATAATTCAAAGAAATGTACAAAGCTTTGTGTCTTACGATCTAACCGTCCTTGTTAATCTATCAAGCTTTCTTCATGAACAGTTTGCTATCACTGCATCCTGGCCTTGACCTAAGATGGATATTCCCTTTGTCTTATTTATTCTTTCTCCAAGATAGCTACTATCTCTCTTTCCTGGTTCTGACAAAAGTCAAGGTGACTACTTTTTCAGTATCCACATATCCCAGCTTGACCTGCTGAATGTTTATAGGATTCTGATGCCCACAATGTTTGCAAAAGAGAACTTTAAAAATACACTGTGGCCCCTTGTGTATACAGATGGTGGGCCTTGACCATTGAGGTTTGTGCATTTACCCAAATGTTAAAATCTACACTTCTGCCCAATTTGGCAGGTGACAACCAACTGCTTGCCTATCAGGATATTACAGCACAGAAACAGGCCACTTTGGCCTTTCTAGGTCATGCCGAACCATTTTTTTAATTTTTGCCTGCACCCAGCCCATAGCTCTCCATACCTCTCCCATCCATGTACCTGTCCAAATTCTCCTTAAATGTTAAAATTGAGCCCGCATTCACCACTTCAGATGGCAGCTCATTCCACACTCCTACCACTCTCTCTGTGAAGAAGTTTCCCCTAAACCTCTCCCCTTTCACCTTTAACCCATGTCTTCTGCTTTGTATCTCACCTACCCTCACTGGAAAAAGCCGACCTACATTTACTCGGACTATCCCCCTCATAATTTTAAATACCTCTATCAAATCTCCTCATTTTTCTTTATGCTCCAGGTATACAGTCCTAACCTGTTTAACCATTCCCAGTAACTCAGTTCCTGAAGTCTGAGCAACATTCTACTAAATCTTCTCTGCACTTTTTCCATCTTATTGAAATCTTTCCTGTAGTTAGGTAACCAAAATTGGACACAATATTCCAAATTTAGCCTCACCAATGTCTTATATAACTTTGCTATAACATCCCAGCTCCTATACTAAATACTTCGATTTTTGAAGGCCAATAGGCCAAAACCTCTGTTTACAATCCTATCTACCTGTGACGCCACCTGTGACACAGGGAATTATGTATCCCTCTGTTCCTCTGCACTCCTCAGTTCCTAACATTTACCATGTATGTCCTCTCTTGGTTTGTCCTTCCAAAATGCAACAATTTTAGTGTCATCTGCAAACGTGATTTTCAGGGTTACTGTTAGTTTTGGGAGCTATAATTTACTGCAAGACATTTTACTGCATCTGACACATTCTGCTCTTTTTCTTTCAGATATAATAGCAGTACCTCAGTTCGAAGAAAGTGCAATGGAAAACTGGGGTATGCTGGTTTTCCAAAAAGATTTACTGCGTTCTCATCCAAAGAAGTCAACCCCTGAAGCTAAGATAATTGTGTCCATATTGGTTGCTCATGAACTGGCACACCAGGCAGGTTAATGCAATCTTTTCCCAAGTTAGTTGCTGTTCATCTTTCTGCTGGGAATTTGAGATTGAGAACTGCTGGAGACACACTACCACATGTTTTGTGGTTTAATAATTTAAAAGTTGTCATTTGAACCAAACCATTCCAATGATTAAATATTGATGGGAGAGAACAGTCTTTTGCACATGTTGTCATGAAACTCTCTCAAAACACATATATAAATAATAGCTCTTCTAAAACTTTGCATTAAGTTGCTGTGGTTGTGCAAACATGGGACTGGTTCGAGTTGCTCTACTGTCTTATGATGCTTTCACCAATGTCAGGCTGTAGGTTGTCCCTGAGCCATACAGCAGCCAGGAGGAGGAGTTGGAGAGCAATATCCTTCAGCCTTTCTGCTCTGTGTAAGAGATGACAGATAAGTACAGCTTGACTGGGAGTAAAGTCATTGAATTAACCAGGGAAGTAGCTGGTTAGCCTTAGTTTGGCATGAGCATCATTGTTTTAAGTAATGGTCCCTGCCACATTTTCATGTTTGCTGTACAGTATTAGATAGATGACTGACCCTTTCCACTGCAGAAAAGGTGTCTGTGTCTTTTCCTGTTGCAGAGAGCAGGAGGCTTAGCAAACACATGGATCTGTGAGAATTCCGGCCTTCCCTGAAGTTCAGTCAGTGGAACATAAAACATAGAACATTGCAACACAATACAGGTCCTTTGGCCCTCGATGTTGTTCCATCCTATATATTCCTACCAAAAAAAAATACTAAACCCTTCCCACCTTGTAACGTTCCATTTTTCTTTCATCCATGACCCAAATGCTTCAGCCTGCAGCACCATCCCTGGCAAGACATTCCATGTGCCCACAACCCTCTGCGTAAATAAATAAACAAACAAATGAATGGCCCCTCAAAACTTTCTTCCCTAAACACGTCTTCATGGTGTTTGCTGTTCCTGCCCTGATAAAAAGGTGCAGGCTGTCTACTTAATCCATACCTCTCAGAATCTTGTTGACCTCTATTAAGTTTCCTCTCATCCTTCTTTCCTAGCTCTGCTAACCTTGCCTCATTTTCTAATCTAGGCAACAACCTGGTAAATCTCCTCTGCAATTTCCATACCTTCCTCATTCTTCCTGTAATGAGGTGATCAGAACTGAACACAATACTCTAAGTGTGGTATCACCAGAGATTTGGAGAGTTGCAACATGACTTCTCAACTCTGGAACTCAATCCCCCATCAATGAAGCCCAGCATCCCATATGCCTTCTTAACTATCCTATCAACCTGTACGGCAACCTTGAGAGATGTATGGATTTGGAGCTCAAGGCCCCTCTGTTCCTCCACATTGAGTACGTTTAATGGTCAGATACTTAATAGCTTGCTGGTTTGACCTTCAAAAATGTGTCACCTCACACTTATCTGGATTGAACACCATCTGGCACTTTTCCATCCAACTCTGCACTCTGTCTCTATCCTTTGATAACCTACGACAACCTTCAGCACCATCCATAACTCCTCCAGTCTTTGTCTTATCCACAACCTTACTTCTGCTTCTTCATCTAGATTGGGCTCCCAAACCTTTTAGACTATCGACCCCTTCATGGAATCCTTGATCCAGGCATGGAATTCACCTCCCCACCCCCACCCCCACTGGCTAGTGCTGCCACCCCGCCTGACATACAAAGAACATACGCCTCTTTCTTCTCCGCTCTGTCCACCTTCCCTCATCCTCCTGTTTACTCTCAACTTAATGAAAAGCCCGAAGCCAAATACAACTTGTTGGCTACCAAGACCAGCTCTCACGTGAGGTTGGCCACCCCCGCTATAGGCGCTATTTTCCATAGCACTGTAGAGGAAGAAGCGATCCCTGCTCTCCAGCTCACCCACTGTAATGTTGCGATTTGAGTCTATAACGTGGGTGTGGTAAGGATCCAATAATTGGCATGGTCTGCATATTAACAGCTTTTAAAGGCAGCAGGCAGACCAAATGCATTTGCTTGATGGGTTTCATTAAATTGTTTTTGCCGGCCTGATTACACGATAAGAAGTATTTACAATTTAAAATGAGCTTTCTCTTTTTTTGAAGTGGTTTGGAAATCTGGCTACTATGAACTGGTGGAATGATCTGTGGCTCAATGAAGGATTTGCAACATACTTTGAATTCATAGGTGCTTCTCTTGTGAATCCACTTGTAAGCAAATCTATTTATTTTAATAGTCAAAGTTCTGTTATTGGTCTCAGATAGTCTGCTTGCATCATTAACACTTTGCCTAAGAACTGATAAATGTCTGAATCTACAGGCACAGTTTTATAAGGGAGAATAAATGCAGTTTTATAGCAACTTTCTCATCGCTGGGATATCCAGAAGCTCCCAAGAAATACTGATCAACTTTGGAGGGATATTTGTTACTGGTTTGTAAAATGTGATTGCTAAATTATTACAGCCAAGTCTTAAAAGAGAATGAAGACATTATACTTCTATTGGTCATTGAAAATATTAAAAAGCATCTAAACAAAAAGGATGGGAATATTCTTTAAAATGTATCCTCAATCAAAACAGATCCATTTGACAATTGCCAATTAACACATTTAAAGGTTGAACTAGGCAAACATGAATAGGTGAAAAACATACTTCATGGAACATGTTGAAGGGATGGGCTATTTATTTATGTTACTTAACATGAAATACACTAATTACTGTATTGATTTATTGCAGGATGATGTACAATTCAATGCTCGTGTATATAAAATGCTTCACGGTCATGAATATTTTCACTCACAATCTTTAATAGAGAAGGAAGAATATGTGAGAACATTTGAGGAAATCAGACAAATGTTCAATGGCATTACTTACTCCAAGGTGAATTCCAGATCAAATCTTGAAAATTGCAAATAGATTTCAGCTTGTATCTGGAATTAGCATGTCTTTGAGGAAATCTAAATGCATACTTGTTTGTGTTGTAATAATTCAATGAGAATTTAGCTTTCAGGTGGCATTCCTGTGTTGCTATTTCTTAAATAAAATATTTCAGTCACCCCTTCGATTCCACCATCAGTAAGCCTCTTATCAAGGATGTGGAAATGTTCTCCACGGTTGTAATTGAAACAAATTGTTTATTATTGTCACGTGCACTGATATCTCAGTGAAAATTTTGTTTTGCATGCTATTCAGACAAATCAACCCGTGCACGAGTGCAGCAAGTAGTACAAAGTAAAACAAGAGTATTGAATATAATTTTACAGAGGAAAGTGCAGTTAAAGCAGGTTTGTGAGATCAAGAGATCACCTTTTACAAATGAGAGGTCTGTTCAAGAGTTTGAAAGAAACTGTCAGTGAAACCATCCTAGCCTCAATGAATGTAGATACAGAGTCAGTGAAAAATATCCCAAATTTATTTGCGGGTAATCTCAAAGAAAAAGAAGAATGCTCTACCACATTCTTCACATAACAGCTGATGGCATTGACAGCCATGCGCACAATTATGCCACTTTCCAATCAAGTGTCAATCATTTGCAAAACTTCCAGAAAAGGTCTCAAAATAGGTCGTCTAAAAATAAACAAGGATTGCACCTTGCAACTTCCAACTCCTGTGTACCTGTTAATTCATTAGATTGAACCTAGCCTATGAGAGTATCGCCCTTTATCACAAGTCCTGATACAAAGTCTCAAAAGCATCTTCTGACAACCCTCAATAGCAAATAAGAATAAGCAGTAAATGATGACCTCCCAGAAATACCCAGCACCACCAACTAAGAAAGAATGAGAATTCCAAATACTCAAAGTGATGCAATTTCCATGTCTCTGTCCTTCTGAAATAGATGATTTTATGTTACACCTCTGAGGAGATTGTATAGAGGCACTAGTGAATGATGCCTTTTTCTTCCTCTGTCTCTTTTTCTCATACCACAAATTGATTCTGCCTTGTAGCCAGATATATATCAGTGTCCCATAATACTCGAGGATCTGTTCACACTCATCACATTTCTGGCCAAGGTTAGAAGATTGCAGAAATATGACCAGTGTGACCAGATCCTTGGACATTATGGCACACTGATACCTATCTGCCTACATCCTTCCTTACATCAGTTGGTTCCAGGTGATGTCCTTCACTCCTAAGTAAGCAAGGAATCTCTCTGACTGTTTAACACTTCTACCCAGATCTTGAAATCATCTCCATTGAAATGGGAGCTCTGTTCCCATGCCAATTTGGTTATTGTTTTTGTAGAACTTCACAAGTTGTAAAATGACTTTCAATAGTAATCGAGTTCAGCAGTTGCTTCCAATTTAAGAGCTAGAGACATGATGCCAAATAATATTCTTATTTAAGAAAAGGTTGGACAGGTATATGGATGAGAAGAAGATGGAGGGTTATGGGCATTGTGCAGGGAGGTGGGACTAGAAAGGGGTGTTTGGTTCGGTGCGGACTAGAAGGGCCTAATGGCCTGTTTCCGTGCTGTAATTGTTATGTTATGTTATGTTCTATCACAGAGAGCATGGGAATTCTGTATTTACACTCAACTTTGTGCTACTGTAGAAAGCTGGTTGTTGTCTCGTTGCAGAAAGTGTGCATCCAAAAAACATAGACACAAACAACAGTGGGGCATTTTCATGCTTTCATAAATTTATGCACATACCAACTTCCAATCTTTTATCTTTTCCTTGTATTCAATTTGGCCAACTTTTCTAAATTTGAAGAGTACTATAATTAGAGAATTGTATGCAACTGCATTAGTGTGAGCTGGTATATCTGCACCACATCTAGATGTGGTTCTGCATAGTACTGATGAGCTAACAGTGGTTTCTTATACAGTTCAATAAATGACTTGTACTTTTACACTCAAGGTTGCCTCCCTCGAGAGGAGTCACGTGATGGAGTAGTGGCCGGTCAGGAAAACCAGCCCTCTCCTGGAAAACAGGAAAAAAGTTAGAAAAAGACAAAGAACAAGAAAAATAAAATATAAGAAATAGAAGATAAAGTTACAGAGAAGGAGAATGGCATCCAAGAAGGAGAAAATAAAAACAACTGGAATAAAAGATATAGAAAAATCGCCGAAGAAGAAAGAAGAAGGCCTTACCTGCACGAAGGAACAGGACGCTGTGGTGGCGAGGAGCACCCGACCCCAGAGGTCAGTGCCTGCCCTGCGGAGTCGCGACTCATCTGCCGGTGGACTTCAAAAATGGGTCTCAGAGTCAAACAAAAGTGCGCAACCAACGAAACAAGGGAATAAGAGGACACTGGTGGGAGGGGGGCCAAGCAGAGGAGCGGGCAGCCGCAGCGCAAACAGGTGAGGGACGCCTGACACCAGGGCAGTCAGCTGGAGGATGAGAAAGGCAGCAGAGAAGGGAGCGACGTGGGAGAGAGACAGAGAGATGACCGGCAAGAAGATCAATGGCAGGAGGCACAACAGAGGTGTACCGAAGAGGGGAGGACCAGCAAGAAGAGGCCCGACAGAGATGCAAGCAGATCCACAGGAAAAATCCCTGTGACACAGACACAAAGAAGAGAAGAAGAAGACACAAACACAGGTACAGACACAGAAGAAGAAGACCAAGATCTTCACAGAGAAATAGAAGGTAAAACTGATGGACAAAGAGAAATAGAAGGTAAAACTGATGGACATAATATAGATAAAGTCTTTTTTGAAGAACAAATGAGATCACTAAAAGAATGGTTATCATTAGAATTTAATGCAATTAAAAGAAAAATGAAAAGAACAGAAGATAAAATGCAAAGGTTAGAACTAGTAATGACAGAAATAGGGAAAAGAGTAGAGAATGTGGAAGAGCGGGAAACAGCTGTAGAAATGGAAGTAAATGACTTAAGAGAAAAATTGGAAGAAAGTGACAAAAAATTAAAGAGACACAAGAGTTGTTATCTCAGAAAATTGATATGTTGGAAAATTATATAGACGAAAACAACATAAAAATAGTGGACCTGAAGGAGGGTGAAGAAAGCACAGACATGAAGGAATTGATAAAAGGATGGATCCCAAAGGTCCTATGAACGACAGAAATACAGGAAGAAATGGAAATAGAAAGGGCACACAGAGCATTAGCTCCGAAACCACAGGCACATCAAAAACCAGGATCCATCTTAGTGAATTTTTTGAGATATATGACAAGAGAAACTGGAACAGGCAAGGAATAAAGTTAGAGAAGACAATAAACCTTTGGAATACAAGGGTCAAAATTTTTTTTTTATCCAGACATAAGTTTTGAACTCTTAAAGAGGAGGAAGGAGTTTAATACAGTGAAAATTATTTTATGGAAAAAAGGTTACAAATTCATGTTAAGACATCCAGCTGTGCTTAAAATATTTATACCCGGGGAGCAAAACAGACTGTTCTCGGATCCAGAGGAAATGCTAGAATTCGCAGAACGTTTGCAGGACAGAAGAAGAAATGAAGAGGTGTAATAAGAATGAAGAATGGCGATAAAGTATATATAAAGATGTAAAAACAATGTATATGTAAAGAACTAAAGAGGAAAAAGAGAAGTGAAGGAAGGAAGTAAGGGTGAAAAAAAAAGAGAGAGCTTTGTTACATGTGTTTTCTGTGGGGGGGAAAGGTAAGAACCGTCACTGCAAAATCAGTTGACGCTGTGAGCAAGATTACAATCCAAATGAAAAGGGGAGTTGTGGTTGCCCAGCAAGGGATAAGGGGAAACTCAGAGAGGGAGGGAACTTTTTGGGTTAAGATATTAGTGGGTGTGGGAACCGCGAGGGTACTTTATGTTTTAAATGTATTGTCGTACATTAAGTTTAATAAGAGAAAACTAAGAGATGAAAAAGGGGGATGGAGGTGGCAAAGAGGTGGAAAATAAATATAAGCAAGATATAAGATCATGTTGAACTATATGACTATAAACATTAATGGAATGCATAACCAAATTAAAAGGAAGAGGCTACTAAATTTATTGAAGAAGGAAAAAATAGATATAGCATTTGTACAGGAAACACATCTAACTGAAGCGGAACATAACAAATTAAAGAGAGACTGGGTAGGACACGTAGCAGAAGCATCTTATAATTCAAAAGCTAGAGGTGTAGCCATACTATTTAACAAAAATGTACCAATTAAAATAGAGGAGAAAATATTAGATCTGGCAGGGAGGTATGTAATGATAAAATGTCAGATATACTCATAAATTTGGAATTTGCTCAATGTATATGTGCCTAACGAGAAGGATCAAAAGTTTATGCAGGATATTTTTTTGAAGATTGCAGACACACAAGGAAATATATTGATAGGAGGAGATTTTAACATTAATTTGGACCCATTGTTGGATAAAACTGAACAAAAGACAAGTAATAAGAATAAATTAGCCAAATTTATGGTTAAATCAATGCAGGAAGAATACAATATTTCTGCATGAGGTTACGCATGATACAGTATAATTAGTTACACAGGATATATGTTACTCCTCAAAAATTAAAATAATGGGACTCAACATTATCAGATAATGTTTTCGCTGTGGGAAGGAAATGGGAACAACATTACATGCAACTTGGATATGTGCGAAGGTGAATACATTTTGGGAAGAACTAAAGCAGATACTAAATAAAATTACAAAAAATAGAATACCAAAAAAAACAGATATTTCTTTTAAATAACATAAGAAGTAAAGAATTAGGCCTCAAATTGGAAAAAGCACAAAAAAAATTCATTATGATAGCCTTAGCGATAGCAAAAAAAATGTATAATGTCAACTTGGAAAATGGAAGAGAGCATGAGTATACAGCAATGGTACATGGAAATGAATAAATGTATTCCATTGGAAAAAATAATATATTATTTAAAAAATAAAGTCACAATGTTTGAACTTTTTTGGGAACCATACATGGAACATATCAGAGAGAGCATGCCTTGGACCTCCATCCCCTAAAATGAAAATGATAAGAAAACAAATCAACTAGATTCAGTGTGTAATAAATAGATGACACATTTTTCTTGTTTATTTTCCTTTGTGTGAAGATATTGGTTTATGGTTTTATTGTATTGTATATGTTGAATACTAATGGGTTGGGGGGGGAGTAGAGGGGAGGGAAGGAAAGGGGGAAAAAAGGGAGAAAAGGTCAACTGTATAAATTTAATGAGAAACATTTGTACATATTTTGGTTGACATGATTCACAGTGTGAAAAATAAAAAAATTATTTAAAAAAAAGGTTGCCTCCCTCATAAGAGAATCGAGATTACCCAAAATCTTTTCATGCTTTCACAGAGAATACTTTCAGCTAATAATAAGAGCAGTATTTCAAGCAAACTTTTTGGACTAGATTTGAATTCAGGACCTTGAGATAAAAAGTAGTTTAATTACCTTGGCATCTTCTATTCTGGAACTGATCACTTCTGTCAGATTTGCTATCCATATGCCTTTTCTTATCTAATGAAGACATTAAATCACTGGGAGCAGCACCCATCTTCTTGATGCAATAAATAATTGGAAGGATGAATGGAATATTGACCTTTATCTCAAGGAGACGAGAATAAAAATGAGTGTAAATTATGGTCAAGTCAAATAAAGTTCTATTTTGGAGACCTGGATTCAGTTCTTGTCACGCCAACTTGGAAGAAGTGCATCTTAGGTTCACTACAGCAATACGCAGTTAAAGGATAAAGTGATGAGGGCAAGTTCCATTGACTAGGATCATATATATTTCCATATAGAAGTTTAAATGATGATCTTACTGGGATATTTAAGCTCAGTATAGGGTTAATAAATTTGCCAGAAACTATTTCGTCTGCGAGGGAAGTCTGGATCAGATCATGTAGAAATTCAGAGACAGGTTGTTTAAGGCCAGAGATATTTTTAGAATTTTCTCCCTAAGAAAGTGCCAAGATTAAATCAATACAACATTTCAAAAGTAAGGGTAAGGATTTTAGCTAGGCAGGCTTATTGAGAGTTATTGAGCCAAGGTAGATAAGGGAAGCTAAGCTATAGGTCTGCCATGACCCAATTAATTGAACAAATGGGTGAAAAGGGAGAATTTAGTTCAATACTTGCATGTTTTTAACATTTAAAGTTATTTTCCCACTATCCTTTACCAGTGCACTTCCTTTAGCTACTGGAAAATATTCAGGAGACAGGCAATTAATTCTTATTTTTCTTATATACTTCCTAATTTTATCAAAAGAATCTCTTTTTCTTCTTTCCCTGCATAGGGTGCAATAATTATCCACATGGCTTGCCATTTTATGACACATGAACTGCTTCAGAAAGGGATTAGGGTAAGTTTATAAAGAATTTTTTCTTAATTTCAGTTAGTAAAGTCTCCATTAATAGAATTAACACTTCAAATTGTGATTAAAGATGTTTAAATATTTGTTTTCCCTTTTTTCCCTTGCAGTCATACCTAAAGGCATTTTCCTATTCCAATGCTGTGACAGATGATATCTGGAATCATTTGCAGATGGTGAGTGTGCAGGTTTCAGCAGATGTCACATCACGTAGCAGTTTTGAACATTTTGGATCCTATGAATAATTTTGTTTCCTCTTTCATAGTTGATCCATGACAGATATTATTTTGTAATGTATATGATTTAAAATTTAATAATTTAGTGAGAACCAATTTTTAGAAGTCTAATTTTGAAAACTATGTGAAATGAATATTTAAATTGGTTTGCAACCAGTATTATATATTCCATTTTGCTTAGAAGTTGGGAGGGATACAAGCATCAAACTACAATTTTAATTAATTAAGGATGCAATTCCATAATTACATTGAAAAGAAGAGGCCCCAATGGCCAGTGTATCTACTTAAGCTGCTCTAAAAATTTTCAAGAAAAGCAGATCACTTTAATTTTTATTATGGACAGCCTTTATTTAGTGTTGTTTTATTTCCCCCCTTAAAACCTTATCATTCCTGATCGACCTTATGGATTGCAAAGATTGTCATTCTTATAATTGCAGAAATGTTACTTTTTGTTTGTGTGTACAGTACTGCCAATTACATGCAGTAATTGCATCTAAGCCAATTGTTAAAAGTTGGTTGTCATTTATTCATGGTTGAGCATTTATTTGGTCAATGAAAGATGTGTAGCTGATAGCTTTTTACACTTGGCTGAATGGTGCACCAACAACAACTTCTTACTCAAGGTCAACAAAGCCAAGGAACTGATTGTTGACTTCAGGAAACAATAACCAGAGGTGTATGACCCAGTGATCAGTGGAGGATCCAAAGTGGAGAGGGTAAGAAAATTTAAGTTCTTGAGAGTCACTATCTCGGAGGGTCTTTCTGGATCCAACACACTCATGGCATTGTGAAGAAAGCACATCAGCATCTCTACTTCCTCAGGTGTTTGCGGAGGTTTTGTATAACATCGGAAACCCTGGTAAATTTCTACGGGTGTATGGTGGAAAGTGTGCTGACCAGATGCATCATGGTCTGGTATGGGGACACCTATACACCGAGCTTAAAGCCCTGCAAAATGTAGTGCACACAGCCAAGACATCCCTCCACACCATTGAGAACATCTCTGGAAACGCTGCTGTTGGAGAGCAGCAGCAATCATCAAGGATCCAAAATGCCCAGCATATCTTCTGTTCTCTCTGCTACCATCAGGAAAGAGGTATAGGAGCCACAAGACTTGCACCATCAGCTTCAGGAACAACTCCACCATCAGACTCCTCAACAACAAACTCAATCAGGGACTCTTTCCTTTGCATTTTATTGATTTTATTTCTCTCCGTACTGTACAGTCAGCTTGTAAACAAATCAAGAAATGTAAACATATGTACGTTGAGTACTTTTTTTTGCCCAACTATTAAGTGGTTATTTTGTCTCGCTGGCAGGAAAAAAAATCTGAGTTGTATGTGATGGCATGTATGCACTCTAACAAGAAATCTGAAATAAATCTGAAATTTAAAGATAAGTTTATTGTCATATGCATTATACATGTGTGCCAACATTCTTATTTGCTGTAGCCTAACAGGTACTTGTAAAGAAAAACTATAATAGTAAACTAATTACATTAAATTAATTAAAAGTCAAGAGAAAGTAATAGTAAACTAATTAAATGATATGATATGATAAATACATTAAATATAAATATTCACAGTTATCCTTATGCAAAAATAGTGGGGCAATTGTGCAGAAAGTTCATGATTATTGCACCTAGGAGAGGTTCACAAATCTGATAGCTAGTGGAAAGAAACTGTTCTTGAACTTGGAGGTGCTGGTTTTGAGGTTCTCTACCTTCTGCCCAAAGGTAGCAGTGAAAAGAGTTTGTGGCCAGAGTGGTGGAGGTCTTTTATGATGTCTACAATAGATGGAAAGTCCGAGCTAGTGGTGGACTATCTTATGCAGCTTTCAGCATTCATGGGCAGTCAAATTTGCAAACCAGGCTGTGAGGCAACCAGCCAATATACTTTCCACAGTGCACCTGTAGAAGTTTGATAGAGTAGCCAACCATGTGCCAAATCACTTCAGACTCCTTAGAAAATAGAATGCTGGTGTACCTTCTTCACATTTGCTTTGATGTGCTGGCTCCCGGAAGGGTCTTCTGAAATATTGACTCCCAGGAACTGGAATATTCTGACTCTCTCCACCTCCTTCCCATCAATATTGTCAAGTGCAGTGCTCTCCTTCCTAAAAATCAATGATAAGCTCCTTGGTCTTGGTGATGTTGAAACCAAGTTTGTTGTTCTGACACTGCCCAACCAGATTCTCAATGTGCATTCTGTATTGTGACTCATCATTTCAGCCATTAACTGTGGTGTCATCAGCGAACTGGTAGATCAAGTTGAACTTGCTGAAACAATCATATGTCTACAAGGAATACAGTAAGGGGCTAAGCACGCAGCCTTGGGTGCCCCTGTGTTGGTGGCCAAGAAGGAGGAGGAGGTGATTTTTGGAAATCCACACTGACTGGCGTCTGCAGATGAGAAAGTAAATAATTCTGTTGCAGAGGGAAGAACAGAGTCCCATATCCTTTATCTAGAGCAAAATGCAATGATATTCACCCTGAAAAGATTAAAATGTTAGCATAATGCTTATGAAATTATTGAGTGCTGTTCAAAGGTTTATTAATGTAAAATGTGTCACCAAACACTGCAGAAGTATGAATTACTAATTTGTGACTTCTGCTTCACTAGGCTATTGATAGTCAAGATGCAATAAAGCTGCCAGCGCCAGTAAAATCCATTATGGACACATGGACAATGCAGAAAGGATTACCTTTTATAACAGTTAATACAACAAGTGGCGTCATAAAGCAGGAGAATTACCTTGAAAAGGAATTAGTAAACAAAACTTCAAAGTATGTATGATTCCCTACTTTCTAAAGTATTGTCATCTGTTTTCTTCTCTCTTCCCGTGGGCAGCGAGAATGCTGAACAACCAAAGGAACTGCTCGCACTGACCATCGAAGACTCTCATATTCACGACACAAAATGTATTTATCTATTTATTTATTTGTATCGATTAAATGCTTGTCCTGCGTATGTATTGTTTGTCTGTAAGTGTATTACGTCTGGTTGTGTGTCTGCGTGTTTTGCACCGAGGACTGGAGAACGCTGTTTTATTGGGTTGTACTTGTACAATCAGATGGCAATAAACTTGACTTTTTCTCATCAGTGATGTTAGTGTCAAGATTCAAATAATCCTGAATCACATTTGATAATGAGCATCTGGCTAGTTCCTTCTTTGTATCATATTTTCATTGGCATATATTCAAATAATGAATGGGTTGTAGGTATTGCAATGTGAAATGTATGGAAACATGAATGGGAAAGATTGACTCTGATAATATCCTTGCAAAATCTACACCATAAATGGTTTTGTACAGAATGATGAACTACTGTTTACAGGAAGATTTGGCAGGGGATTGCCTGTATTTACCCATGTAACTACTGATATTCCCAAGTGTATCTCTGAGCAGCTTCAGGGTTTTAAGGCAAACAAATAGCCCCAAAGTTGTGTTCAGGGGATTGAAGCTGTCCTTCCAGAGTTGCTGAACTGAAGAGTCATAGACTCATATATTATGAAACAGACCAACCAAGTTGTCTTTCAGGGCTAAATCAACTTGCCCGCATCTGGTCCATATCTGTCTAAGCCCTTCCTATCCACAAATCAGTCCAAGGGTCTTATGAATGTCAGAACTGGGCACTCTTTTGTAGTTTCTTCTGGCAGCTTGTGCCAGATATGGTGAAAAGGTTGCCCCTCAGGTCCCTTTTAAATCTCTCCTCTCTCACTTAAACCTATGCCCTCTAGTTCTGGAATCATCTACCCAAGGAGAAAGTCTGTGAGCATTGATTTTTATCCAGGTACCTCATGATTTTGTACATCTCTACAAGATTACCCATAGCCTCCTCTCTCTAGGGAAGAGAACCAGCCCATCTAACCTCTCTCCATAAATTCAAGGTTCCTTTTATTGTCTGTTTAAGAAAGGGTCAAAATGCAAACCTGGGAATTATAGGCCTGTAAGTCTGACGTCTGTGCTGGGCAAGTTGATGGAAAGTGTTCTGAGGGATGCTATTTACAAATTTTTGGAGGTACAGGGATTGATAGGGAGTAATCAGCATGGTTTTGTCAGGGGTAGATCATGCTTGACAAACCTGATTGAGTTCTTCGGGGGGGTTACAAAAAAGGTTGATGAAGGGAAAGCTGTGGATGTTGTCTATTTGGACTTTAGTAAAGCTTTTGACAAAGTTCCCCACAGGAGGTTAGGAAAAAAGGTGGAGGCATTAGGTATAAATAAAGAGATAGTGAAATGGATTCAGCAGTGGTTGGATGGGAGGTGTCAGAGAGTAGTGGTAGAAAATTGTTTGTCCAATTGAAGGCCGGTGACTAGTGGAGTTCCTCAGGGTTCGGTCCTGGGTCCACTATTATTTGTTATATATATTAACGATCTGGATGTAGGGGTGGAGAATTGGATAAGCAAGTTTGCGGATGACACAAAGATTGGTGGTGTTGTGGACAGTGAGGTAGATTACCGTAGATTAAAAGGTGATTTAGGAAGGCTGGAGGTGTGGGCTGAGAAATGGCTGATGGAATTTAATACAGATAAATGTGAGGTGCTACATTTTGGAAAGGCAAATTTAAATAGGTCATATACATTGAATGGTAGACAACTGAGGAGTGCAGAGCAACAAGGGATTTAGGAGTTATGGTAAATAGTACCCTCAAGGCTGATACTCAGGTAGATGGTGTGGTGAAGAAGGCATTTGGAATGTTGGCCTTCATAAATCGGAGTATTGAATTCAAGAGTAGGGAGGTTATGATGAAATTGTACAAGGCATTGGTGAGGCCAAATTTGGAGTACTGTGTACAGTTTTGGTCACCAAATTATAGGAAAGATATAAACAAAATAGAGAGAGTGCAGAGAAGGTTCACGAGAATGTTGACAGGATTTCAGGGTCTGAGTTACAGGGAAAGGTTGTGCAGACTGGGGCTTTTTTCTCTGGAGCATAGAAGATTGAGAGGGGACTTGATAGAGGTGTTTAAGATTATAAAAGGGACAGACAGAGTAAATGTGGATAGGCTTTTTCAATTAAGAAAGGGGGAGATTCAAACTAGAGGACATGGTTTAAGATTGAGGGGAAAATTATAAGGGGAACATGAGGGGAAATTTCTTTATGCAGAGGGTGGTGGGGATGTGGAATGAGCTTCCGGCAGATGTGGTCAAGGCGGGATAATTGGTTACATTTAAGGAAAGACTGGATTGTTACATGGATAGGAGGGGACTAGAGGGGTATGGACCGGGTGCTGGTCAGTGGGACTAGGAGGGTGGGGATTTGCTACAGCATGGACTAGTAGGGCCGAACTGGCCTGTTCTGTGCTGTAAGTGGTTATATGGTTATATGGTTATATGGTCCCGTAATAATACATTAAAAACATAGCATACATTGATGTACTTTGCCTGCCGTAAGGCAAAGAGTTACCATTAGTATTCTCATTGCCCCTTACAGTAAGAGAGAAAGAGAAGCAAGTCCCTTCAGAGTAACCAACTGTCCGTGGATTCACCTCCAGTGCTCCCGCAGATTGTGCAGTCTCACAGTCCTGTTAGATCCAACAATAACCTGAGCTCCAGATCCAACCCTCCGACACGATCAGGAAGTCTTCAGTGCCAGAGGTCCTTCAGGAGCCCTTTTTGCCTCCAGCAACCTCTCAAATCCCAGCTCCGATACCTGGTTCCCATGAGCAGCCTGTAGCTTATGGATCCCTGTAGTGCTATCAATCAACTACATTAGGCTGAGAGTTGTAATTTATAGGCTTTAATCACCATAAAACATCAACACATCTCATATGTTGCTGGCCCAGTTCCAAGGCAGGTACTGAGGGAGGGGTTTGGGCATAACAGCCTTTATGGGGATTCTGAGGGGAGGAGGTGCAAGGGCGGCCCTGCCCATAACTATCCAATGGTTCCACTACATTCACCCCTTCTTTTAAAATAGAGTCTGATGGGGTGAAGTGGATCACTGTCCATTACAGGTTCAGCCTGTCAGCTGGTCTCATGTGTCATTGTGGCTCAGCTGCCGGCTCCTAGGTGGTGTCTTGCATGACAGGCTGGGTCTCCGGTGACTGGGAGTAGGGGCACGGGGGTATTAATAGGACCGTGGGGTTGCTCAGTTTGGGGTTGGGGCATGGTGCTGGGTGCAATTAGTGGGGCTGGGTGGCCTGTTACACCACCAATGGTCATGGGAGGAGGGGGCATACTGATTGGTCTGTTGAGGGGTCCCCTACATGCATCTGCTGTCGGACAGAAATGGTGTCTTGCCATCCATCCTGTACTCCACATAAGTGTACTGGGGGTTTGTGTGGAGGAGGTGGAGCTTGTGGCTCCTGGTATGCCTCTAGAGCAGGGTAGGCCCAGTGGTCGTCAGCCAGGACAGTAGTGTAGTTCCCGACACTGACTTCCTGGGGAAGGAAAAGAACCTTTCATGCGAGGTAGCATTAGTAGCAGTACAGAGGAGGGACCTTGGTAGCGTGGAGCAGGACCTCTTAGCACCGGGAGATGTGCAGGACTTTTGACATGAGTGCTAGGAGGATTGCCTTCCAGACGGTGGCATTCCCCCTTTCTATCTGAACATATGGTCCTGCTCGTGTGGTCGCTATGGATATAGCAGGGGTATCCAATTAGAATGAGTATGTTGAATAGTGACGTTATGACTGTGGCCATGGTCATGTCTGGGCAGGGGATGGTGAATGGGAAGCATGAGTATTCATCGATAATGTTGAGAAAGTACACATTCCAGTTGGTGGAGAGGAGAGGGCCCTTGAAGTCCATACTCAGGCATTCGAAAGGGCGGGTGGCTTTAATTAGGTGAGTTTTGTCTGGCCTGTGAATTGGGGTGTTCATTCAGCACAAACTGGGCAACTCTGTGTCAGCTCCCTGATATCCTCAACTGAGTAAAGAATGTGGCGAGCTCTAATGAAATAGTAGAGCCTGGTCACTCCATGGTGGCAGAGGCTATTGTGGAGGGCTTGGAGGTGGTCCAACTGTGCGTCGGCGATGTCCCTCAAGACATGGCACTGGGAGGCCCATTGAGCTTCCCAGGCCAGTACAAGATCTTGAAGTTATAGGTAGATAGCTCATTCCTCACCTCAGGATTTTATCATTCTTAATTTTTCCCTGCTGTTTGTTATTGAACATAAAAGCGACTGAATGTTGGTCAGTCGGCAGAGTGAACGATTTGCCGGCTAGGTAGTACCTCCATTGGCGCTCAGCTTCCACTGTGACCTGGGCCTCTTTCTCAATGGCTGAGTGTCAGAATTCGGGGCCCTGGAGAGTATGGGGGAAAAAAAGTGCCATGGGCCTGCCTGCCTGGTTCAGCATGACAGCAAGGCAAAGTCAGACACATCACTCTCCACCTGGAACGGGGTGGCTTTGTCTACGCCATGCATCGCTGCCCTGGCAATGTCACCCTTGATACATGTGAACACTGCTTGGGCTTCTGTGAATGAGAGGAAGGTGATCGTTTTCACCAGGAGTGGGCTTCATCTGCATAATTAAGGACCCACTGGGCATAATAGGAAAAGAACTCCAAGCACTTTCCCAGGGCCTTGAGGTTGTGGGGCGGTGGGAACTCCAGCAATGGGCGCATACACTCAGAGTCAGACCCAATGACGCCATTCTCCACCACGCAACCGAGGATGCCCAGCTGTGAAGTGTTGAACACACTTCTTTTGGTTGTACGTGAGTTGAAACTTCTGGCCATTGGGAGAAATTTCTGTAGATTAGTGTCATGATCCTGCTGGTCATGGCCAAAGATGGCGAAGTTGTCCAGATAGAGAAACGTGGCCTTTTGCCCATAGTTGTCCACTATCTGGTCCATCTCCCTCTGGAAGACCGAGACGCCATTGGTGACCCCTGAAGGGAACCCAGAGGAAGTGGTAGAGGTAGCGGTCTGCCTTGAAGGCTGTGTATGGGCTGTCCTCCAGGCAGAATAGACTTTGGTGGTAAGCTGACTTGAGATTGATGGTTAAGAAGACCCGGTACTGGATAATCTCGTTCACCATGGGTAAATCGGTTTATGGTCTGACTGTAGTCTATGACCATGTGATATTTCTCTCCATTATTAACCACTACTGTTGGGTATAAGCCCACCCTCTGCTGGACATCATGATGTCAACCTTCCATATATATAACCGTGTGTGTGTCAGTAGTCATGTTAGTCTAATAGATGTAAAGGATGAGAAAGCATCATGTCCAAGTGGATTCACAGCAGTGGCAATGAGGAACGAAACAAACCCTACACATACTCCATGCACCAACCATTCAAAAGAAAACAACAGAAGAAAGGTAGAAAACAACTACCTAACAACCCCAACAAATTTCCGCCAAAAGATCAAGGCGAAAGTGCGCCAAAATAGCGGAGGGAAAGTTCGAGGAATTCAACGAAGGAGAGGAAAGTTGGGATAACTACGTAGAATGGTTTAACCCACGATATTGTAGAAGGTCCAGTAAACTGCAAACATGCCCTCTTCCTCAGTATAATGGACAGCAAAACATTCGACCTCCTTAAGACCTTGCTGTCCCTGGAGGATCCAGGGATGAAGACATTCAACGAATTATGCACAGCTCTAAGGAACCATTTAAGCCCCAAACCACCAGTTATGGCAGAAAGGCAACGATTCTATGAAAGGAGACAAAGACCAGGAGAAACAGTAAGTAAATACCTGGCATCGTTGAGCAAACTGGCAGAGCACTGTCATTTCGAGCAGTTTCTAAATCAGGCACTACGAGACAGTGATGGGGCTGGCAAATCGCCAAGCAAGCCAAACATTATTAGGAAGGGATCAAGATATTATGTTACAGATTGCATACAGAACTACCTGCAGTTCTGAAACGGCAGATTAAAAACTTGGATGCGGATCAACCAGACCAACTGGTCGGGAGGTCTTCCCGCCAACAATGCTTCTGTTGTGGGAAATACAACCACCGACCAGAAAACTGTTTCTTCAAAAATTCTAAATGCAACCATCGCAAAACAGAAGGACATATCAAAGCTAAATGTCTGCTTCTAAAGTGCAAGTGACCTGCAAATAAACAGGCAGCTAAAGTCAAAACAATAGCAGAGAGAGAGAGAGAGAGAGAGAGAGAGAGAGAGAGGCAACCTGGCAACAATGATGATAACAGCCCAATGGCTGATCTTCAAGCTCCTGAAATTTCAGCTCCTGAGATATTACACATCTGAGGAATAAATGGAGGAAACACAGCATCTTTATACAGCTAAAAATAAACAGACACCCCCTGAAGTTAGACACAGGGGCAGAGGTGTCCCTAATGCTGTTACATGTGAAGGAATGCTTGCTACCACACCTCCTGGGAAAAACAACTGTTACAAGAGACAAAATCAGAGTGTTTGGAAAAATGTACAGTCCAATTACAATACAAACAACAGCAACCAAAAACACTCACTCTCTCTACATCGTAGATACCCAGGGACCAGCATTCTTTGGAAGAAACTGGCTACAGCACATTCCCTTAAGACTGGCTGGAAATCAGTTCAATACTAAATGTAAACCACACAGACACCTCCGAGCTAGAATTCAACCAAATCCTCAACAATCACGCAGTGGTTTTCCAAAACGGGGGAAAATCAAAGATGTTCAAGCCAAACTGCAATTAAAAGATAATGCAGATCCAAAATTCTTCAAAGCCAGAACAGTCCCACTTGCTATGCAAGGAAAAATTGAGGCTGAATTAAACAGACTAAAACATGAAGGCATATTAGAAGCAATACAGTACAACAATTAGGCAGCGCCCATCGTACCTGTATGAAAAGCAAACAGTGAAATTTGCATTTGCAGCGATTACAAAGTCACCATCACTCAAAATACCCAATCACCCAATGCCCAAGGCAGAAGAATTGTTCCAAACACTGAACAAAGGGCAAAAATTCACAAAACTAGATTTGTCACAAGCATATCAACAGATAGAATTGGGGGAATAAAACGGGAATATATGACAGTCAATACCCATCTGGGACTATTCATCTAGACATGTATGCCTTATGGAATTTCAACAGCACCTGCGATTTTTCAAGCAACAATGGACAAATTACTACATGGACTCTCAGTTAGGTCATCAAGGGGCCGAAATGACAGTGAACAATTACAAAACCTTGAAAAGGATTGAACCAGATTACAATAGGCTAAAATACGATTCCGAAAGGACAAATGTGTCTTCATACCTTAGGTTTACAATCAACAATGAGGGGGTGCGAATGAATCCAACAGGAACAGAGCCATTTGCAAGGCCCCATACCAAACCAACAGATTGAAATTACAGTCTTTCCTAGGACGTGTTAATCACCTCCGAAAACATGTCCCTAATATGTCGACACTATGCAGCCTGCTGAACCAATTACTCAATAAAGATCAAATGTGGTATTGGAACACAGAAACTAAAAACACAGTCGATCAACTAAAGGAAATACTAACTTCAACAAATAAGGTACTGATCCACTATGACCCTAGTAAAGAAGGTGCACTAGTCGTGGATGCTTCATCAGTGGAATTAGGAGCGGTATTATCCCAAATCACAGAAGAAGGTGAGCAACCAGTAAATGTATGCTACGCGAACATTAACCTCAAGTGAACACAATTACGCCCAACTAGAAAAAGGATTGGCAATTTTTGATTTTTTTAAAAATTCCACCAATGTCCTTGCGGAAAAAAATTCACCCTGATCACAGACAACAAGCCTCTTAGTTTAATCCTGGGGCCACACAAAGGTATACCAGTATTAGCTGTGGCCAGAATTCAAAGATGGGCCATGCTACTAGTGGCGTATAACTCTGATATCTACAACCACACAGATACCTTATCACACATGCCACTATCCGAGACAGAACAACGAGAAGAAATCATGAAATGGACAGAAGAGGCAGCATCCATCGACCAAGAACAACTTCAACAACTGCTCATAACAACCCAGATGATCACAAAGGAAACCCGAAAAGAGGCAACATTAAGCAAGATCCTATACTTCACCCTTAATGGGTGGCCCGAATCTGAAGTCATTCCAGAAGATCTAAAACCGCCACCATGAACTATCAGTCAAAGAAGAATGTTTACTATGGGGTACCTGTACAATTATTCCAGCCAAATGGCAAACAACCATGTTATCAGAACTACACCACAACCATCCGGGAATGGTACAAATGAAAGTGCTGGCCCGGATGCATGTCTGGTGGCCCTCCATAGACAGGGACATTGAAACAACAGTAAGGGAATGCAAAGTATGTCAGTCAATGCAGCCAAAAATGCCTCAAGCTGAAGCTAACCCATGGAAATGGCCATCCAAACCCTGGCATCGGATTCATGTAGACTGCGCTGGACCATTCATGGGTGAGACTTTCCTAATAGCTGTGGACGCACATTCCAAATAGCCAGTAGTTTGTTTCACAGCTGAAAAATACCAAAGCAGATCCCACGATTGACTTCTAAGAGCTAGCTTTGCACTTACAGATTGCCCGTGAATTAGTTACAGACAATGGGCCTTAATTTACATTAGAACATTTTTTTTAATTAATGTGTGACAATATTAGACATATTTTGTCCGCACCCTTTCACCCAATGGGGAAGGCAGAACGTTTTGTACAAACATTCAAAAAAGCAATGAAAACCATGAAACTTCTAAATGCCTCCTGGACACACAAAATCGCAAATTTCCTATTAGGATACAGAAACTACCACAAAACGCATCCCAGCAGAACTAATGTTTGGCTGCAACCTGCGGACCAGGCTGTCCACAGTTCATCCAGATCTGCAATCCAATTGCAAAAAAACCCAGCATCGCTACAGACATCATCTAAAAGATTGGAAGTGGGCGAGATAGTTCTGGTACAAGATTATAGATAATATAAAGACCCATAGGTGGTAGGAGTAATCTTACAAAAATTGAGCCCCTACTCATACTCTGTTCTAGTGGGGGACAGATTGTGGAAGTGACACATTGACCAATTAAGAGCATTGACTGACACTAAGGTCCATGAACTGCCTCATGAACTGGAGGAGGTGGAATCAGACCTGCCGTGGCCTGCCCTGACTACCCCACCCCTCAGACCAAGTGAGGGGAGGGGCAGAGACGATCGCAGAGCCAAGCAGTCCAGTGAGGAGTCCAGTAACTGAGACACGCAGCCAGGAGGGTAGCGAAGGATCGCTGGCCTGACTATCTCTAGGTCCCGAGCAAGGAAAGGCACAGCAAACCACGCTGAGGTGGTCCAAAAGAGAAAGAAGACCACCTGAACACTTTAAGGACTATGTGCCCTGATTATTATTAAATACTTTCCCTTTTATAATTATAATTACTCATGAGATGTATTCTAATTCTCACTTGTAGTCCTGGGCCCGCAGTCCTGGGCCAGTTACCGTGCTGTATGCCAAAAATAATATCCTTCAAAACTTGCATGGGTTTTATTTAGCCAATAGCCATGTCAAAATTCTTTCTTGTTCACTTAGGAGTTTGGATTAATCTGACAACTCTTTGGCCCCTCCCAAAATATGTGTCATGTGTCTTGTGGCAGTATTATAGGTGCAAAAATTCTATAAATTACATTTTTTAAAAATAAGTGGAAAAGAAAAGAGTGAGGTAATGTCTGTGGTCATTGTCCATTCAGAAATCTGATGGCAGAGGATAGGAGCTGTTTTTATACCTTTGGTGTTCATCTTCAGGCTCCTGTACCTCCTTCTTGATGGTAACAATGAGAAAAGGACCCTTGAGGATAGAAGCTGCTTTCTTGAGACACCGCCTCTTGTAGAAGTTCTTCATGGCTGAATTCACAACTCTCTGTAGCCTTTTCCTGTCCTGTGCATTGGCGCCTCCATACCAGACAGTGGTGCAACCAATCAGAATGTTCTCCGCGGTTCACCTGAAGAAATTTGCAAGAATCTTTGGTGACATACTAAATCTCCTCAAACTCCTCGCGAAATATAGCTGCTGGCAGGCCTTCTTGATGATTGCACTGGTGTGGAGGCCCCAGAATAGATCTTCAGAGAATGTTGACATCCAGGAATTTGAAGTTCTTAACCCTTTCCACTGCTGACCCTTCGATGACGACTGAATTGTGTTCTCCTGATTTCCCCCTCTTGAAGTCCACAATTAGTTCTTTAGTTTTGTGAATGTTGGGTACAAAGTGGTTGTTGAGACCTCACTCGACCAGCTGGTCACTTCCTCATTGCTGTCTGTGATTCTGAATTGTGCCTAGATACACAGTCATGGGTGTAGAGCGAGTAGAGTAGAGGGTGAGGTATAGAGCATATCGTTAAGATGCGCCTGTGTTGATCATCAGGGACGATGAGACATTGTTTCCGATTTGTACTGTCTATGGTCTTCCAATGAGGAAATTAAGGATCCAGTTTCAGAGGGAGATGTAAATGCCTTTGTTTTGTACTGAGGTGATAATGGTGTTGTAAGCTGAGCTAAGCAGCCTGATGAAGGTTGTGATAGTACAGATTCTATTACCAATGTGTATATGTACATATGTACAGATGGTAGTGTAGGATGACTGTGATTGGCTGAGAGTGTAGCCACACCTACTGGCATGTCTTAAAGGATTGCTCCTAGCCAGACCAGGTCATTCTAGACTGGTCGACCTACTTGTGATATGCTCCAGTCTTTTAGTTAATAAAAGCCTTGGTTTGGATCAACAAGTCTTTGGTTCTTTCGAGACGCATTACAAAGGTATTACTGTTGTTTAGGTGATCCAGGGCTGGGTGGAGAGCCGGTGAGAATGCAACTGCTGTAGAGTGATTGTGGTGGTAGGCAAACTGCAATCGGTCTAGATCTTTACTTAGGTACAAGTTAATTCTGGCCATGACTAACCTTTCAAAGAAATAGCTATTGAGGCAACTCACTCAGCTCTTTGGCATCGGTATGTCACAATGGCATCCCATGTGATTATGAACTTTGACTTAGGTAACACAGTTAGCATAGCAGTTAACTTCCAGCTGCTCTGGTTTCCTCCCACTGTTGAAAACGTACCGGGTCAATTGGGTATAATTGGGTGGCAAGGGTTCCTGGGCCCTTAAGGGCCTGTTACCTTGCAGTATGTCTGTATGTCTAAATGGCCTTATGACACACAGACACACAGACTGAAGCACCTGTTTCTTCTGGAGAAACTGCTTTAGGAGCAGGGTCTACTACAGGTAGCTGGACACAATATTCCGGCTAAAGTGGGTTCCAACCCAGCATTGATGCAGCAGTTTTTAAAATGTCAAGTAAATTGAAATATTTCTAGGCAGCACGGTTGGTATAGCGGTTAGCACAACACCTTGACAACACTAGTAATCGGGACCAAGGTTTGAATCCTGCGGTGTCTGTAAGGAATTTGTATCTTCTCCCCGTCTCTGAGTGGGTTTTATCTGGGGGCTTTGGTTTCCTCCCACCATTCACCGGGGTGTAGGTTAATTGGGTGTAAATTGGGCGGCATGGACTCGTGGGCCAAAATGGCCTGTTACTGTGCTGTATGTCTAAATTTAAATTTAAAATGTAAGTTTCTTCACCAAGAATTGATCCAGAATCTCCATCAACTGTTTGCCTACAATGACAAGAACTCATCCAGATGGCATGAAATTTAAATGTACAGAGCGTTGCTCTGTTATTCCACTTCATTGACAACCAACCCCATGATCAGGGAACTAACATTCCAAGTATCAAAATAGTGAAACATTTTTCAATTTTTTTTCTCTGAAGTTTACCTCCCTAACCTCACTAACAGCGAAGAACAAATTATCTTGACTAACTACCAATTAAGCTTTGAAAATACATGTATAGCATCGAAAAAATTAACATGAAAATGGTAATAATTGCTTGGAAAGTTAACCCATCCCATTATTTCTTTAGTTCTTCTTGGTTTGTTCCAATTTTCTGGCTGAAGAATGGATCTACGCAACCACTTGTCTGGCTTAAAGAAAAGTACGGTATGTCCATTTCTAATGTAACAGGTCTCCAAATATCATTTTAAGCGAAGCTTCATCTCTGCTCCCTGTAGAGATGATTGGAAATTTTTATCATAGAATATTGAACATTACAACACAGTTCAGGCCCTTCAGCCAACGATGTTGTGCCGACCAATAGATTCTTAAACAAAACAAAACCCTCCTATCTTATAACCCTCTATTTTTCTTTCATCCATGTGCCTTACTAAGAGTTTCTTAAATGTCCTTATTGTTTCAGCCTCCACCACCATCCCTGGCAATGCAATCAGGGCACCCACAACTCTCTGTGTAAAAAGAAAAACAATTAAAAAAAGCTTGCCCCTGATGCCTTCCCTAAACCTTCCTCCCTTCATTTTGTATAGATCTCCTCTGTTCCTGCCACAGGAGAAAGGTGTTGGTTGTCTATTTTATCTATGCCTCTCAAAATCTTGTAGACCTCTATTACGTCACCCTTCATCCTTCTTCACTCCAAAGAGGAAAGCCCTGTCTCTACTAACCTTGCCTCAAAAGGCATATTTTCCAATCCAGGCAGCATCCTGGTAAACCTCCTCTGCACCCTCTCCATAGCTTCCACATCCTTCCTGTAATGAGGTGACCAGAACTGAACACATATTCTAAGTGTGGTCTCACCAGAGATTTATAGAGCTGCAACATCACCTCACAACTTCTGAACTCAATCGCTCAACTAATAAAGCACATCATCCCATTGATTTTCTCAACTATCCTATCTACCTGCTTGGCAACCTTGAGAGATCTAGGAATTTGGACCCCAACGACCCTTTGTTCTTCCACATTGTTAAGAATACTACCATTAACCATTTATTCTGCCTTCAAGTTTGACCTTCCAAAATGCATCACCTCACCCTTATCAAGATTGAACTCGATCTGCCATTTTTCTGCCCAACTCTGCGTCCTATCTACACCCTGTTGTAACCCATGATAATGTTCAGCACTATCCACAACCCCTCCAACCTCTATATCTTCCATAAACGTACTTACCCATCCTTCATCTAGGTCATTTCTAAAAATCACAGAGTAGGGTACCGAATAGATCCCTGCAGAACTCCACTAGTCACTGGCCTCCAGTCAGAATATTTTCAGTTCACTGCTACTTTCTGCTTTCTATAGGCAAGCCAATTCTGAATTCACATAGCCAAAGTTCCATGGATCCCATTTTTGGAACATCTTCTCATGGGAGAATGCCTTAATAAAATGCCTTAATAAAATTCATATACACCACATCTACCACCCAACCTTCATCCATTTCTTTTGTTATCAACTCTAATTGAGTTTTTAATTAGACTTGTGAGGCATAACCTTCCCCTCACAAAGCATGCTGACTATCCCGGAGAAGACCATACTTCTCTAAATGCTTATAAATCCTGTCCAATTGTTTCCCCACAACTGATGTAAGACTCACTGATCTATAATTCCCATAATTTTCCCTATACCTTTTCTTGAACAACATTTGCCATTCTCCAATCCTCTGACACCTCCCCTGTGGCCAAGGAGCATGCAAAGATCATTGCCAGAATCTCAGCAATCTCTTTCCTCCCTTCCCATAGCAACCTGGAGTATACTTTATCTAGTCCTGTGGATTTAGCAATCCTGATGTTTTTAAGAAGATCCAGCACTTCTTCTTTCTTAATCTCAACATGTTCCAGCACATGAGATTGTTCTGTTCTGATCTCACCTAGACCAAGGCCTTTTTCTCTGGAAAATACTGAAGCAAAGTATTCATTTGGGACCTCCACATTCTCCTCTGCCTCCAGATACATGTTCCCTCTTTTAATCTTAAACATTCTTCCGTTTTTCATGTATGCATTGAATGCCTTAGGGCACACATGTCAAACTCAGGCCCGTGGGCCAAATTTGGCCCGTGATATAATTATATTTGGCCCGCAAGATCATATCAAATATGTATTAGAGCTGGCCCGCTGGCCGCCGCGCCAGTATAGCGCATGCACAGCTAATACTACAAATCCCAGAATGCTTTGCAAATGCGTTGGCGCCGGCCCGTCAGCCCGCTAATCGCCCCCACCTCCTCTCTTTACTTTCATTAGCATCTGCGATCTGTAGCCCAACTCACATGTAATAAACCCCTTACAAAAAATGGCCAAACGAAAGACAGAAAACAGGACCTTTCAAGACAGGTGGGAGGCAAACTCTGACCCCAAAGTTTGATGAACTTGCATCTAAGAAGAGATGCCAAGTATCTGCTTTAGACCCAGGTGCATCACAGTAAATCACAGTGTAGCAAGCTAAGCTTGGATTCATATTTTCTTTGGTTAACTTCGGACTGTTCATAGTTGAAAGATTGGATTTTCATTGAAGCAAGTTGTTACTTTTTTCACTTGTTGGCTTGTGAAAAAAAAAACATTTAAAAGGAGCTTAAAGGCTATAGAGAAATATTATTTATTGAATAGTTTATTTCTCATTTGTTAATGCTTCTTCTGGAAAGAGTTTAACCAAAACTATTATTAAACATTTATTTTAATAAGAAAAAGTTTAACATTACATATGTTGAAAGAGGAGAAAACATGCAGATGTTGTTGAAAATTTTCAATAAATATTTAATTTGGCCCACGACTTAGTCCAAGTTTTTAATTTTGGCCCTCTGTGAATTTGAGTTTGACACCCCTGTCTTAGGGTTTTCCTTAATACTACTTGTCAAGGCCTTCTCATGCCCATTTCTAGCTCTCCTAAGTCCTTTTTTAAGTTCCTTCCTGGCTACCATATAATTCTCATGAGTCCCTCCTGTTTTTTGCTTCCTAAATCTAATGTCTGCTTCTTTCTTCCTCTTAATTAGCTCATCACCTCTTTTGTCAACCACATTTCCCTTTTCGAACCATCTTTTCCCTGTCTCAGTCGGACAAACCTATCCAGGACCCTACACCAGTGGTCCCTAAACATTACTTCTGTGCTTTCTCCAGAGAATATCTGTTCTCAATTTACAATTTGCTTGCAGCAAGGAGGTGCCAAGAAGTTGAAGTTTGGGAAGTTGAAGTCTTTCATAATAATATCCCTGTCATTTCTGCATTATTCCAAAATCTTTGTTCAAATCTGTTCCTCAGGGTCTCAAAGGCTATTTGGGGTAAAATAGACTACTCCCAATACAGTGATCACAACCTTCCTATTTCTGATTTCTACCCACACCGACTCAATAGGCACTACCTCCACAGCATCTTCCCTTTCTGCAGCTGTGATATTATTTCTGACCAGTAATACTGCTCCCTCCTCCCTCTCTTTTACTCCCAACCTATTCCTTTTAAAGTATCTAAAGCCCGATACCTGCATCAGTCATCCTCCCCCCCCGTGTCAGCCAAGTCTCTGCAATGGTCACCACATCCTAATTCCACTACAGATCCATGCTCCAACTTCATCTGCCTTATTCCTAAAATCCCTTGCATTGAAATAGACATGTTTCATACCCTCCAAATGACTACATTTATGCTTCATCCACTGCTTGTCCTTCCTCAAAAACCCACAACATGTTGCACCATCCTTTCCACTTTCTGCTCTATTTTTGGCCCTTATATTTTTGTTCCCACCTCCCTGCCAAACTAGTTGAAATTCACCCCAACAGTTCCAGCAAACCTGCCTGCCAGGATATTGGTCCCTCTCCAGTTCAGGGACAGGCCATCATTTTTGTTCGGGTCAGACCTTCCCCAAAAGAGATCCCAATGAGCCACAAATCTGAACCTCTGCCCCTGGCTCTGACTCTTTAGCCTCGCGTTCATCTGCCACAACTTTCTGTTCTTACCCTCACTGGCACGTGGCACAGGCAACAATCCCAAGGTTACCACCCTTGAGGTCCCACATTCCTTCCTAACTCTCTGTATTTCATTTTCAGGACCTCATCCCTATGCCTATCTTGCCATTGGTCCCCACGTGGACCACCCTGGCTGCTCATCCTCCCACTTGAAAATGTTGATGACTCGATCAGGGATGTCCCTGACCCTGGCACCTGGGAGTCAATGTACCACCCAGAGTCTTGATCCTGTTCACAGAACCTCCTAGCTATTCGTCTAACTGTCAAATTCCCAATCACTATCGCTCTCCTCTTCTATTCTCTCACCTTTAGGGGAGACATCCACGGTTAGATTTTGGTGCCTGGAATGCATTACCAGGGGTGGTGGAGGAGGCTGATACAATGGGGAGATAAGAAAAACTCTTGGATAGGGACATGGATGTAAGACAAATAGAGGGTTATAAATGTGAGGAAGTGAAGGATTAGATGGTTGTGGAGTAGTTTTAGTTAGTTCAGGATGACATTGAGAGCTGACAGGCCTGTAATGTGCTCCAATATGCTCGAAAGACACAATGCTAATTATTTACAAGTAGCAAACAGAAATTATTGTGTTGACATTTAACCTTGGCACTTGTGTGCAGCAAAAATTCCTGAAGTAAAGTGCACTACTGATGAAGAATGGGTCCTGGTAAATACCAATATATCCGCCCTCTATCGAGTAAACTACGACAATTCCAATTGGCGTCGGCTAGCACTACAATTAAACAAAAACCCATCTGTAAGTTATCATTTTTTTTCTCCTCTTTAGTGAATTGTACTCAATTAAATTGGATTGTTTTATTGTCATGTGTCCTTCCTGGCTACCATATAATTCTCATGAGTCCCTCCTGTTTTTTGCTTCCTAAATCTAATGTCTGCTTCTTTCTTCCTCTTAATTAGCTCATCACCTCTTTTGTCAACCACAGTTCCCTTTTCGAACCATCTTTTCCCTGTCTCAGTAGGACAAACCTATTGCACGCTATTCAGTCAACACATGCTCAAGTGTAGTAGATAGTGTAATAATAAAACGTCAATGCTGAGTGCGGTCTTAAAGCAAGTCACAATGCAAGGAATAATGTGACAAGGCAAAATGCGGGGGATAGAAGAAAATAAAGACTGAACAAAGTCATCCTTTTTTATTAATGAGCCATCCATTTAAGATCATAAAAGATAGCAGAATTAGGTCATTCAGTCCATCAAATTAGCTCTACCTTTCGAATCATAGTTGATGTATTCTTCCTTGCTACCCTATTCCACTTCTTTCCTTAACCTTTGACACCCTTACTAATCAAAAACCTTTCAATCTCTGCTTTGAATCTATGCAAAGACATGTCCTCCACAGCAGTCAGTAAAATGAATTCTATAGATTTGTGGTGATATTGTTACGAGCCCAAAGGACCCCAAAACCCAGCAAGAATAGACATTCACCAAAACAAGTGGTTTTTAAAACAAAAGTTATTTTTGATCAACCTCAAACATGAAAATAGAATCAAACTTTAACTTAACTCTACACTAACCCAAATGACTCCCTTCTAATTCTAAGCGCACGTGTATGTAATGTGTGTGTTGATTTAAGAAAAGTTCTTTGGTTCACAGTTCAATCTCACTTCTCCTTCTTCCAAGTTCTCTGGTTGCAGGCAATCACCATACTGTGCACAGAATTAAACATGTATAAAGTTTACCAGGCTTGGTGCTTGATGGATAAATGTTTACTGCTCAGGAAGGTTCTTGTAGGGTTTGCAGAGAGAGATATTTGTTGCTCCAGGATTTCCACAACTGAGGTACCACCTCTAGTCACCTCAGGGTCTCGCTGATAAAACTTGCCCCATCAGGGTCTTCCAGATGGTAACCTCTTTCTTCAAGCTCCCACAGAGTTCCATTCCTTCCACTATTTCAAGAGAAACATCAGACAAATAGCACTTCCAGCCATCTACTGCTCTGAAACTTGCTTTCATCAGTTTCAAACAGTTTTTCCTGGATTGTTCTTTTCAGTTACTTGTCAATGTCCCACACATTGACTGACTGACTGAGCTGTTAACTCAGCTCTCCCTCTTTTCCAACTGCCACTCCAGTGAAAAGCATGTGACTCATGTGACTTGCAAAACCTCCACCTTCTCTAGCAAACAACTGGAGTTCTTCCTTCTGCTCAAGTTGTTATCTTAGGTAAACAATCCAGGAGTGACCTTTCTGTGCACTCTGGCAAAACCCTTGAAAAGAGCTTCCACTAGCCATGGTGTCTCCAGTTCCAAACAATGGTCATTCATTTTATGACATCAGTTCAATTAACACCTACTTGTGAACGGTGCTTACATTCTCCAAGAGATCTTCAATATTTCTTCAGTCTTTCAAATAAGATCTGTTTTAAAATGTGTGTATGTATGTGACCTACTCTAAATCTTATAAACTCTCCTCAAATATTAATATTGTTACACTTCCCTTTCTTTAAAGGAATTTTAACTCTGCTAAAATTCAGTAATAACTAAACTGTCTTTAAAACCTCTAAAAATATTATCATTCACAATATATACATGTTATAATAAAGTAACAATATTGACAGCATTTTATACAAGATAAAATTTAACATCTTGATAGACAGTCCACTATTATATTATTTAAACCTCTGATATGGACAAATTGCAGATTATATTCTTGTAATATCAAACTCCAGTTTAACAATCTTCTGTTCTTGTTCTTCATTTTATTCAAAAACACCAGAGGATTGTGGTCAGTAAATACCACAATTGGTTTTGAGATACACACCAAAATTCTGCAAAGATAACACAATAGCCAATAGTTCTTTTTCAATGGGAGAATAGTTTCTTTGATGAACATTGAATTTCTTTGAAAAGTAGGCAACTGGATGGTCAATATGTTTTTGCAATAAAACTGACCCTGCCGCTAACTCACTTGCATCCACTGCTACAGAAAAAGGTTTATCAAAGTCAGGAGATTTTAACACAGGATAATATCCTTTAAATTTTCTAAAACTGTCTGACACTCTTTAGTCCACACAAATTTCTCCTCTATCTTCAAAAGGTTGGTTAAAGGAAGAGCAACCTCAGCAAAATTTCTGCAAAACTTCCTATAATACCCTGCCATTCCTAAAAACCTTCTCACTGCCTTCTTACCATTGGGAATAGGAAACTCAGAAATTACATTCACTTTTGGTTGAGTAGGTGCAACTTTGCCATGACCCAAGTATGTCACAATGGCATTTGCAAATTCTCTCTTTGCTAAGTTAACAGTTAAGTTTGCAAGCAATTTGTCCAATCCTTTGTATGTTCCTCCTATGTGTCACATTTTATGACCAAATCATTAATATAAGTATCTGTATGTGTTAACCCTTGGATTACCGAATGAATCATCCTTTGAAATGTTGCAAGGGCATTTTTCATGCCAAAAGGTAACACATTGTACTCATATGAACTGGATGGAGTAACAAAAGCTGAAATATTCCTTCCTCTCTCAGTTAAAGGCACACACCAGTAACCCTTCAACAAATCCAATCTAGTAAGAAATTTAGCTCTTCCCATCTTATCAATACAACCATCTATTCTTGGAATAGGATAAGCATCTGTTTTAGTTACTGCATTAACCTTCCTGTAATCTGTACAAAACCTAACAGTTCCATCTGGTTTGGTACCAGAATACAAGAACTTCAATCTGAGTTTGAAGGTCTAATAATATAATTTCTCAACATATATTCCACCTCCTGATCCATGATTTTCCCTTTCTGAATGTTTATTCTGTATGGGTGTTGTTTAATGGGACTTGCTTCTCCGACATTCACATCATGATAAATCACTGATGTTCTTTTTGGAACGTCAGGAAACAGATTTGTGTATTTTAAAATTAATTCCTTCAACTGCATCTGTTCTTGTGACTTAAGAATAACTAACTTTTCCTCCAAATTTTCCAAAATTTCTGAGTTAGACAGGTGCACAGAAGCCATGGTTTCTTTAAAAGGTTACCCTCACAAGATTTTATTTCCATAATCTCATGATCCACCACTTCCTCCACTCTGTCAACAGCCAACACCTCTGAAACAGATTGTTCTCCACTACCATTATCCTCATAATAAGGTTTCAACATATTTATGTGACAACCTGAGTTTTATTCCTTCTCTCTGGAATGTTAACAACATAGTTAACATAATTCAATTTTGATTTAACTATGTACAGACCAGAAAATCTAGCTTTCAAAAGATTGTCATGTTTTGGAAACAAAATTAAAACTTTACTTCCTACCTTAAAATTCCTCACTTGAGCTTTCCTATTAAATAAACACTTCATTTTACCTGAGCCATTTCTAAATTCTCTTGAGCTAAAGTCCACACTTTTTGTAGCCTATCTTTAAATTCAGAAACGTAATCCAGCAAGTCCAACTGCACATCCTCATTAACCCATTGTTCTTTTAATAACATCAGAGGACCTCTAACCTGATGTCCAAACACAATTTCAAAAGAGCTGAAACCTAATGACTCCTGCATAGCCTCTCCTACTGCAAACAACCATGAATACCTTCATCCCAATCTTTCCCATTCTCCAAACAATAAATCCTCATCATATTTTTAAGTGTAGAATGAAATCTTCCTTTTTTTTAAAGTTCAAAGTTTAGATTTATTGTCAGAGTACATACATGACATCACATATAACTATAAGATTCTTTTTCCTGTGGGCCAGGCAGAATTTCTACTTATTGGTAGTGCAAAAACTGTACTCATGTGTAGCAGTACACATGATTGATGGTCAGGCGAACCAGCTCAGTGAGTCATGCGCACGTCAGTGGAGCAGCTGCATCAAAGATGGTGCTGCATGTTTGTCTCCTCTGGCAGAGGCTCTTGACCTACATAGGCAGCATGGAGGTGTCACATGGATGCAGTTTCTGGCGTAAGGGGCGGGATCTTCCAGTGACCTTAAAACACAGCATACAAAAGAAATATAAACTTTTTGAGTACAGACGAACCCACTGACTGCTGGCCTCGTTTGTTTGGTTCGCTAGCACTCCGTTACAACATATACAATATAAAGAAATATAAACAAACTGACTGTGCAATACAGAAAAATATTCAGTAATATATAATGCACAAAGTAAAAGAGACCTTAAATGAGTTTCTGATTGAGTATTTTTTTAGGAATCTGATTGTGGAGCTGTAGTAACTGTTCCTGAAACTGGTGGTATGAGTCTGTGACATCTATACCTCTTTCCTGATGAGAGAAGTGAAAACAGAGCATATCCTAGGTGGTGTGGATCCTTGATGATTGCTACTGCTTTCAGACAGCAGTGTTCCATGTAGACTTTCTCGATGCTGGGGTGAGTTTTTTCTGTGATGTACTGGGCTGTATCCACTCAGAGGTATTGGTGCCCTTGTTTCAGGCCGTGATGCAGCCAGTCAGCACACTTTACACTACATAGCTATAGACGGTTGCAAAAATTTTCAACGTCACACTGAACGTTTGGAAACTCCTGAGGAAATAGGGTTGCTGACGTGATTTCTTCATGATGATATTAATGTGTTGGTTCCAGGAAAGATTCTCCAAGATCATGATTTCCAGAAATTAAAATTTGTTCTCATTCTCCATCTCTGACCCCCAATGATCACTGGATCATACACCTCTTGTTTTCTCTTCCTACAGTCCACAATCAGCTCCTTGGTTTTGGTGATGTGGAGGGCGACATTGTTGTTAGTATACCTTTCAGCCAAATTTTCATTCTTCCTTCTGTATCCTGACTCGTTGCCTCTTCTTATACAACCCATGACCATGGTATCGTCAGCAAATTTGTAGATGGTCTTGCTGTCTTACTGAGCCACACAGTCATAGGTGTAAAGCAAGTATAGCAGGGGACTGAGAATGCCACCATTAGACAGTGGTGTATTGAGGCCCAGTTTTTGGAGTTTGCTGATCGGTTTTGAGAGGATGATGGTTTTTAATTTTTTTTTTTTTTCACACTATGAACCATAATTAATCAAAATACGTACAAACATTTCCCTCTTGAATATACACAGTGTCATTTTCTCCCCTTCTCCCCCATCCCTTCCCTCCCTCCTTCCCACCCCCCCTCCAAACCCATTAAACGTTCAACATATACAATACGATAAACCCATTAAACAATGTCATCACACAATGAAAATAAACAAGAAAATTGTGTCATCTACTTTTACACACTGGGTCAGTTCATTTCGTCTTCTTCTCTTTCTATCTTTTTAGGGATTGGAGGTCCGCGGTAGGCCCTCTCTGTTGTGTTCTATGTATGGTTCCCAAATTTGTTCAAATAATGTGACTTTATTTTTTAAATTATATGTTATTTTTTCCAATGGAATACATTTATTCATTTCTATGTACCATTGCTGTACTCTCACGCTCTCTTCTGATTTCCAAGTTGACATTATACATTTTTTTGCTACAGCTAAGGCGATCATAATAAATCTTTTTTGTGCTTCATCCAGTTTGAGGCCTAATTCTTTACTTCTTATATTACTTAGAAGGAAGATCTCTGGATTTTTTGGTATGTGGCTTTTTGTGATTTTACTTAATATCTGATTTAGATCTTCCCAAAACTTTTCCATTTTCTCACATGCCCAAATTGCATGTACTGTTGTTCCCATTTCCTTCTTACAGTGAAAACATCTATCTGATAATGTTGGATCCCATTTATTTAACTTTTGGGGCGTGATATATAGCCTGTGTAACCAATTATATTGTATGATGCGTAACCTCGTATTTATTATATTTCTCATAGTTCCGGAGCATAATTTTTCCCATATTTCATTTTTTATCTTTATGTTTAGATCTTTTTCTCACTTTTGTTTGGCTTTATAGCTTGTTTCCTCATTCTCTTTCCCTTGCAGCTTGATGTACATGTTTGTTATAAATCTTTTAAGTATCATTGTGTCTGTAATCACATATTCAAAGCTGCTTCCTTGTGGTAATCTCAGTCTGCTTCCCAATTTGTCCTCTTAAGTAGGTTTTCAGTTGGCAGTATGCAAACATTGTACCATGAGTTATTCCATATTTGTACTTCATTTGTTCAAATGATAATAAATTATTTCCCAAAAAACAATTTTCTATTCTTTTAATTCCTTTTCTCTCCCATTCTCTAAAGGAAAGGTTATCTATTGTGAAAGGGATTCATTGATTTTGCGTCAATAATAATTTTGGTAGTTGGTAATTTGTTTTTTTTCCTTTCTATGTGAATCTTCTTCCAAATGTTGAACAGATGGTGCAGTACTGGTGAACTTCTATATTGCACCAGTTTTTCATCCCACTTATAAAGTATATGTTCTGGTACCTTCTCCCCTATTTTATCTAGCTCAATCTTGGTCCAATCTGGTTTTTCCCTTGTTTGATAAAAATCTGATAGATATCTTAATTGTGCTGCTCTATAATAATTTTTAAAGTTTGGTAGCTGCTAACCACCTTGTTTGTTCTTCTTCTTCTTCTTCTCTTCTTTGGCTTGGCTTCGCGGACAAAGATTTATGGAGGGTAATATCCACGTCAGCTGCAGGCTCGTTTGTGGCTGACAAGTCCAATGCGGGACAGGCAGACACGGTTGCAGCGGTTGCAAGGGAAAATTGGTTGGTTGGGGTTGGGTGTTGGGTTTTTCCTCCTTTGTCTTTTGTCAGTGAGGTGGGCTCTGCGGTCTTCTTCAAAGGAGGTTGCTGCCCGCCGAACTGTGAGGCACCAAGATGCACGATTTGAGGTGATATCAGCCCACTGGCAGTGGTCAATGTGGCAGACGCCAAGAGATTTCTTTAGGAAATCCTTGTACCTCTTCTTTGGTGCACTTCTGTCATGGTGGCCAGTGGAGAGCTCGCCATATAACACGATCTTGGGAAGGCGATGGTCCTCCATTCTGGAGACGTGACCTACCCAGCGCAGTTGGATCTTCAGCAGCGTGGATTCGATGCTGTCGGCCTCTGCCATCTCGAGTACTTCGATGTTAGGGATGAAAGCGCTCCAATGAATGTTGAGGATGGAGTGGAGACAACGCTGGTGGAAGCGTTCTAGGAGCCGTAGGTGATGGCGGTAGAGGACCCATGATTCGGAGCTGAACAGGAGTGTGGGTATGACAACGGCTCTGTATACGCTAATCTTTGTGAGGTTTTTCAGTTGGTTGTTTTTCCAGACTCTTTTGTGTAGTCTTCCAAAGGCGCTATTTGCCTTGGCGAGTCTGTTGTCTATCTCGTTGTCGATCCTTGCATCCATGTTTGTACCATTCTGTTAATTTATCTAGCGCCATCCTCAGTTTCCCCCCTTTCCATAAGAATTTCCTTATTATTCTCTTTAGTTCATTAAAGAATTTCTCTGTTAAGGGAATTGGTAACGATTGAAATAGATATTGTATCCTTGAGAAGATATTCATTTTAATGCAATTTACCCTTCCTATCAGAGTTATTGGTAAGTCTTTCCAATGTTCTAAGACATCTTGTAATTTCTTCATTAATGGCTGATAATTTAAATTGTATAGATGGCCTAGATAATTATCTAGTCTAATACCTAGGTATCAAATTGCTTGTGTTTGCCATTTAAATGGTGATTCTTTTTTAAACTTTGTGTAATCCGCATTGTTCATTGGCATCGCTTCACTTTTATTTGCATTGATCTTGTACCCCAATATTTCTCCATATTCCTTCAATTTCTTATGTAATTCTTTTTTTGATAATTCTGGTTCTGTTAAGTATACTATGATGTCATCTGCAAATAGACTGATTTTATATTCCTTCTCTTTTATTTTTATCCCTTTTATTTTATTTTCTGCTCTTATCAGTTCTGCCAATGGTTCTATTGCTAAAGTGAACACTGAGGGAGATAGTGGACATCCCTGCCTAGTTGACCTGCTTAATTTAAATTGGTTCAATATATATCCATTTACTGTCACCTTCGCCATTAGACCCTTATATAATGCTTTAATCCAATTAATATATTTCTATGATAGGTTGAACCTCTGTAATACTTTGAATAAATAATTCCATTCTACCCTGTCAAAGGCTTTCTCTGTGTCTAAAACAACAGCCACTGTTGGCATCTTATTTCCTTGTACTGCATGGATTAAGTTAATAAACTTACAGACATTGTCCATTGTTCGTCTTTTCTTAAATCCAGTTTGATCTAGTTTTACTATTTTTGGTACACAGTCGGCCAATCTGTTTGCTAATAATTTTGCTATTATCTTATAATCTGAGTTAAGTAGAGATATTGGTCTATACGATGCTGGTATTAGTGGATCTTTCCCCATCTTTGGTATTACTGTAATTATTGCTGTTTTATATGAATCTGGCAAGTTTTGTGTTTCTTCTATCTGGTTCATTATTTCCAGGAGAGGAGGAATTAGTAACTCTTTAAATGTTTTGTAGAATTCTGTTGGGAGTCCATCCTCCCCCGGCGTTTTATTGTTTGGTAGCTTTTTTAATATATCCTGTACTTCCTCTATTTCAAATGGTTTTATCAATTTGTTTTGCTCCTCTTCTTGCAATTTCGGTAGTTCAATTTTAGCTAAAAACTCATCTATTTTGTCTTGTTTCCCTTCATTCTCAGTTCGGTATAATTGCTCGTAGAATTCCTTAAAGTTTTCATTGATCTCTGATGGGTTATATGTAATTTGTATGTCCTTTTTCCTTGATGTCAATATCGTTCTTTTACCTTGTTCAGTTTTAAGCTGCCAAGCTAGTATTTTGTGCGTTTTGTCTCCTAGTTCATAATATTTCTGCTTTATTTTCATCATATTCTTCTCCACCTTATACATTTTTAGTGTTTCATATTTTATTTTTTTGTCCACCAATTCTCTTCTTTTTATTGTATCTTCCCTTGTTGCTCGTTCTTTTTCGGTACTTACTATCTCCCTTTCCAGCTATTCTATTTCCCAACTGTAGTCCTTTTTCATCTTAGTTACATAACTTATTATCTGCCCTCTGATGAAGGCTTTCATTGCATCCCATAACATAAATTTGTCTTTCACTGATTCCGTATTTATTTCAAAGTACATTTTAATTTGGCACACAATAAATTATCTAAATTCCTGTCTTTTAAGTAGCATGGAGTTTAATCTCCATCTATACGTTCTTGGTGGGATGTCCTCCAGTTCTTTTGCTAATAACAGGGGTGAGTGATCAGATAACAATCTACCTTTATATTCCATTTTCCTAACTCTCCCTTGGATATGGGCTGAACACAGGAATAGGTCAATCCTTGAGTATGTTTTATGTCTACTTGAATAACATGAGTATTCCTTCTCCTTTGGGTGTTGTCTCCTCCATATATCCAAAAGTTGCATTTCCTGCATTGATTTAACCATAAATTTCTGGTAGTCTTTTGTCCAGTTTTATCCATCTTTGAATCCAAATTAAGGTTAAAGTCCCCTCCTATCAGTATATTCCCCTGCGTTACTACAATCTTCAAAAAAATATCTTGCATAAACTTTTGATCCTCTTCATTAGGTGCATATATATTGACCAAATTCCAGAGTTCTGAATATATCTGTCACTTTATCATACATAGCTCCCTGCTGAATCTATTATTTCCTCCTCTATTTTGATTGGTACATTTTTATTGATTAATATAGCTACTCCTCTAGCTTTTGAATTATATGATGCTGCTGTTATGTGTCCTACCCAGTCTCTCCTTAATTTATTATGTTCCACTTCAGTTCGATGCATTTCCTGCACAAATACTATATCTATTTTTTTCTTTTTTCTGTAAATTTAATAGCTCTTCCTTTTGATTTGGTTATGTATTCCGTTAATATTTATATTCATATAGTTCAACATGGCCATCTCATACTTTGTTTACATTTCATTTCCGCTTCCTCACCACCACCTTTCCCCTTTTCCCCATTTTAATTTCTCAATTTTCTTTTTTTGAACGCACTGTATGACAACACTTCTAAAACATAAAATATTTCACCACTCCCACATCTAAAATTCCCTTAACCCCAAGTGTCCCCCACCCCCCTCTCTGAGTCACCCCTTGTCCCTTGCTGGGCAACCACAACTCCACTCTCCATTCGGACTGCGAACCTGTTCGCAAGTGTCAACTGATTTCGCAGTGACTGTTATTTTCTCCCACCCACCCCCTCCAGAAAAGACTTTAATCTTCATGTTACAACAAAGCTCCCCCTCTTTTCTTTTAATTTTTTTAACCCCTCCTCTTTTTTCCCCCTTCTCCCTTACTTCCCTTTTCTTCCCTCCTTTAGTTTTTACTTATACATTATTTTTACATCTTTATATGTAGCTTGTCATCATTCTTTGTTCTTGTTACATCTCTTTATCTCTCTTTCTGTCTTGCAGGCGTTCTGCAAATTCTCGTGCTTTTTCCGGATCCAAGAACAGTCTGTTTTGCTCCCCTGGGATGACTATTTTAAGCACCGCTGGATATCTTAACATAAATTTATAGCCTTTTTTCCATAGGATCAATTTTGCTGCGTTAAACTCCTTCCTCTTCATTAGGAGCTCAAAACTTATGTCTGGGTAGAAAAAAAAATTGAGCTTTGTACTCCAGTGGTTTTTTGTCTTCTCTAATTTTATTCATTGCCTTCTACAATATATTTTCTCTTGTCGTGTATCTCAGAAATATTACTAAAATGGATTTTGGTTTTTGTTGTGACTAGTTTCGGGGTAATGTTCTGTGTGCCCTTTCTATTTCCATTCCTTCCTGCATTTCTGGCATTCCCAGGACTTTTGGGATCCATTCTTTTATAAATTCTTTCATATCTTCACCTTCATCTTCCTTAAGGCCCACTATCTTTATATATTCGCCTACTATAGTCACAACTCTTGTGACTCTTTAACTTTTTTATCACTGTCTTCCAATTTTCTTTTTAAGTCGTTCACTTCCATTTCTACTGCCATTACACGTTCTTCCACATTTTCTAATCCTTTCCCTACATCTGTTATGACCAGCTCTATTCTACTCACTTTTTCTTCTGTACTTTTCATTTTTATTTTAATTTCACTAAATTCTAATGTCAACCATTCTTTTAATGCTTTCATTTGTTCTTGAAAATTTTTTTATCTATGTACTGTCCATTCATTTTACCTTCTATTCCTCTGTGCAGATCATCTTCTTCTTCTTCTTCTTCTTCTTCTTCTTCTTCTTCTTCTTCTTCTTCTTCTTCTTGTTCTTCTTGTTCTTCTTCTTCTTCTTCTTCTTCTTCTGTGTCTGCTCTTGGGTTTGTGACTTCTATTTCTCTTCCTTGTATCTGTGTCTCTTCTGACTTTCTTGTTGAGCTGTTTGTCTCAGTTTGTTGGGGTGTTTTTTCATGGTTTTGTGATGTTGGTCCTCTTCTTCTGGGCTGCTTATCTGTTGTGTCTCCTGCTTCCGTTTTTCTTTCTCACCCCTCCCTTTCCCATTGCTTTCTTTATTTTCCAGCTAGGAGCCCTGCTGTCAGGCCTCTCTCAGCTGTTCGTGCTGTGGACTTTCACTCCACAGCTGGTTCCCCCCTCCCGTCGGTGTTCTCCTTGTTGTGCGCAGTTGCACACCTCTGGCTCAGTAAGCCATTTTTGCAGTACCGCGGTCGGTTGGTCACGACCCTGCGGGGTCTCCACTAACCTCGGGGAGCGGGCTCCTCTTTCCACGGCGGGTCCCTGCTATTTCATGCAGGTAAGGCCTTCATCTTTCTCTTCCAGCGTCTTTCCTCCTTTTTTTTCCCGTTGTTTTTGGCTTTTCTTTCTTAGGTGCCATTTTCTCTACACCTTTATTTTTTATTTGTTGTGATTTGTGTATTGGGGGCTCTGCTTTTTCTTCATTTTTTTCCTTCTTTTCTGGAGAGGGCTGGTATTCTCCTACAGGCCACTACTCCATCACGTGACTCCTCCGAATGAAATCTTTCTGAAGCTCCCTGAGTTTCAGGATGATACGCAGATGAAGTGATCTGTTTTATTCCCAACTCAGAAATTAATTATTGAAACAATCCAGACATAAAATTAGATCCCTGATCACTCTGAATTTCTTTAGGTAATCCAAACACTGTGAAAAAACTTTCCAGAGCCTTCACCGCCATTTTAGCTTTAATATTTCTTACCTACGGCTCCTAGAACGCTTCCACCAGCGTTGTCTCCGCTCCATCCTCAACATCCATTGGAGCGCTTTCATCCCTAACGTCGAAGTACTCGAGATGGCAGAGGTCGACAGCATCGAGTCCACGCTGCTGAAGATCCAGCTGCGCTGGATGGGTCACGTCTCCAGAATGGAGGACCATCGCCTTCCCAAGATCGTGTTATATGGCGAGCTCTCCACTGGCCACCGTGACAGAGGTGCACCAAAGAAAGGGTACAAGGACTGCCTAAAGAAATCTCTTGGTGCCTGCCACATTGACCACCGCCAGTGGGCTGATAACGCCTCAAACCGTGCATCTTGGCGCCTCACAGATTGGCGGGCAGCAACCTCCTTTGATGAAGACCGCAGAGCCCACCTCACTGACAAAAGGCAAAGGAGGAAAAACCCAACACCCAACCCCAACCAACCAATTTTCCCCTGCAACCGCTGCAACCGTGTCTGCCTGTCCCGCATCGGACTTGTCAGCCACAAACGAGCCTGCAGCTGACGTGGACTTTTTACCCCCTCCATAAATCTTCGTCCGCGAAGCCAAGCCAAAGAAAAAAAAAGAAAAATTTCTTAATGGTATAGCTTCTGGAAATCTCGATGCTGCACACATAATCGTTAACAAGTACTGATTTCCAGACATAGTTTTTGACAAGGGACCTACACAATCCACAATAAGTCTAGTGAATGGTTCCCCAGCAACAGGAATAGGTTGTAATGGAGCCACTGGAGGACCCTGGTTAGGTTTCCCCACTAACTTGACAAAAATGATATGTCCTGCACCAATTTACAACATCCTTCCTCAAACCAGGCCAGAAAAATTGTTTCACAATCTTATCCAAGGTTTTCTTCACCCCAAGATGACCACCTAAAGGAGTACTGTGGGCTAAATTTAAATTTTCATTCCGGTAATTTTTAGGAACAACCACCAAATGAATAACCCCACCCCCCCCAACTCTTCATTAGCAGGAATATCAAGAGGTCTCCCTTTCCTCATTAACAAATCACCTTTAAAAAAAATAATCACAAGCCATTTCTCCAATCTCCTTTTCAATTACTGCTTTGCTAATTTGGTAAGACTTGCATCTGCTTTCTGCTGGCAAATTAATTCTTTCCTTGACAAAGAAAAATCCTTGCTCTCACATTTACCCTTCTCTTTCAAAACTATTTCAGAATCACCTGGCAAATCTCTGTCAACTGGATCTTCTTCATCTCTCAATAATTTCTTGGTCATGGACCTTGTTACTGCACACGCAGGATAAATCTTACAATTCTATTCCACCTCATCTTTTCTAGGCCTGCTTGTTAATCTCAAAACTGACCCAACTTTATCTTCTGCCAAATCATTCCCTAATAGAATTGAGACCCCCTGCATTGGTAACTTTGAAATTACTCCTACCACAACAGGTCCTTTAACCAACTCTGAATTTAGCACTATTTTGTGAAGAGATATTGACTCCAACCTCACCTCCAACACCTTTAATCAAAGTGGTCTCCCCTGTGTCAGTTGTTTGATCAAGAGATAAAACTCCTTCTACTAACAATGATTGAGTTGAACCAGTATCCCTGAGAATTTTAACTGGAACCTGTGATTCTCCCTCCTTTACTGAAACAAAATCATCTGAAACAAAAGGTTTGAAAACATCAATGACACCCTTATCAGATTTAGAATCTTTGCTCTACTTAAATTCAATTGTTTGAATACATGCGTCTGGTAAAACCTACTTTTCTTTTTTGTTTTTCAATACTAGACAATTTGCAATAACATGGCCAGATTTGTTACAAAAATTTCATACAAATCCAGAAGTTCTGTCCTTTCTAACCTTCTCTTCAGATTTAATTTCAGGCTTACTATCCTGCTCCACATTAATCCCCTGAATAGGCTTATTACTTTGCTCCACATTAACTTTTTGAAAATGTCTACCATTTTGAGATGTATTTTTATGAATTAATGCAAATTGATCTGCAAATCTAGCTGCATCCTGCCACTTAGCCAAATCTTTCTCATCCAGGTATAATTTAATCTCCTTTGGAACACATTTTTTAATTTCTTCAATCAAAGTCAATTCTCTCAATCTTTTAAAATCATTAGTTATTCCTTTGGAGGTACACCAACGGTCAAACCATACAGCAAAATCCATATAAGATTGATTCCATGTTTTTATCAAACTCCTAAATTTTTGTCTATGCGATTCTGGAACCAACTCATAAGCTTTCAAAACAGCTTCTTTAACTATAATGTAATTAGCCACTTGTGCAGGCAAGCTAGAGTATGCAATTTGTGCTTTTCCTTTCAATACACGTTGGAGCATCAAAGTCCATTTTTCTTTTGGCATTTTGAGCTCTCAGCAACCTTTTCAAAAAGCTGAAGATAGGTATCTATATCTCCCTCATCAAAAGGAGGCACAAGATTTACCTCTCTACTCGGCAAAAACCTCTCCCCAAGAGTTACAGCCTCAGGTCTCTTACCATTCTCCAATTGAAAATGTCTCTCCCTTTCAACTACTTTTGCCTGATACCTCCTCTGTTTTTCAGCCTCTTCCCTTTTCTTTTCAGCTTCTTCCCTTTGATTTTTAGCCTCTTTTTGCCTCATATTGTTGTCTCTGCAACTCAAAATTATGTTTCTATTTTTCTTCTTCCATCCTCAATTTTTCCAATTCCAATTGCAACTCACCAGATCTATCCTCTGGAAAATCTTCTAAGTCTTTCAGAACAAATTTACCCTCACTTACATAATATTTCACTATAATCCTCTGAATTTGTACTTTCCTCATTCAATATTTAACTTCAGTCAGTTTTAATGCCTTAAAAATAACTATTAGTTCCTCTTTTCTCTTGCTCTTCAGCTCTGCAAGTGACGGTTCTGACAAAAACTTATTAACATCCATTGCTGCTGTTTTTCACATTCAAGCTTTAAATTAGCTTGAAAAAACAACCAATTGAGTAATAACCCACAAAACTCGTGTTCAATCGACTGGATGAGTCCCCGTAAAATGTTAAGAGCCCAAAGGACCCCAAAACCCAGCAGCAATGGACATTCACCAAGACAAGTGGTTTTTAAAACAAAAGTTATTTTTAATCAACCTCAAACATGAAAATAGAATCAAACTTTAACTTAACTTGATACTAACCCAAATTACCCCCTTCTAATTCTAAGCGCACGTGTATGTAATGTGTGTGTGGATTTAAGAAAAGTTCTTTGGTTCACAGTTCAATCTCACTTCTCCTTCTTCCAAGTTCTCTGGTTGCAGGCAATCACCATACTGTGCACAGAATTAAACATGTATAAAGTTTACCAGGCTTGGTGCTTGATGGATAATTGTTTACTGCTCAGGAAGGTTCTTGTAGGGTTTGCAGAGAGAGATATTTGTTGCTCCAGGATTTCCACAACTGAGGTACCACCTCTAGTCACCTCAGGGTCTCGCTGATAAAACTTGCCCCATCAGGGTCTTCCAGATGGTAACCTCTTTCTTCAAGCTCCCACAGAGTTCCATTCCTTCCGCTATTTCAAGAGAAACATCAGACAAATAGCACTTCCAGCCATCTACTGCTCTGGAACTTGCTTTCATCAGTTTCAAACAGTTTTTCCTGGATTGTTTTTTTCAGTTACTTGTCAATGTCCCACACATTGACTGACTGACTGAGCTTTTAACTCAGCTCTCCCTCTTTTCCAACTGCCACTCCAGTGAAAAGCATGTGTCTCATGTGACTTGCAAAACCTCCACCTTCTCCAGCAAACAATTGGAGTTCTTCTTTCTGCTCAAATTATTATCTTAGGTAAACAATCCAGGAGCGACCTTTCTGTGCACTCTGGCTAAACCCTTGAAAAGAGCTTCCACTAGCCATGGTGTCTCCAGTTCAAAACAATGGTCATTCATTTTATGACATCAGTTCAATTAACACCTACTTGTGAACGGTGCTTACATTCTCCAAGAGATCTTCAATATTTCTTCAGTCTTTCAAATAAGATCTGTTTTAAAATGTGTGTATGTATGTGACCTACTCTAAATCTTATAAACTCTCCCCAAATATTAATATTGTTACAATATGACCACCAGCCTACTGCAGGGGGAAATCTCTGTACCTGCAGGAAGACCACCTAAGGGGCTGACTCCACCTGCACGGCTTTCAATCAGCCGACCTGAACATAAACCTGAGCCGGCCCCTCCTGAGCCACCAAGGCATGAACTGGTGTTCAGACTTTTACTGGAATAAAGCCTCTTGTACAGTCTTTTCTGAGTTTGTGCTTTCTTGCTGCGCCTTCAGCTTGCCACATGATTCACCCCCTTCAGGCTGAAAAAGATCCTCATCCATGTTCTAAAGGGATGTAATTTTATTCTGAGGCTCTGCCCTCTTGGCCTGGACTCACCCACTACTGGAAACATATCCACATCCACTCTATTGAGCACTTACAATATTCAATGGCTTTAAATGAGATCCTTCCTCATCCTTCTAAACTCCAGAAAGGGCAGGTCCAGAGCTTCATGCATTAACCCTTTCATTCCAGAGGTCATTAAGAGTCTGATAACTGCAGGGGAAAATGCTGCAGCTGAATCTGGAGGGTTTTGTTTTCAAACTCCCATATTCTCTGCCCTATGTAAAGGAGGAGAGGAGAGTGGAATAAATCCGTTAGTGTGTTGGCAACTTTCCCAAGACAGTGGGAGGTATAAACTGAGTCACAAACATAGAAAACCAGACTGTCAGTGCTGCCTTTAAGTGGAATCAATAAAATGTGTTTAAATAGCGTGTTGGTAAAGCTGGGTAGAGGCCTGATGCCACTTTGGTGCTTCCACTGGAGGACAATCAAAATTATGAAATCACATTGCAATTTGTTTGCCATATGATAATCCGATAATCATATGATAATCCGATAATCCAATAATCATTAGGGTAGAGTAGCATAGAGGCGAGATTGTAAGTCAAATGATCTAGAGAAATATGTTCAACTCCTTCTATGACAATTGGGGAATTGAGCTTCAAGTAATCATATACAATTTGAAATTTAGCCACAAAATCTAGTTTCTGTAACTGTTACTAGCATCGAGACCACGCTGTTGAAGACACAGCTTGGCTGGGCATGGCATGTCTCAAGGATGGAGGATCATTGCCTGCCCAAGGTTGTGCTGTATGGCGAATTCTCCACTGGCCACCGTAAAAGAGGGGCTCCAAAAAAGAGGTACGAGAACTTTCTGAAGAAATAACTTGGTGCCTGTCACATTGACCATCAGCTCCGATCACGCAGGCTCTGGTGACGCACCTTTCACCAGTCTGTCTCCTCCTTCGAGAACACATGCAGGGTTGGCCTTGAGGACGAAAGAAGATGGAAGAAGAACCGTGACACAGCGGCACCACATCCAAAGCAGAATTTCCCTTGCCCCCAATGCAGCCGGACATGTCTGTCCTGCATTGGCCTTATCAACCACCAGCGAGCCTGCAGCAGATGTGGACCGCCCCTTTCCTAAAACTTTGTTCACAAAGCCAATCCATGACTTGACTATGAAACATCATATTTTTGTCAATCACATTTGGCTCAGCACCATCCTGCAGGGAATGCTATATGCCATTTTACCTGGCTCCCATTGGAGGGGAGTGATGGACAATAAATGTCAATGTCATTTGTACTATCCACATCCTGTAACTAATAAATAAGTCAAAATAATCCCACCAGCTTTCAGAAAAGATCTGGTCTTATCTTGGCATCATATTTGATCCTTCAGTGAAGTTCTGCCTTGCTGGGGTTGACTCACAGAACATATGAAACAGATTGAGTGAATGGTTAGTAATCTAATTGCAATTACTAGTGCTCCCATTGATTGGTATCCAGGGAGTGTTTATTTAGTTAACCAACTGAAACCCTCTGGGAATCTGAATACAAGAGGACATGAGTTAAGAATTAAGGGGCAGAGGTTTAGAGGTAACATGAGGGGGAACTTCTTTACTCAGAGAGTGGTAGCTGTGTGGAATGATCTTCCGGGAGAAATAGTGGCGGCGGAGTCAATTGTATTATTTAAGAAAAGGTTGGACAGGTATATGGATGAGAGGAAGATGGAGGGTTATGGGCATTGTGCAGGGAGGTGGGATTAGAAAGGGGTGTTTGGTTCGGTGCGGACTAGAAGGGCCTAATGGCCTGTTTCCGTGCTGTAATTGTTATTATTATTATTATTATTAACCTGTTTTCTGGAATGACCACTGCCCAATAAAGATGTTCCAAAATCTGCTGTTCTTTCCACTTCATATTTGGAGAAATGGGATACATGAGCAGGGATGTGACATTGAAGCTTTATAAGGCATTGCTGAGGCCTCACCTGAATTACAGAGTACAGTTTTGGGCTCCTTATTTAAGAACAGATCTGCTGGCATTGGAGAGGGTTCAGAGAAGATTTACAAGAATGATTCCTGGAATGAAGGGATTAACATATAGGAACATTTGGCTGCTTTTGGATTGTATTCCTTGGAGCTCAGAAGAATGAGGGGGGACCTTGTTGAAGCATTTCAAATGTTGAAAGGTCTGGACAGAGTAGATGTGACAAAGTTGTTTCCCATGGTAGGGAAAACAAGGACAAGAGGGCACTTCAGGATTGAAGAGCGCCCATTTAAAACAGAGATACAGAATAGTTTCTTTAGCCAGAGAGGGGTGAACCTCTGGAATTTGCTGCCACAGATGTTGGGTATATTTGAGGGGTGTATTTAAGGCAGAGATTGATATGTATCTGAATAGCCAGGGTATCAAAGATTTTAGGGAGACATCAGGGGAGAGACACTGAGTGGGAGACAAGATCAGCTCTTGATAGAATGGCGGAGCAGACTCAGTGGGCCAAATGGCCTAGTTTTGTTTCTACATCTTATAGTCTTTGGGCTTCATTATCATCAGGTGGTTCCCTTGGAATGTTTTGCTTTTCATGTTAATCCTTTCCTAATCTCCCGATTAATGGTAATTGACAGATTGTTTATTGTCTATCTTGCCCTGCACAACAAATTGGTTAAATTTTATTCAATAAAATTAACCACATCTGGGTTCTCAAAACTTTTGGTGCTGCTGTTGAAAAGGCAAGTGATGGGATGTCCGTTTACTTCGACCTCCATCATTGAGTGAGCAAGCTGGTGATGGCTGTGCTGGTTGAGTGTAACGAAAACCAGTACCCGGTTGTAGTCGGAGTCACTGTTTGTATTGGGCCGGTAAGATGGCGCCTGTGGCCCAGGTTGGGAGGAAGGTGGCTTCCCCAGTGTGCTATTGTTCAGGGATGGAAGTGATGTTGGAAGTGACATCAGCCAAGATGGCTCCCTCCACTGCCCGCACGCTGCACTGCTCAGGAGGGAAGATCTGGACTTGCATATTTTAGCAAAGTGCCCTTTCTTCCTTTATCCTGAGAACACCGCTTCTTTGGCCGGGCAGCGCTTCTGGGGGTGCTTCAGTTGGATGCAGTAGTAGCACTTCAGGATAGTGGAGGCAGCAGCGGTGAAATCAGGACTCCCCTGCACAGCAGCAAAGTGGGACCCCACATCCCAAGATGGCAGCGCCCACAATCACCACAAGGTGGCCATGTTGTCACATGAGAAAGAGTCCAAGTTACAGAGGGCTGCATCCAGTGTTTTGATGACCTTCACAGTTTTTTCTAAGGTTGGTTCATCAAGCTCCAGTGCCCGTTGTCAGATATAGTCTGAGTGGATGCCCACTTCACAGCATCTTGCTTCAGCTTGTCTGTATAGACTTCTGCAGTTATGTCTTTACAGCCATAGACCCACCTGAGTTCAGGCATGGCCTGGATATACTCTTGAAGGGCTCACTGGGCCACTGCTTACGTGTGAGGTGCCTTGAGTAGACCACATTAGTCTTGGGCTGTACCTGCTTTGAAGTTTTTTTCATGGACCTCATTGAACCTCATACAGCCTCTGATGAAGGTGTTAGCCTGATGGCTGACCCTCGATCGCAGCAAGCATAGTTTATCGTCATTAGTACTCATGACTTGAGCACTGGCGTGCAAGAAGTCATCGAAGCTCAAATTGGTCTGGGATGTCAGGTGTTTGTGGATCTACATCTAATTTGTCTGGCTTTAGCAGCTTATCCAAAAGACTGGAGTTGCAGGATGACAGACTTTTAATGGCATAGACTTGGACCATGTCCCTGTTCTGGCCCGATCCCAGGACTCATACTGAGGGAGGGACTTGGCTTAACTTCCTTTATTAGAGGATTTAAGGGGGTGAATTATTGAGGGAATGCCGGCTGGCCATACATATGAAGCATACACAGTGCCAGTAACAGTTTACAGGTGCTCTTCAATATGTGCAGTGAAACTGATTTCCAGAGTTAAAATCTTAAAAGAGGTTTTGGTAACTTAATTTAAGTGCAACTGTTGCACAGGAACAGGTCATATTTGTCCAACAGAAACCAAGTTCAGAATTCCTTCAAGAATGATTATTCCAAATTTACTGGCTGTTCTTTATCAAAACTCTGTCCAATGTTGAATTCCTGATGGGGAACATGAATATCAACATTAACCTAGCACAGGAACATTGAACCTTCTTCTCATTTCAACAGAGAGGAAAGAGAGAAAACAGAGGAAGTGGTAGCTCATTTACATTTAATGACATTCATTGAATTTCAGTAAATATAATTTTTTTTTAGATATTACATGTTTTAATTGGCATTTTAATTTTTATTTAGTGCAGTAATTCAAAGCACAGGTTAAAAAAATTATTTTGAAGCTGATCAGAGAAGATTGAGTCCTTGGACTGATGAGGGGCAACATTTTCTTGGCTGTTGGATGCACATGGCATGTTCTGGATACCACCCCATGTATAGGTAAAAGCCTGCCACTGAATAGGGGCTTAATGGTTGGGATTGAAGCCATTCACAAATGGTTAGGTTTACCCTTGCCAAGTCAGCAAGTGGTTTGTGTAAGTAGTTCATTGCTAGCTTTCATTTTTGGTCTACTCACATATCGATTGGAGTGAGTCAACTCCCAGAGATGAGCCATTTACTACTGATTGCACCAAGCTTGATGACAGGATTGAAAGAATGCTCAATTGTAAAATAAAATCATTATCTAGATGCTGGCTGCATACGGTTACTTTGTTCCTGTTGTATACTTTTCATTAATTCTGAGAACTCTTCTACCATAGGTTATTCCTGACATTAACAGGGCACAGATCATCGGTGATGCATTTGACTTTGCATGGTGAGTTCAGCATTGGAAGAAAGGAATTGAAGTGGGTTTTACTGTTCTTAAATTGCAACAATTGAAAACGTTTTTTTTTTGCCAGGAGAAATTGGGTTGCATTTTTCGAGTTTTAAAAAAAATTGCTGGTTGCTCACAGTGAATCCTGCTTCCAATCATCCATTCCATGAAGCACAATGATCTGATGGCCTATTCAATTAATTGATGGTCATTTCTGTTGCAACATTCTGTGGATGTAGCTAAAAGCAGGGACCCATGCCTGGATAGGTTTCCCAGGAAATAGTTGGTTACCGCCCCCTTGAACTTTCTGAGCTCAGGGTTATGTAATAAGTGGTAGCAGAGATGTGCCATATGCCCCGATGATTGCTTGCTGCAGCACTGGGGAGACACAGAAGGCTCTCTGTGAATTTAAAAGAATTCTATTCTTCAAAAAGAAGCCAGGGTTGTGGGGATTCCAAGAGTTCATTGGGTGGTAGTCTATTGTGTGACTGGGGACTCTTTCAGAACCTGACAGTCATCATAAATCATAAGGATGTCACTTATTTTTGGCATTGACTGAAAATTTCTTCTCAGAAGTGTGAATCCTGTGATTAATTTTTTTCACAATCAATGCTCTGTATATGTGTGACTCATTTTATTTAAAAAAATTTAGACAAATTTTAGACATAGCATTGGATTCAAACCCAGGTCGCTGCTACTGTAATCATCACTGTGTTATGTCCTACACTAACCACACCACTCCATGGCTAGTCCACATTATCCCTCTTTTTCAGCTCATACTCTGCACACAGGGTTGCATCTTCAGGAAGGAGGACCATTCCCTCCTTCCTTAGCTCCTGATTTTAGTTCAGATGCAGGAGTTTGTTTCAACAATTGACCGAGGGCCCCTGAGAACCCAGTGGAGAATGCAATCAGAGACAAGATGTGACTGATCCATGGAACTCTCCAGAGTGGGTTCCATCAGTCAATATTTATTGACTGCCTCAGCCTTTGTTTGAAACTCCCCAGCCAAGAGGGAGTAGAGAAAAAAAGGAGAGGAGAATCTCAGCAAACAACAGCACAGAGAGGCTGGCCCTGACATTGCGCCTGGATTTCCAGGAGATTCTGATGTTTACTTAAGCTTTTGATAAGGTACTGCATGTAAGGTTAGTTAGGAAGGTTCAGTCACTAGGGATTAAAAGATAGTGAGATGGGTTCAGAGGTGGCTGTAAAACAGACAGCAGAGATTCATGGTGGACAACTGTCTGTTAGGATGGAAGCCTGTGATGAGCGGTATGCCTCAGGAATCGGTATTGGGTCCCCTGTTGTTTATCATTGATTTGGATGAGGGGGTGGTTAACTGGGAAAGCAAATATGCAGCTGATACGAAAATAGGTGGAGTGGTGGATGGTGAGGAGGGTTTTCTTGGATTACAGGATTTGGTTTGTTTGGAAAAGTGGACTGATGGAATTTAATGTTGACAAGTGTGAGGTGCTGCATTCCGGAAAAAAAATAATCAAAATAGGACATATATAGTTAAGGGGAGGGCATCAAGGAATGGAGAGGAACAGAGGGATCTTGGAATTATGGTACAGAGTTCACTGAAGGTGGATTCCCATGTAGTCAGGGTGGTTAAGAAGACATATGGTCTGCTGGCCTTCATAAATCATAGTGTAGAGTGTAGGAGCTGGGAGGTGATGCTGCAGCTGTTTAAGGCATTGGTGAGGCCAGGTTTGGAGTATTGTGTTCATTTCTGGTCTCCAAACTACAGGAAGGATATAGATAAGATGGAGAGGGTGCAGAGAAGATTTTCAAGGATGTTGCCTGGCTTACAGCATCTGGATTACAGGGAGAGATTAAGGAGACTGGGACTTTATTCATTGGAACGTAGACAACTGAGAGGGGACTTGATAGAGGTATTTAAATTTATGAAAGGAATAGATAGACTAGACATAAACAATATCATTCCCCTGAGGGCAGGGAAGGTTGGAACAAGAGGCCATGAGTTAAGGGTAAGAGGGCAAAACTTTAGGAGAAATATTAGACGATGCTTCTTCACTCAGAGTGTGGTGGCAGAATGGAATGTTCTTCCGAATGAGATAGTTGCAGCAGGGTCCCTTCTGTCATTTAAGAGAAGGTTGGATGTGTACATGGAGGTGAGAGGGTTGGAGGAATATTGGCAGAGAGTGGGAGGATTGAGCTAATGGATTTATTCTAGTGAACCGGTGTGGACTTGAAAGGCTGACATGGCCTTTTTTCCGCTCTGTAAATGGTTATATAGTTATATGGTTAAATCTGGAAAATGAGAGGCATGTCCACTTTTTACCTGTGCCTCTGCATCAGCCATCCCAGCAGATAACAGCAATATATCACTTTCTGCAGAAATGTGGTTCAGTGATGAGACTCCTTGAGACCTGAAGTCCTCATTTTAGGTTGTATGGTAATGAGTTGGCAAGTACAAGTATTACGAATTATTGGGGATTTAAGGCGACTTTGGGCATTCCAAATATACTCAAATAATTGAGGATTGTGATTGAATGTTGCATTAAGCTGCCGGTGTGAATGAGCACACAATGAACCACAGCGTACAGGATTAAGGCTTTGATTCTGGAGCAATCCAATGTTTAGCCAATTAACACATCATATATGTTAATTTCTTATGTGAAAATAGCCCTTAATGCTTTGTGCTTGGTTACAATTAAAGATTTTATTCTAATTACAAATGGAGTAAAATCCATTCTATTTATGTACCAAATATATGAGATGATTTTGGACAAGTCCAAAATAGGCCAGTGTTAGGAGCTGCAAGGCACAGAATTTGTTTTTCAACGCTTGATTAATATTTATTCTGTGCTTGGATGGCTGCAGAGATTTGGGCAATGGTCAAAGAAGTGGCAAGGAAGGATGAAGTGTAGGAAGAAGCTTAATCAGACTCCAAAAATTAAGATCAACTTTTTTTTTCCATTTGAACTATTGCTGAAATAATTGCAGGTTTTTGGTTGAATGTATTTTTTATCTCTATTATCTGTCAGGTCTGGATATTCTGATATTGAAAATGCTTTGGAGATAACTATGTACCTTGCTAAGGAACAGACAAATATTGTTTGGCTCACTGCCCTGCATCATTTACAACAGCTTGAAGTCGTAGTAATGACCACTTCAATCTACGGGCTTTATAAGGTATCCTTTATCCAAATCCTACATTTATAGTCCAAAATGTAACCATGTAATAAAGGACAGTGCACACTCAATAACTTCATCCTCTAATTTTATGGGGATATTTACTGTTAAATTCAATAGAAATGAAAATCAGAAGCAATGTTTTAAAAATCAGCCAAACCTGTAACTTGCATTTTATACTGTCACCAAAATTTAAACAACCAGCAAATTGATAATTGTATAACAAAGGAATATTTGGAGAGACAGGGATTGAAAAGCACTGGAAAATACGTACAAGACTTTGAACAAGTGAATAGCTTTCAGCCAGTTGGAAAACTGAAGATTACACCAAAAAATTATGCTCAATCGTGACTCTGGTGTTGGTGAGTTTAGTGCTTATAAGTGCATTTATCCCTTAAAATAGGCCAGCCTGCACTTGTTGAATGGGTGGCAAAGAGCATTGCAATTAATTGACAATTGGCAGGAAGCAAGCTCCTGATTGTTATGTACCATTTGAGAAGCTGGAAGGTGGCGTGGAAAGATGAAACCTTCTGTGCCCACAATGGTACAGGAAAGTCCTTAGGTATACCATGCACCATCTAAAGTGGTACTAAAGTGAGTCGTGTCCCAAGTCCCAAGTGCAAGAAAAAAATAATAACCCTACATGTATGGTGAGAATCAGTGAATGGATCGTGATCTCACTTCTCACTCTCCCCTCTCTGGGTCTCGGGGGGGAAAAAACAGAGATTCTTCTCCAATGTTCCAAATTAAGGACCTTTGCAATTGCAATATTAGACCAACCACTTATGAAATGAGGGAACCCTTTTGCAACCACTGGCACAATTTTGAAATCCAATCTTGGTCCTAAATGGAGTTTCTCACTTGTAGTCCATTTCATCCATTTTGATCATAATCCTTGATTTCTATCCAGGCCTTTTACCTCCAACAATACACACCTTTGAAAACTCACTCTGTTTACAGCAGTGATTCAAATTAAGGTACTTCCTCTACAAGCAAGTTCCAGGCCACCTTGCCAGCAAGATTGAAATGAGTCCCAGTGTCCAGTTTCTGAAGATCTTCATGTCTTCTTGTGTAAATCTACACAGGTATTCTGTGTATCACTCATGAAAAAATGGTTTGATTTCAGGGATAGACAAACAGTCTGGATTTAACTGTTCACATAAAAACAATGTCTTGTCAATTTAGTAGCCATAATCAAATACTATGGAGTAATTCATAAATATTTTATTATTCGTAGTCAATAATTTAATTATTTTTGATTCTAGAAATACATCTTCAAGCAAATTGCTCCATTTTATTATTATCAGATGAAATTAATAAATAATGATTTCAATAATACTCATACTGATGCAGTAATGATGTAAGTATTACAAGTTCTTGCCTACTGATTAGAAATTAACTAGTTGAGCATTTACGTATTTTGTACTGTGACTGTAGTTTCCCTGAGCTAAAATTTTTAGACTCAGCCATTTTAGACTCACCTCTTTGAGGTGGAAATTAAACATCAAGATTTTGGAAAATCTTGACTGACTTGGTTTCATTTTCAAAAGCAGTGAATTTCATTCTATAAAAATGTTTATCCTCACACCTTTGGCAACCATTTTAAGTTGCATTTTCTAGTCCTTGAACCATCCACTAATGGAATCAGCTTCCATTTATCTGCCCATCTAAACAGATCTCCATTGAACCTGGTCATGAATTCATGAATAAATAGAAATTAAATTGTAGAAATGAGAAGCAAGCAGTTCTTCTGCTAGAAATCTGAATTGAGAGCTTTCTGTTGTTTGTGAAATGAAAGATAGCCACTCTCCAATAATGGGTTAACAAACAACTGTTCATTGTGAATACAGAGATGCAGTAAAATAAATGTGACTGATTTCCTTCTTCTTAACTTGTGGCCCAGATCCTTGTTAACTTCAACTCTAAATATGATGTGTCGCCATGACCAGAAAGAATGTTTGGATCATGCTTCAAGTCTTTTCTCACAATTGATGAGTGATCCAACTAATAATATGTAAGTGTTGAAAAATTACAAAAAATTGTTGAAGTCATTGGTGTTACGAGCCCAGAGGACCCCATTATTGTCAATATTGCAGTAAAAGGAACACAATCAAATAGTAAAGCCTATCACGTTTTTCTCAATCTTAATTTCAAGTCAAGTTTACTGTTATCTCATTGCACTAGTACAACCTGACGTAACGGTGTCCTCCAGTCCTCGGTACAAAAAAAATGCAGACACACAACCAGACAACACAGAAAAACAATGCACATTCCAGACATGTATTCATATTTACAAATAAATAAATGTTGTTTTGTGACTGTGAGAGTCTCGGATGGTTAGTGTAAGCAGTTCCTTTGATCGTTCCGCATCTCATTGCACATGTGAAGAAGCCTGGTGGTGCTGGCTCTGATACTCCTGTATTTCTTTCCTGATGGGAGCAGTGGAAAGATGCTGTGTGCAGGGTGGAAAGGATCCTCAACAATTTTGTGCACACTCTTGAGACAATGATCCTGGTAGATCATGTAGACGGAGGGAAGAGTCTCCAGTGATCCTCTCTGCTGCTCTTATGGTCCTGTGGATTACCTTCCAATCGATTTCTCTGCAGCAACCATGGCATACTGTGATGCAGCTGGCCAGGACAACCTCTACAGAGCTCCTGTAGAAGGTTAATGGTGGCCAGTAGCCTTGCCTGCTTCAGTCTTCTCAGGAAGTGCAGTCGCTGTTGCGCCTTCCTGACGAGTGAGGAAATGTTGTGCGTCCATGATAGGTCACGACATCTATCGTGGGGAATCAAAGGAAAAATATAGCAAACAGTCCTTGGGTTTGTGTCAATGAGTCTATTTAGGTACTTTAGTTAAAGTATAGGCTGATACATTTACTGTTCACAAGTGGACATATTCATTACTCCCTAATTTCCAAAACTGCTGCCATATGAAGGAATATTCTGGGCTTGTTCTGTTCCATATATTGATGGGATGTCTACCTTGGTGTTGAAAGAGCAATAGCATCTATTTCACTTCCAATCCTGGTCATTTTTATTAATGAACTAAATTTTAAAAATTGCATTGCAGCAGAGGATTTTCATTCAAGATTCTCACTGTGAAATATTGTTCCTTTAGAGCAGAGGGAACTTAAATCTACATTTAACCCAGCAATGAAACTGTCACATTTGTGCTTCATTTGAAACTAATTGTGAATGAGAAGATTTTCATATTCTGCCTGCCCATCATCCAGTACGTTTAAGGCAAAAAGAGAGAGGTTGTGAAAATACGTATAGCAGCTACTTACACATAATTTATTTGAATAAAAAGAAACCATGAGTCAGCATGTAGGAGGGAGATTGAAAATTTGGCTGAATGGTGCACCAACATCAACCTTGTGCTCAATGTCACCAAAACCAAGGAGCTGGTTGCGTACTTCAGGAAGGGAAAACCAGAGGTGTACGATCTTTGGGGATCAGAGGTGGAGAGGGTGAGCAAATTTAAGTTCTTGGGAGTCACTGTCTCAGAAGATATCTCCTGGACCCAACGCATTAATGTCATCATGAAGAAAGCATGTCAGCGCCTCTACTTCCTCAGGAGTTTGTAGAATTTTGGTATAAAATTGGAAACCCTGTCAAATTTCTACATATGTCTGTTGGAAAGGGTGCTGACTGGCTGCATCACAGTCAGGTATGAGGTCACCAATATCCCCGAGCGTAGATCCCTCCAAAAGGTAAAGGTCACACGGCTCAAGACATCACAGACTTCCCACTATTGAGAACTCTGCCATTGGCGAGCAGCCATAATCATCAAGGATCCCGAGGAGTCAAGTGATGGAGTAGTGGCCAGTGGGGGAATACCAGCCCTCTCCAGAAAAGAAGAAATAAAGTGAAGAAAATAGAAAGTTCAAGAAATTCAAAATATAACAAATAAAAGATAAAGTTATAGAGAAAAGAAAGAAAATGGCACCCAAGAAGGAAAAAGTAAAAACAATGGGGAAAAAAAGAAGAAAAGACGCCGGAAGAGAAAGGAGAAGGCCTTACCTGCATGAAGAAACAGGGAGCCATCGTGGAGAAGAGAGCCCATTCTCTGAGGTTGGTGACGATCCCGCAGAGTCGTGATCCCCCGACTGCTGGACTGAAAAAATGGCTCTTTGAGCCAAACAAAAGTGCTCAACTGCACATGATTGAGGAGTCACGCATGCGCAGAGCACTTACTAAGGAAAAGGAGAACACTGATGGGAGGGGGGCTTAGCGAGGAGCAGGCAAACACAATGTAATCAGCTGAGGGATACCTGATACCAGGGCTCTCAGCTGGAAGAAGAGGAAAGCGACAGGAAAGGGAATGAAAGGAAAGAAGAGCAGCAGCAGGAGGCCCAACAGATGAGTAGCCCAGAAGAAGAGGACCAACAGCAAGAAGCCAAGCAAGAAGAAGCCCAGCAAAGTGAGACAAGCAACTCATCAGGAAAGTCAGAAGAGACACAAGGAAGAGAAGAAGAAGACACAAACACAGGTACAGACAGAGAAGAAGAGGAAGAAGAAGACCAAGATCTGCACAGAGAAATAGAAGATATAACAGATGGACAGAATATAGATAACATTTTTTTTCAAGAACAAATGAGAGCATTAAAAGAATGGTTGACATTAGAATTTAGTTAAATTAAAAGAAAAATGAAAAGTACAGAAGATAGAGTGAATAGATTAGAGCTGGTCATGACAGAAATAGGGAAAAGATTAGAAAATGTGGAAGAACGAGAAACGGCTGTAGAAATGGAAGTGAATGACTTAAGAAGAAAATTGGAATAAAGTGATAAAAAAGTTAAAGAGACACAAGAGTTGTTAGCTCAGAAAATTGATAAGTTGGAAAATTATAGTAGGCAAAACAACATAAAAATAGTGGGCCTGAAGGAAGATGAAGAAGGCACAGATATGAAGGAATTTATAAAAGAATGGGGATCACAAAGGTTCTGAGAATGACAGATATACAGGAAGGGATGGAAATAAACAGGGCACACAGAACTCTAACTCCGAAACCAGACACATCAAAAATCAAGATCCATCTTAGTAAAATTTTTGAGATACACAACAAGAGAAAATATACTGGAGCGGGCAAGGAATAAAATTAGAAAAGCCAATGAACCATTGGAATATAAGGGTCAAAAAATATTTTTTTTACCCAGACATAAGTTTTGAACTCTTAAAAAAGAGGAAGGCGTTCAATCCAACAAAATCGATCCTATGGAAAAAAGGTTATAAATTTATGTTAAGACATCCAGCTGTGCTTAAAATATTTATCCCTGGGGAGCAAAACAGACTGTTCTCAGATCCGGATGAAGCATGAGAATTTGCAGAACGCCTGCAGGACAGAAGGAGAGATGAAGAGTTGTAACAAGAATGAAGAACAACGATAAAATATATATAAAGATGTAAAAATAATGTATATGTAAGAACTAAAAAAGGGAAAGAGAAGGGAAGAAAGGAAGTAAGGGGGAAAAAAAGAGGGTGAACTTTGTTATATGTGTAAAAAAAGTCTTTTCTGTGGGGTTTGGGTGGGAGAGAATAACCGTCACTGAGAAATCAGTTGACGCTTCTGAGTAGGTTCGCAATCCAAATGGAGAGGGGAGTTGTGGTTGCCCGGCAAGGGATAAGGGGCAACTCAGAGAGGGAGGGGGACATTTGGGCTAAGGGAATATTGGATGTGAGAATTGTTGAAGTATTTTATGTTTTAAATGTGTTGTCATACATTGAGTTTAAAAAGGGAAAACTGAGAGATGAAAATGGGGAAAAGGGGGATGGTGATGGTGAGGAAGCGGAAATGAGGTGTAAACAGGATATGAGATGGCCATGTTAAATTATATAATTATAAACATTAATGGAATACATAACCAAATTAAAAGGAAGAGGCTACTAAATTTACTGAAAAAAGAAAAAAATAGACAGCATTTGTGCAAGAAATGCATCTAACTGAAGTGGAACATAATAAATTAAGGAGAGACTGGGTAGGGCACGTAACGGCACCATCATATAATTCAAAAGCCAGAGGTGTAACTATATTAATTAATAAAAATGTACCAATCAAAATAGAGGAAGAAATAATAGATCCAGCAGGGAGCTATGTAATGATAAAGTGTCAGATATATTCAGAATTTTGAAATTTGCTCAATATAAGTGCACCTAATGAAGAGAATCAAAAGTTTATGCAGGATATTTTTTTGAAGGTTGTAGATACTCAAGGGAATATATTGATAGGAGGGGATTTTAACCTTAATTTGGATCCAATGGTGGATAAAACTGGACAAAAGACTAGCAAAAAGAATAAAGTGGCCAAATTTATGGTTAAATCAATGCAGGAAATGAAACTTATTGATATATGGAGGAGGCAGCACCCAAGAGAGAAGGAATACTCATATTATTCGAGTAGGCATAAAACATACTCAAGGATTGATATGTTTTTGTTGTCAGCCCATATTCAAGGGAGAGTTAGGAAAACTGAATATAAAGCTAGATTGCTATCTGATCATTCACCCCTGTTATTAGCAATAGAACTGGAGGACATCCCACCAAGAACATATAGATAGAGGTTAAACACCATGCTACCTGAAAGACAGGAATTTAGAGAGTTTATTGAACGCCAAATTAAAATGTATTGAAATAAATATGGAATCAGTGAAAGACAAATTTATATTATGGGAATCAATGAAAGCTTTCATTAGAGGGCAGATAATAAGTTATGTAACTAAGATGAAAAAGGACTACAATCAGGAAATAGAACAGTTGGAAGGGAGATAGTAAGTACAGAAAAGGAACTAGCAAAATGGGATGATATAACGAAAAGGAGAGAATTGGCGGACAAAAAAAATAAAATACGAAACATTACAAACATATACAGTGGAGAAGAACATAAAGAAAATAAAACAAAAGTATTATGAACTAGGAGAAAAAACACAAAATATTAGGCTGGCAACTTAAAACAGAACAAGCTAAAAGAACTGTATTGACATCAAGGAAAAAGGACAAACAAATTACATATAATCCAATGGAGATTAATGAGAACTTTAAGGAATTTTATGAACAATTATACCAAACTGAGAACGAGGTGAAAGATGATAAAATAGAAGAATTTTTAGCTAAAATTGAACTGCCGAAATTGCAAGAAGAGGAACAAAACAAACTGATAAAACCATTTGAAATAGAGGAAGTACAGGATATATTAAAAAAGCTGCCGAACAATAAAATGCCTGGAGAGGGTGGATTCCCAATAGAATTCTATAAAACATTTATTAATTGCTCCTCTCCTGGAAGTAAAGAACCAGATAGAAGAAACACAAAACTTGCCAGATTCATGTAAGACAGCAGTAAGGCGGGGAAGGATCCACTAACACCAGCATCATATAGACAAATATCTCAACTTAATTCAGATTATAAGATAATAACAAAATTATTGGCAAATAGATTGGCAGATTCTGTACTAAAAATAGTAAAACAAGATCAAACTGGATTTATTTAGAAAAGATAAACAGCGGATAATGTCTGTAAATTTATTAACTTAATTCATGCAGTTCAAGGAAATAAGATGCCAACAGTGGCTGTTGCTTTAGATGCAGAAAAAGCCTTTGACAGGGTAGAATGGAATTATTTATTCAAAGTATTACAGAGGTTCAATCTACCAGAAAAATATATTAATTGGATTAAAGCATTATATAATGGACCATTGGCGAAGGTAACAGTAAATGGAAATATATTGAATCAATTTAAATTAAGTAGATCAACTAGGCAGGGATGTCCATTATCTCCCTCACTGTTCGCTTTAGCAATAGAACCATTGGCAGAACTGATAAGAACAGAAAATAAAATAAAAGGGATAAAAATAAAGGAGAAGTAGTATAAAATCAGTTTATTTGCAGATGAAATCATAGTATACTTAACAGAACCAGAAATATCAATAAAAGAACTACATAAGAAATTGAAGGAGTATGGAGAATTATCGGGGTACAAGATCAACGCAAATAAAATCTAATGCAGATTATACAGAATTTTTTAAAGAATCACCATTTAAATGGAAAACACAAGCAATCTGATACCTAGGTATTAAGTTAGATAATAATTTAAGCCACTTGTAGAAATTAAATTATCAGCCACTACTAAAGAAATTGCAGGAAGACTTAGAACATTGGAAAGAATTACCGCTAACATTGATAGGATAAATTGGATTAAAATAAACATGTTCCCAAGGATACAATACTTATTTCAATCATTACCAATTCCATGAACAGAGAAATTCTTTAAGGAACGAATGAGAATAATAAGGACATTTTTGTGGAAAGGGGGGAAACTGAGGATAGTGTTAGATAAATTAACTGAGAGGTACAACCAAGGTGGTTTGCAGTTACCAAACTTTAAAAATTATTATAGAGCAGCACAATTAAGGTATTTATCAGATTTTATCAGACAAGGGAAAAACCAGATTGGACTAAGATAGAGCTAGATAAAATAGGGGAGAAGGTACCAGAACATATACTTTATAAGTGGAATGAAAAGCTGGTACAATATAAAAGCTCACCAGTATTGCATCATTTACTCAATATATGGAAGATGATTCACTTAGAAAGGAAAAAAACAAATTACCAAATACCAAAATTATTATTGATGCAAAATCAGCTAATCCCTTTTACAATAGATAATCTTTCCTTTAGAGAAAGGGAGAGAAAAGGAATCAAAAGAATAGAAAATTGTTTTTTGGGAAATAATTTATTAACATTTGAACAAATGAAGTACAAATATGGAATAACTCATGGTACAATGTTTGATTATCACCAACTGAAAGCCTACTTAAAGGATAAATTGGGAAACAGATTTAGATTACCAGAAGGAAGCTGTTTTGAATATGTGATTACAGATACAATGATAATTAAAAGATTTATAATGAACATGTACATCAAGCTGCAAGAGAAGGAAAATGATGAAATAAGCTATAAACACAAACAAAAGTGGGAAAAGGATTTAAACATAAAAATAAAAAATGAAACATGGGAAAAGTTATGTCCTTGAACTATGAAGAATTATAATAAACACAAGTTTATGCATGATACAGTATAGTTGGTTACACAGGTTATATATCACGCCCCAAAAATTAAATAAATGGGATCCAACAGTATCAGATAGATGTTTTCGCAGTAAGAAGAAAATGGGAACAACAGTACATGCAATTTGGGCATGTAAGAAAGTGAAAAAGTTTTGGGAAGATCTAGATCAGATATTAAATAAAATTACAAAAAACAACATACCAAAAAATCTTTCTTCTAAGTAATATAAATAAGGAATTAGGCCTCAAACTGGATGAAGCACAAAAAAAGATTATGATAGCCTTCGCTGTAGCAAAAAAATGTATAATGTCAACTTGGAAATCAGAAGAGAGCCTGAGAGTACAGCAATGGTACATGAAAATGAATAAATGTATTCCATTGGAAAAAATAACATATAATTTAAAAAATAAAGTCACATTATTTGAACAAATTTGGGAACCGTACATGGAACATAACAGAGAGGGGTAGCCTCGGATCTCCACCCCCTAAAATGATAAGAAACAAAATGACTTGATCCAGTGTGTAAAAGTAGATGACACATTTTTCTTGTTTATTTTTCATTGTGTGATGACATTGTTTAATGGTTTTATTGTATATGTTGAATGTTTATTGGTTTTGGAGGGGGGTGGGAAGGGGGGAGGGAAGGTGGGAGGGAAGGTAGGGGGGGAAAAAAGGGGAGAAAATGCTACTGTGTATATTTAAGAGGGAAATGTTTGTATGTATTTTGGCTGTTATGGTTCACAGCGTGAAAAATAAAAAAAATATTTTTAAAAAAGGATCCACACATCCAACACACACTCTGTTCTTGGTGTTACCATCAGGAAAGAGGTATAGGTGTCACAAGATCCTCACCACCAGGTTCAGCAGCTACCCATCCACCATCAGACTCCTCAACAACAAACTCAATCAGGGACTCATTTAAAGACTTGCTTTTTCACTTTATTTTTTTTCCTTTCCATATTGCACAGTCATTTGTTTACAGTTGTTCCATTTTTGTACATGTGCACATTTTGTGCAGTTCTTGCACAAGCAATAAGTTGTGATTCTGCCTGGCCTGCAGGATAAAGTATGTGATGTCATGTGTGCACTCTGACAATAAGTCTGACTCCAATATTTTCTGCAACTTGCATTTACTGCCTCAGAGAAATTGTATTAACTTAAGAAGCAAATGGTAACCTTCCAGTCCAGCAATCTTGACATGGCATCACCTGCTAGGAGTGCATGTCAAAAGTTAAGGCATTGTTATCAGAAAGGTACTCTAGGATGTCAATTCATTCAGTAGGAGTTTCTGCAATTATTAAGTGAAGAAGAATGTAACATCCTTTCTTTCAGAATTCCAGATCCTCTCAGAGAAGCAGTCTACTGTGGGGCTCTTATAGCTGGCTCTGACAAAGAATGGGATTTTGCATTTTCACTTTACCAGAAATATTCTTCAGTATTGGAAGAAGAAAATGATGTATATATTCTACTCAAGGCTATGGTGTGTTGCACAGAACCATGGATTCTAAAAAGGTACAGTAAATCTCCAATAATCCACCTTCTGACAAAACTTTAAAGGATCAGCATCTCACTCACTGGGACCCCAATTCTGATATTTCCGTTCCTATGAACTTGTGAACCTTCCCTATCTACATTCAATATGATCATGGCTGGTCTTCTACAGGTATATCAATATCACACTTCCTTTCTTTCTATACTTGTTGATGCCTTTTACATCTTGAAGTGTATCTCTCTTTTTAAATATGTTCATGGACTTGGCTTTTACGTCCTCTGTGATAGTAAATTTCAACAGATTCATTATCTCTTATTTCACTCCTTGCTTTGTAACCCCTAGTTCTGGAAACCCCTGCCAAATGGAAACATTCTCCACTCTAAGTTTCAATTAGATTTTTTTCTTGCTCTTTAGAACTTCAGTGAATACGATTCTTGTCAAACTTACTTTTCCTTTTATAGAAGTCTTACGAACTCAAGAATCAGTCTGGTGAATACTTGTTGCATTCTCTCTATGATAAGTATATAATTTCCTTGGATAAGGGGACCACGATTGCACATAATACTCTTGATGTACCCTCTCAGCAAGGCCCTGAACATTTGTAGGAAAATATTCTTGCTCCTTCACTCAAATTCTCTTGTTATGAAGGCCAATATTTTTTTGTCTCCTTTACTGGTTTATTATAGCTGCATATTTGTTTTCAGTGACTGGTGTACAAGAACACTCAAGTCTCTTAAACATTATTTAAATAGTATTAGATTGAGAAATGTTGATAAACAATGTTTTTTTTCTGTTTTTTTTCTACCCATGGATAATTTTGCACCTATCCATGTTACATTTGCAGCTATCATTTTTACCCAGTCACTCAAACATGATTTCACTCACTTTCCACAGCAATAAATAACATTCTATTAGGTTTCCTAATTATTTCTGGTAACTCCATGCTAGCCTTTTAGGAATTGTGCTTTAAGACATACCAATCCCTTTCAGACCTATAAAAGAGGCTAATTTTACATTTTACCACACGATGTTTAACGTCCGAATTATGCCTACTTCCTTAATCTGTCTATATCTTTTCATAGTCTCCTTGCGTAACTTGCCCTTCCTAACTTACCTTCCCACCTATCTTTGTGTGACTCAGAAAATTTAACAACTGCAGATTGCAAATTTAACATCAATAAAAATTGATTTGTGAATACTCTAATTTCTGTATCCAACTCTTGCTCTCTGTTTTTTGTAATTTTGACTAGCTTTATTTTGTACACTTGTTTTCCTTTCCTTATTAATCTTTTAGTTAATTTATTTTCACCTGTCCTGCTAATGAAGCCTGAAAGGTGACCTTACTCAAGAGAGTGAGAATCAATTTAATTCACATTAATTTTCCACATGGGACGTACAAGCTGCTGAGACCCGACAGACTCCAAATCGATCCACAGATGTCCAGAGCTGCTGAACGGTACGAGCAGTGGATCACCTGCATCACAAACTTCCTTGAAGTCGCAGTGGGCCTGGTGGACTCTGATGAGAAGAAACTCAAGGTCCTGAAAGCTAGAGTGGGATACCGAGTGTACCTGGCAATCCAGAACTGCACGACATACCTGGAGACCATGGATGAACTTTACAACCTCTACTGACCCTGGGTGAATGAAGTGTACCCATGGTACTGACTGGCCTCGAGGAGACAGCAACCCAGTTGGTGCATGGACAAGTTCCTCTGAGTACTATACGACCTGGGGAGAGACTGCTGGGGCATTGCTTCACCCCCTGTGCCCGTAGCCCAGTGTGTGCAGGAGCTGGTCCAAGATGCCTGCATGGCTGGAGTGATGTCTGACTACATTAGTCAGTGACTGCTTGAGGACAAGCTTCCCCTGAAGAGAGCCTTCCAGCTTGCCAGGGCCCTTTACTCGGCCCAACGCAATGCTGATGGGATTGCCGGTAAGAACGGGGCCTCCATCTGCAGACCGCGGGCTCTGCCATGTTAGGACCCGGCATCACAGATAGCCTCAGTGATAGCAAGCCACGAGCCCACCGCCGCCACGATCGGACACCCGAGGTACCACTTCTGTGGCCAGCAGAAGCACCCCTGACCACTCTGTCCGGCTAAGAAGTGGATCGGTTCAGGATGTGGAAAGGAGGGACATTACCAACGTGTCTGTAAGTCCAAACCCTCCCTCCTGAGCAATGACTTCACGTCCGACCCCAAACAGCTCGACTGCGTGCACAACTTGGAAGTTGCCATCTTACCAAGCATCTCCTCCACCTTCCTGGATGATGACTCGTCTGCCTTCCACTGCCCAGATAACGTCACTTCCTCCCTCTTCCTCCGATGCGACTTCGTGATCAACATGGAGGTTGCCATCTTACCAATCAGGTCTGCCCTCTGACAGCAATGATGATGACCCAATCCTGGCCTCCGTGACTCTGAACCAGGGCAGCCCTCATCCAATCGCCCACTCGATGATGGAGATTGAAGTAAACGGGTAAAGAACGAACTGCCTGTTTGACAGTGGGAGCAGAGAGAGCTTTATTCACCCAAACATTGTCCAGAAACTCTCTCTCTGTCAGACCCACGGGCAGCACCATTTCTATGGCCACAAAGGACCAATCTGGAGGTACTATGTAGCGTTGTTAATGGTGGGAGGGGTGGGTGAATGCTATGATAACTTTCATTTGCTTGTGATGCCACAGCTCTGTGCACTGATACTACTGGGCCTTGACTTCCAGAGCCAGTTGAGGAGCGTGACAATGGCATTTGGAGGACCACAACCACCCATAACGGTACACAATCCTCGACTCAGAGACCCCTCCCCTCAGCAGCAGGCCCCGTCTGCGGCCTCTCCACCCTCCGCATATCCCCTCTGTCATTATTCAAGAACCTGACCCCAGACTGCTGGCCCATCGTGATGAAAAGTAGGCACTATAGCGCCAAGGATTGGGCATTTATAAAGTCTGAGGTGCAGTGACTCCTGGCGGAGGGGATCATCGCTCCCAGTTCGAGCCCATGGCAGACCCAGGTCGTGGTGGTCAGGGATGGAAGCAAACCCTGTATAATGAACGATTACAGCCAGATGGTCAATCGCTTCACCCAGCTAGATACCCCCTTCCCCGGATAGCCAATATGATCAATGATAGCTCAGTACAAAGTACAAAGTACAAAGACCTGAAATCAGCATACCACTACCTCCCCCCTTCTCCCGGGGAACTGCAAATACACTGCCTTCGAAGTGGATGGCAGACTTTATCACTTCCTCAGGGTCCCTTTTGGAGTCCCCAACTGGGACTCTGTTCCAAAGGGAGATGGATCGGACGGTAGACAGGCATTAATAGACAGGGACGTTCCCCTACCTTGATAATGTCACCATCTGTGGCCATGACCAGCAGGACCACGACGCAAAGCTGGCGAAATTTCTCCACACAGCCAAATCCATTAATTTGACTTACAACAGGGTGAAGTGTGTGTTTAATACCACTCACTTGGCCCTCCTTGGATGCTTCGTGGTGCATGGTGTTATTGACCCCGACTGCATGCTTTCCCTATGAAGCTCCTAATACCACAAAACCTCAAGGCATTGAAACAGTGCCTGGGGTTCTTTGCCCAATAGGTGCCCAATTATTTGAATAAGGTCTACCGCTTAGTAAGGTCCACAAGCCTCCCCTTATTGTTAGAAGCAATTCAATCAAATCAAAGGAGACATCGCTAAAGCCACGATGCATGCTGTGGATGAATCCATCCCATTCCAGGTGGAGAGCAATGCCTCCAAAATCGCACTGGCCGCCTCTCTCAACCAGGCAGGCAGGCCAGTCGCATTTTTTTCCCGCACCCTCCACGGCCCTGAGACATGGCACTCCTCAGTCGAGAAGGAGGCACAGGCAATCAATGAGGCAGTATGCCACTGGCGTCACCACCAGGCCGGGAAAAGATTTACCCTGCTGACGGACCAATGGGCTGTTGCCTTCATGTTTAACACAAAACTGTGGGGTAAAATCAAGAATGATAAAATCTAAGGTGGAGAATCAAATTCTCCAATCCCCCAGATACCCTATCCCGGGGGATGTGCGCCAGTGTGCATCTTGACCGCATTCAGTCCCTCCACGATGACCTCTGCCACCCTGGAGTCACAAGGTTGTTCCACTTCATAAAAGTCTGGAGCCTCCCGTACTCCATTGAAGACATCAGGTCTCTGATCAATTACTTGTTGGATCTGCACAGAATGTAAACCGCAGTTCTTCAGGCCCAACAAAGTACACCTCATCAAGGCCACGACTGAGTCTCGATTTCAAGGGACCCCTGCCCTCGACCAATAGGAACATCTATTTCCTTAACGTCATAGACGAGTTCTTCAGCTTCCAGTTTGCCATCCCCTGTCCCAACATGACCTCTGCCACAGTTATCAGAGCACTCTGCAGCATTTTCACCCTCTTCAGGTACCCTGACTATAACCATAGTGATCGGTGGTCCTTGTTCATGAGCAACAAGCTGTGGCAGTACCAGTTGGATAGAGGCATAGACACTAGTAGGACCACAAGCTATAACCTCAGGGAGAACAGCCAGGTGAAGCAATAAAATGGCACCATTGGGAAGGCGATCCTCCTGGCCCTTCAGTCAAAAGGCCTGGAGGTGTCTCACTGGCCGGAAGTCCTGCCAAATGCACTCCATGCCATCCGACCTCTCTAATACATGGCTACAAATATTACTCCACACGAATGCATGTTTTTCTTCCCCAGGAGGTCGGCGACTGGAACTATTCTGTCACCCTGGCTCTCATCTCCGGGACCCTTCTGGCTGAGGAAACATGTAAGAGGCCATCAGACTGACCTATTGGTGGAAGAGGTGCAGCTCCTGCACGCAAATCCACAGTACACTTATGTCCAGTACCCAAATGGCGATGAGGATATAGTCCCTGTCCAGGACCTGGCATGTGCTGGAGACACCCACCTGCCCCTGGCCCCAGTCACACATGCACACACATCAGCCCCTACAGGGACTTAGTGCAGGCTAGCGGTTCCCTCAAGGCATTCACATCACATGTCTGGGACTCTTGCCCAGCTGAGCCAACCACCATGACTGCCCCCACAGACAACCAGACCCTACCCCTTACAGTGACAGCTTTTCCCCCCCACCTCAAGACACCTGACCAGCAATAGAGCCGACCAGTACACCCCCGGCAGAGCTGCGCAGGTCACAGAGGCAGAGGAAGCCACCTGACCGGCTGAACCTTTAGGACTGAGTTTTGTTTTTTAAAGAGGAGGTGAATGTAGTGATATGTTCTGTTGATGTTCTGTGTATAAGTAGTGACTGGCCCGCCCACTGATGACTCGATCCCCTGTAACCCCTCCCACTATGCCCTCTTCCATTCATTCGAGCACATGGAGTTGGGCCAGATGAAACCTAATGTGTATTAAAACCTATCATTCCTCACTCAGTCTTTAGAGTCATCGATAGAATGTATCACCAAGTTTGGTTCCAATGCAATCTACAAATTCACGGACAACACCACTGCTGTTGGCTTAATAACGGGTGTTACAAGATCAAACCAGCAACCACAAAGAAGGCATATCACACAGGGATAAAGATGAACAATTACTTTATTAACAAAAAATTTACCTTCAAACTTTAATTCAAAATCCCCCCTTTTATAACAATGTCCACTGGTTACTATGCAAATTTCTATAACAGTGTAAAACTAATAAATTCCCCAGCCTAAATATAACATATGCACTTAAAGTCTGTTATATTTCCAACTAGCCCACAGAAAAACTTAGACACAAAACAAACACAAAACACACCAAGACTCACAAAACTTCGATCTCAACCGAAGCAAAGAATCTAAACAAAATTCAGTTTGTTTGGTAAAATGAAGCCAAAAGATCTTTGAGAGAGAGAGAGCACAAAATTTGAAGTTGTCTTCTTGTGTTGCTTGCAGAGAGAGGAACAACTGGCTTGGTCCAGATCTTTCTGGCTGCCTTCGAAATGTTCATCCCTTTTTGAAATCCCAACATTCTAAACTGTCCTCCAGACCATGACTCCTGCTCTGGACCTCCTTCCACTCCACAGCACCACCCAGTGGTGATTTATCGTCCAAGTCCAGAAATTTTTAGATCATTTTCTGCACATGTTCAGTCCGTCTCCCACTCTCTCAGCAGTCCACCTTCACCTTGGCTCTCTCAGGCAAACTGTCACTTTTTAACATAAAACCATACAACACATAGGCTAATACACAACACAGAACTCTGTAACACTGGCAATGATGAGTCAGAATGCAGGATGGAGATAGAGGATCTGTTTGGGTGGTTGTGGTGTACACAATAATCACATCGACATGATGAAGTGATTAAATGACTTTAATTACCAAAAAATCTGAGCATTACTGATACACTACTTGGCCAGGTTCCAGGTACAGGAACAAGAGGGGGAAAGTCCCGACACACCAGCCTTTATTGGGAAATCCGGGAGGAGCCAAGGGAGGGGATAGGGAAGGTCAGGTAGGTTCGAACTAGCCAGTCCATACATCTATGCAAATGTATTTCACCACATTGGTGCCAGAACAATCTTGCTGGCAAAAACCAGCAAGTCCAAGGAGCTTATTATGCTATAGAAGGAGAGGCCAAGGACCATGCACCTGTCTTTAATAATCAGATGGCAATGGAGAGCATTAATACCTTCAAGTTCCTGAGAGTCCTCAAATAAAAGGTCCTCTCCTCGAGCCAGCACATTGAGGCAACTGTGAAGAAGCCACACTAATAAGTCGAGGAGATTTGGCATGTTGTCAAATAGTCGATTGAACCTCTACCATTATACTGTGAAAAGTATACTGACTGGTTGCATCACGGCCTGTTTTGGAAACTGGAGGGCCCAGGATTGCAAAGGGATCCAGAAAGTGGCAAACAACATTCACTGAAAACTTCTATGTGAGATGCTTCCTCAAGAGGGCAGCCAACATCGTAAAGGATCACATCACCATGGTCACAATCTCTTATTGCTATTCCCTTCAAGCAGAATGTAGAAAGGCCCAGTCCAGCATCTCTAGGTTCAAACCCTATTGTTATTCAACTGCTATCAGGTTATTCCCCCTTCCTGTACCACCCTAACCCTAACCATAAACTCAGGGACCGCCAAATTATCTGTCTCCACTACCGAAACATCACTTTTCCTACTCCTACACTAACTGCAGCCATGAATAATTATGTATCTATCCTTTTATATTTATTGTCTTTTCATGTCTTAGCATATTGTGATGAGTTAGCTTGTACTATTGTAGTTGGTGTATCTTATGTGCCTTTTTGGTTGCAGCAAGTAAGAAATTCTGTGCATCATACATTGTAATTGTGTATATGACAATAAAATATGACAATAAACTGACATTGACAAACTGCTTTTATATTCTGCCTCCCTGAATAAAGGACGTCCCTCTTCTGTTTAACAAAGGGCGTCATTTATTAACAGAGCCAGTCCACTACCTCCACTTATCTTCCCATCCTTCCTAAATGTCATGTGCCCTTCAATTGTTAGACCTCGATTTATGTCATCCTGCAGTCTTGTTTCTTCAGTGGTTATCAAATTTTTTAATCTGTGTCCATTCATCTGACACATTACTTTTTGCAACATTTACCTATCTTTTAATTTATTCTTAGATTTGTGCTCTCTATCCCATCAGTCTGTTTATCTCTTCATATCTTTCTTGCTGTATATTAAATAGAAATGACCAAAACACCAGTTCATAATCAAGATCAGAAACCATGCACTGGCTTCCAGGAGTAACCAATGTTGTTCCACCAGAGGGGGGTGATTTTTTTTAGGATTAGAGCACAGGTCCTAAGATTCTGTCCATCCAAATGTAACTTGTCAATGTGTTTACTTGGATCTTTGTCAATTAATCTATCCTTGCATAGGCTGTGCCCAGGATGGGACCTTTACACACCCTGATTCATGACAAGATTTGTGAAATTTGACTCATGATGTCCTGTACATCAGAGATAATCAATAAAACACGTAACTCTTCACTTTATTTTTGCAGATATTTATACTATGCCATGGATGAGTCAAAGATATCCCGGAATCATGCTTTGTTAGTTTTTAATTATATTGCAAATAATCCCATCGGCTGGCTTTTAGTATGGAACTTCATAAGAGGAAACTGGGAAACTTTTCAAACTCTGTAAGTAAACATGGCGAGGGCACATGTTTCATCAGACCACCCCACCCCCTTCCCCGGTTAACTCAAGCATATTTGAAAGAAAAAAAATCTTCCAATGTTCTTTTGCATCCCAATTTGTATTTTGCCTGAATTATTTATTACGATGATAGAAATTTTCTATGGAATTAAAGATTATAAATTACACTTTTATAACCCGCATTCTTCTATATTCTATCCACTCATTTCAATGGGAGATCATGCTCTGATGAGTAAAGATTCACAAAATCTGTCTTCCAAATTTCCAAGCAAATTTTGACAATGATACAAGCAGCTGCCAATAATTCTCTGAATGACTGGCTGAAAATTTGGGATATCTCCACAAATGTGGAACCTTCATTTATAATTAGCAAATTGTTATGGTTTGACAACTGTATGCATGTAGGCCCTGTCTGGCTCAGGAGCATGAAGCCCCTGAGGTTCCCTGGTTATTGGGAGTCTGCCCAAAAATCCTGCAGGCACAGGGTTTCCTTTTATTTTAATAGAAATAATCAGATGCAAGGGACTAAAATAATGTTCAGTCCATTTATATTTTTAACAAAATGTGGTTCATTTAAGATATTTTGAAAGAAAGGCATTTGAAAATATTAACTCTTCTTATAGGTTCATTTTTCAATATATTTGAAATACTTTAATATCCCTGAATTCAACATTCAGAAAAATTCAAAAGCATTTGCTGTGGTGGCCAAACTTCATGGTGTGATGATTTCTTTGTAGGTAGGTGGATGTTTTCCTTGGATGTAGGAGGATGGTTTCCTTATATGTAGGCAGATGGTTTCCTTGGATGTAGGCTGATGGTTTCCTTAGATGTAGGCGGATGATTTCCTTGGATGTAGGCGGATGGTTTCCTTGGATGTAGGCGGATGGTTTCCTTGGATGTAGGTGGATGGTTTCCTTGGATGTAGGCGGATGGTTTCCCTGGATGTAGGTGGATGATTTCCTTGAATGTAGGTGGATCGTTTCCTTGTACATAGACAGATAATTTCAGGTGCCTGTTGACCTTTTTCACTACTCAGCACCAAATATGGCCAGCCTACCACTGAATGCAACAGTTGGTTTTGGAGACCAAGTGTTTAGATGTTGAAATGAGAAGGTACATATATGCAATTGACTTTTGGTTTGTACATTGTCATTTAATAGAGCATTGCAAAGATTTATTGTTATCCAGTGGTGTAGCTTGGATGGTGGTGGCAGGGGTGGGTGGGGGGGGGGGGGGGCGACTGCGCCCCGGTGAACATTTTTTTCAAAAGTGGTGCTTTTCCCTCCTACTCCGACGCCATCACCTTCCTTTGCTCCACCACCATCCCTCCCCCCCCCACCCTGCGCTGATGCTGCCAAAAAATGTGGTTCCCTGCCCCCCAGCTACACCACTGGCTGCAATAAGTTCAGTCAATCCTTCCTCGGTAGTTCCTGACAAAGCACTGTGGTTTCATCCACCTGTCAGGGTTACGGCAGAAGTTGTGATCTGTTTTGGAACCTCTTGACGAAACTGGGGATGGCTCCCCATAGCAGGCACCTACAGCCAGACTCGGTGGAGCCGAGCGGATGCCATTAGGTGGCCAGGCTGTTCAGACAGTCATCAGGTAAATTGGTGGGATAGGCGATGCCAATAGCCACACTCCAGTGCTGGAGGGCAGAGCCACGGCAGTGATGAAGCTGCCTGCGGTGTTCATGGCAAATGCTGTCTTCCTGCATCCATCACCCAAGCTCACAAACAGCAGGGTGGCTCTCTATGCGGTGAATCCCACATCCACTGACTAAAATCCTGTGAAGTGTGTGCTGGGGGGTGATGCTGTGGGACAGATAGTATGGATGCGAGAGGGAAACTCATCCCAACAACGGGGAGAAGGGGTTGACATATAATGCTTGTGCATCATTCAGACTCTGGCAGCAGGAGGGAGGAGGGGGATGTGAGAGGGGATTGAGCCCGATATCAGCGGCGGGCCTCGACCCAAAGCTCTCCCTCCACAGATGCCGGATGAAGCCCTCTCCACCCCACTCGCAGCAGCTTGCTGTCTGCTGCAGAGCCCAGCATAGGCACGCTCTACTGCCTCCCCTCGCTGTTGGGAGTTGTACTCCCTATCCTGCAGAATAGCCTATCTCTCATAGCTAATAAAACTGTATTGGCATGCTTTAATATAATACAAGAATAATTCCATTCTACAAAGTATAATAAGTAATTAGTGCATTATTTTAGGTAACTGAGCTTTTGTGCGCTGGTGCAAAACAAGTGTGTGCGCGCACACCCGCATAGCCCAGAGGGACTAGCAGTCGTAGTGCTTTTTTTATGTGCTTGCTCCCCCTGTCATTAGAACTTGGCTACACCCCTGTTGTTACCATAAAAATTTTGGATTGGTTTTGACTAATGGTAGCCACCTGTTGTGGTTTGTTTGCAGTGTGTAAGAGCATACCCAATCTCTCAGCTTTATGCCAACCATAGCTGGCACCTCTAACACTAGTCCCATTCATTTCAAAGGTATAGCTGACCTTTCAATTTTGCCTTTTTCTCTGCTTATTAATTTAACAGTAATTTAAAAGGGTTTCATATTATTTTGTGATTTTTTTTCAACTAAATTCTTTTTTTTAATATTGAAATCTATTACAACTGTTTTTTAAATGTCTCATTGGTGTGGAAGGAAGAAGTGTAATTAAGACTGGATCAAGCATGATCTGGCTAAATATAGATAGATTTAACTTTGGAGGGAAAATAACAATTAGTAACCTAAAAACATTTTAATGGCACTAAACCACTATTGCATTATTCTTATATTCAAAGTCCAGTGACGATTACAAATGTTGTGTAGTTTGCAGTGTATAACACAGCACAGTCAAAAGGCAAAAAAAAGTTCAGGTTGAAAACTGTAAAACAAATGCCGGTGGTCTGCAAGTCAGGAATCATTTGTGGAGAGAGAAACAAAGTTTATGTTTCAAGCTGAAGATTCTTTCTCAGATGAAGGTCATGGGCAAGCCAGTCTCAGCACATTGAGTTTCATGGGCAAGGCGATCTGCACAAGTATGGGAAATTCTGCATGTGTAAGAGGCTATATTTAATGTCACAGGAATTCACAAGTGATTATCCCCATGTCATTCAGCAAGAGAAGTGTTAAGTATGTGCACTCTTATTGCAAGTCAATAAAAACGATGTATGTAATAGGTCAGATGCACCAGTAGGAAGAGAAAAAAAGTTAACATTTCACACTAAAGCCTGTCTTCAACTTGGAACGTTAATTTGGTTTCTTTTTCCTGACTTTGTTGCCTGACGTGCTCCGTATTTCCAGCATTTTCCTATTCCATATTTCTAGCTTTTTCAGCTCTTTGATTCTTATTAGAATCAAATTTTAATTGGAGAAAAGTCATTAGAAGATAAAATAAATATTCCCTCATGTTTAGAATAAAGAAAATGCTGTAAGGCAGTCTGCTTGCTGTTCATATCAAAACAGCGTTTCACCAGATCACAGTGCACACACATCCACACATAACACATTTCTCACACAGCACTTTATAATCACATGCCTACATAAAAATATAATATAAAATAAATGTGTGTAAATATTCTGGAATAAATTACTCAATTTAATTAATAAGAGACACATCATGTTATAGAATACCTTTCAACAATCTTACAGCCTGCAGGAAGAAGCTATTTTCCAGCCTGGCAGTCCTGATTTTGATACTCCTGAATTTCTTCCCTGATGGAAGTAGACCAAAGATACTGTGTGCAGGATGGAACGGGACTCTCAATTATTCTTTGAGCATTATTTAAACAACACTCCTAGTAAATGTTATCAGTAGCAAAGGGACACCCCAGTGGTGGTCTTGGCCATTTAATGATCAACTGTAGCGACTTCTTGTCTGATGTTTTGCAGCTACCCTCCCAGACAATGATGCAACTGGACAGGACACTCTCAATTGTGCCCCTGTAAAATTTTGTCATGTGGAGGCCAGTAGCCTTGCCTTCCTCCGTCTCTTTAGGAAGCAATAGTGCATATGTTGTGGATCCAGAATAGGTTGGCCGTTAGATGCACACCAAGGAATTCGTCTATCCTATCTTGGCCATCCTGCTGGATCTCCGAGTGAAAGCAACACTTAACTCTTTGAGGTATGAAGCTTTGCTGAAGATGCAAAGAGATGCAGAAGATTTTAAGCTGATATTTGTGTGAAACACGAAAGTCTGTAGATGTGATTGTAGTAAAAACAGAAAAATTCTGGAGGAACTCAGCAGGTCTTGCAGCACCCATAGGAGGTAAAGATGTTTAATCAACATTTCTGACCTGAACTAGAGGAAAGGAGCAAGAGCGAAAAGAGAGTTAGAGCTAGAATAAAGGAGACACACTGATAAGGGACAGGGAGGAGGGTATAACCAAACCAGAGAAGTCGGTCTCAATACCATCTGGTTAGAGGGTGCCTAGACAGAATATGAGGTGTTGCATGTGGTCTCAGTCTAGCAATGCACGAGACCATGGACAGAGATGTCAGCATGAAAATGGGGTGGGGAATTGAAATGGGTTTTGTTGTGTTTGGAAGGTATCAGGTTCAGTGGGTTCACAGAGATACGAGACTGGACTCAAGTGTTACAATCCCAGATAACTTTAATGACCACACAGGAGACAAACCAGAGAGAATGTTAAACGGTACTCAATTACTCTACTACTAAGCAATGCTATAGACATTCACAACAGACCCAGGTTGGACTACAATACTGTGGCCACCTATACTCTACATACTCTACAGACGGGGGCTTTCACAAACATTCCCTGTTCCCTGTACCAATGGGAGTGCATCTCTGCATACTAATCTATCGCAGAACTACGGCTCAGCTTAAGTGTAGTGCACACCTTACCCGTGACACTTCCAGCAATGTCCACAGTAGCAATCTGGCATGCGGCGTGAACCACAAGGCAGAGAGAAAGAATGTGCTCTACATCAATGTTTATACAGTTCTGATCTGGACCTCTAGCCAATAATGACCCTAGGTGATTTAAATGAGCCAATGGCAAGGTGTCCAACCTTGATTGACATGTGATGTAACTTCCGAATAAGTTTCATACTGGAAGGAAACGTGGCCACCCACAATCCACAATATTCCAGATAGGCAGGGAGGCCTTGTATTTCTCCACAATCCACATATAACAGGTGGCCACTGAGAGATCCCACTCTGTTAATGGTCTCTAGTTTTCGTTAGCTGCCTGAAAATTCTCCACCAATTTTTGGGACAATTAAGCACATGGCAGTTCCGAGTGGTGGAAGAGTTTTTCTTAAGGTGGTTTATAGACATTTGGGAGAACACAGAGCCCAGGTGTAAAAGAAAAAAATGAACCTCACAAAGTAAGTCATCTCAGAACCCAAAGGTCATCCTTAATCCTAAAGGGACTCACTGAAAAGTCAGTATCCACCTTATCACAGATGTTCCTTTTGTTCTCTCCAGCCCTCTCTCTTCTCTACAATGTAAAACTTATTTGATTGCCTGAAACAGTCACTTTTGCTTTATCTTTTCACAAATGCTGCCTGAACTGGTGGGTATTCCCAGTGTTTCCTGCGTTACTGTCTGGCTGTTGCTTGACATCAAACTACAGGGCAGTTCTCCACATTTTGGCATGATGCAGATATACATTGGAAAGAGTTTGCAGGGTTGACTGATCAGGATGAACATTTGCCAACTACACTATGGTTAGTGATTAAAGCAGTGTTTTTGTAAACTCCAATGACTCAAAACAATCAACTAGATGTATCTTTTATAAAATCTTCAAATAGAGAAAGTAGTATACAGTAGTTCATTATAACCTGTGTAGTGTCTCTAATTATTGCTTAGATAATTACAATGCCAACATTACTTGTATGCTGTCTGAAGAAATTAAACTTATCCTTTTGTTGGCTTTATGGTATACAGAGGTTATGGAGTTATATGCACTAGCGCCTTAAAACAGTACATAACTCACAAGTGTACTTATTGAAATATAATTACTTATAGTGTATTGGTGAAGGAAGAAATTTTGGTCAGATAGCAGTAGTACTCTTAAAATATTTTTATTAAGTTTAACATATAAGCATACATAATAAACATTGATTACATAATTATATACAAGCAAATACATACAGAAGAGAGAAAAAATAATGGGTAAATAATAAAATATGGATAACTACATTAATAGTTACTTATATTAACTCAATCTCTAGTAATAAAAACAATGTCAGACCCATTTATTAGAGTGTTGTATTAAAATAATAGAGAAAAAAAAACAAAAATCTAATGGACTAAACGAAAATAATAATGATGTGGAATCACTGGCAATATCCGGAGAACAGACAAAGAATTACCAGAACATATAATAATTAGTGATTTTTCCAATTATAATAAAATTCTAAAAATGGGCCCCATAATTTCATAAATTGAAACTTTCTATCTTTAATATTATATCTGATTTTATGTAATCTTAAATAGGACATTACATCATCTAACCACTGCGTATGAGTGGGGGATGAATCTCCTTTGAATTTCAATAAAATAGATAATCTGGCTATCAATGTAGTAAAAATCTAAGACTTTTTTCCTGAGATGCCAATAGAAGTTCATCTGAGTCATGAAAAAAAAACCAAATGGAGCAATTAACGGATAGGGATCCAAGCTAATCTTGAAAATTGTTGATAGAGTTTTCAAGTCTGCTTTCAAATAAAACACTGGCATTTGTGTATCCATCTAATCCAGTGGTTCTCAACCTCTTTCTTTCCACTCACACACCACTTCATCTATTCCCTATGCCATCGGTGCTCTGTGATTAGTCAGGGATTGCTTAAGGTGGTAGGTGAGTGGGAAGGGAAGGTTGAGAATCGCTGCTCTCGACCCAATTTTTACGGAAATATTTTGCTTCAGAAAAATTGTCATTGGCCCATTTCCTTTGGAGTTATGAAACAATGCAAATAATGAGTCAATCAGGTACAATTAAATCAGTGGTTTTCAATTTTTTTCTTTCCACCCACATACCTCCTTAAGCAATCCCTTATTAATCACAGAGCACCTCTGGCATAGGGATTGCTTAAGGTGGTATGTGAATGGAAAGGAAAAAGGTTGAGAACCACTGACCAACAGATTGGCCCTCAGTTCCTTGCCTGTTCCAAAGGCAATATTCTCAGAAATACAACAAAATGGTGCTGGGGCATGCCTGCAAGATGTGCAAAACACATGGATGGGGCTTAAGGACAGTCTTGTGTCTGTTAAAAGAATGGTTTATAGTATGAACTGTGACAAACTAATACTAATAACTTCATTTAACATTGTAAACATATTGTAAAATTACTTTTGTTTTTGTAGCTCTACAGATTACCTTTATCGAAAGTATTTATTTACAACACTGATTGATGGATTTTCAGCTGATTTTGAATTTAAAGAGGTATGAGAATTTGATATACTGATACTGTATGATTACTCGGCAGAACGGATAGTGTAGTCATTAGCACAATGCTGTTACAGTGCCAGCAACCCTAGTTCCGATCCAGCACTGTCTGTAAGGAGTTTGCATGTTCTCCACGTGTCTGTATGGGTTTCCTGCGGTTACTCCATTTTCCTCCCACCTTTTAAAACATACGAGAATTTTAGATTAATTGGGTGCAATTGGTCAGCAAGGGCTTATGGGCCGAAAAGGAATGTTACTGTGCTGTATGTCTAAAAAAATAACTATTCCAATATTTTAAAATGTGCTAGCTGAAATCTCAATGGAAAATCAAAACCTAAATGCTCAACTACAGGAGGAAAGAAACTGATGAATTTCTAAACTACCAGACCAGGAGCATGGCACTTCAAAGTAGTTTCAGCGCAATTACCAAAACAAATCATGACCAAAGCAGGAAATTTGGGGTCTGCAACCAAAGCATGGTCAGTGAGGTGGAAAAAATTTTAACTAAGATGGACAACTCTAGCCACAATCATCTGGCAAAATTAAATCATAGGGTCTCAAAAAAATAATAATATTTGGAATATAGGCAGCATTTATAGAAAGGAGACATGGGTTTTTTTTGAGGAGTATTTAGCAATGCAAGTTAGTAAGTTTTGAAGAATTTGATAGAGGCAATGCAGTTTTAATGATGTAAATTTAGAAGGTGGTGAATGATAGCTGGGCAGCCAAGGATTGGAATAGGGATGTTTGCAAGGAACCAAAGCCTGGAAGAAATCTCAATAATGGATGATCTTAAATGGAAAAGTAGCTCTCTGGGAAGGAATTATTATGGTAGATATTCCATCAGGGATTGTGTATGTTAAGCACCAAGTAATAGGTAGGAAAACAATGTTATACATACTTTTGTGGAATGCAAAATGGGAGTCTGAAGCAAACGTTCAAGAGCATTGGACACAGAGCATTATAGGAAGGATGTGGAAGCTATGGAAAGGGTGCAGAAAAGATTTACCAGGATGTTGTCTGGATTGGGAAATAAGTGTTATGAGGCAAGGTTAGCAGTGCTGGGACTTTTCTCTTTGGAGCTCAGAAGGAGGCCTACAAGATAAGGCATAGATAAGGTAGACAACCAGTGCCTTTTTTCCCCAGGGCAGAGTAGCAAGCACCAAAAAACATCTGTACAAAGTGAAGGGAGGAAAATTTAGGGAGACATCAAGTGGTGGAGGCTGAAACATTAGGGGGATTTAAGGGACTCTTATCCAGGCACATGGATGAAACAAAAATAGAAGGTTATGAGGTAGGAAGGGTTTAGTACTTTAATTTGGTTGGAATATATAGGTCGGCACAAGATCGAGGGCCAAAGGGCTTGTACTGGGCTGTTACGTTCTATGTTCTAGATCAGTTGTCATGCATTAGACATTTTTAAGCATTCTTACACTTAGGGGCATCGTTAATATACTATGAAACTTATTCTGCACATTTCTATGACTGAATTTATCCTTGCCTTTTATATTTGATAGTTTGAACTATTTCTGAATAGTACCTGTACTACTGATGATGGAGAATGGTCAACTATAGTTCAAGAAATCAATAGCTTGTCACAAAAGAAGCAGAAATGGAAGAAGAATTATTATCCTAAAATTCATAAGTGGTTGATTAAAAATGTACATGCAGATTAAATCAACATTTTTTTTAAAGTGCATTAAAAAGGCATAGACTGAAATAAATCCTTTTCACCTGCCTCCTTCAGTGTATGGGCTTCAGGTCACCTTCACTATTCAGGTTTAAAAGCAATGCTTTGACTTTTTAACCCACATATATTTTCTCTTTTAATTTTAGTATATCATTTGGCATCTAATCATTCACCCTGATGAACTATAAACCGAGCTTTAACATTATCATTTCCTTTCATATACCAGGAAGTTTATCTCGTTAACCTCATTTTTGAATAATGTCTGCCCAATTCCTTTTAACTTTTTAAATTCTACATTGATTTTCTTGTCACTCACTTGTAATTTTGTAAACATTCTTCATGTAATTGTGAAAAAATATTGCCCACACTTCAAATGATTTAACTAATGCCTGAAACCTCAACAAAATTACCTATTTCAATTGTATGTTATTGTTTTGATAATGTAATCTAATATCTCATTTGATTTCTTGCTGTATTTAATAGGTTTTAGGATTTTCCATAACAATCAACATTTCTTTACTTATCAACACATTTATTGAACAAGACCATGGTTTATACATGACAAAGGAGAAATAGTTTGTGTGCAGTTGTTTAATAGCTTCCACCTATTCTTTGTTCCTATGAAACTTTTCAAAATGAATAAATTGGATTTACTGGTGCATTGCAAATTCTAGGTTTATATTTCTCACACTTGTCTTGAGGAGTTCTCATTATCCTATGGCCAAAGTCTTCTGAAATCTTACATCAACACTGATGCTTTAGACATAACTGCATTCTTATCAGAAAAGCACAGGTGCGCTGCTCAGTGGTACTTCAGCTTATAGAAGATGTTGGCCCTTTGAAGTAATTACCATAGAACACTACAGCACTAAAATAGGCCAATCGGCCCTTCTAATCTGTGCTGAAATATCATTCCACTAGTCCCACTAACCTGCAGCCAGTCCATAACGCTTCAGACCTCTCCCATTCATGTACCTATCCAACTTATTCTTAAAACTTAAGAGTGAGCCCACATTTACCATGTCAGATAGCAGCTCATTCCACACTTCCACCATTCTCTGATTAAAGAAGTTCCCCCCCTAACATTCCCTCTAAACCACACATGTCAAACTCTGGCCCGTGGGCCAAATTTGGCCCGCGATATAATTGTATTTGGCCCGCAAGATCATATCAAAAATGTATTAGAGGTGGCCCGCTGGCCGCCTCGCCAGTATAGCGCATGCACAGTAACCGCTGTGTCCCAGGGTGAGAGAGAGAGAGAAAAATCCTGGTCCTTGAAAAATAGTGGTGGGTGGTTTTATAAACACGCTGTCGTGTCCCCCCGCCCACCCCACCACTGCAGCGCGGCCTGGCCGGTGTCAGGGGAAGCCAAGGCCGCTTCCCAGCGCCCGGAACCCCAGTGGCACAGCGTTTTTTGGAGCTGCAGATGGAGTCAGGACACCAGAGGGAAGATTGGGGCTCCCCGCCGGGCGATGGGGGTGCCGGCCGCCGGCCGCCCTGCGCTTTCCCACCGGACCAGTGGCGGGTGCCCGGAGTACACGTGGAGAGCGAGGCTGGTCTGGCAGGTAGGGTGGAACCCCCCGCCAATCTCGGGAGTGGCGTGGGCTGGATCGGGATTAGCCGCGCTCACCTGCTCCTCCACCGCTGATCGGGATCCCAGCGCGGTCCTGAGCACGGAGACTGCCCTGGAAAGGTCCTGGGACACCGGCACGGAAAGAAGAGCAGGGTCCGTAGAACATTATAGATCAGAAACAGGCCCATCGGCCCTTTGACTCTACCTCGTGAAAACCCAACACTGGAGAAACTCAGCGGGTTAAACCGTATCCTTTATCCAGCAGAGAGGTACCTGACAATGTTTAGCCCTTGATCCCCCTCATCAATGTATGAGCGAAAGTCTGTGGTTCTCGTAAAAACACCAGAAGGGAGAAACTCAGCAGGTCAAAGGGGGACCAGGAGAAACTCAGCAAGTCAAAGGAGGGTCCGAGAGAAACTCAGCAGGTCAAGGGGGGTCTGGCAGAAACTCAGGGGGGGCCTGACCTCGCCAGGACCGTTGCCCACTCCCCCTCCCTGCCGCAGGCCGACCCGTGACTCACGGTGACGGGGCCGCTGATCCGCCGAGATGCTGCCCTGCAGCGAGAGCCGATGCCCCCGCACTGTCGTTGTCCAACCCGATCACCCGCAAACCCCGCCCTCCCGCACACAGGCCTGAGTAAGTATTATGAACTTTAATCTCAGGATAAAACGATCTTCCAATAGTTTCATGTCACAGTGATAAATATATTCCTGGTTAAAAATGGTCCTGCATCTGGATACAAGCTCATTAGGCATAAAACTTGAAAAGTGTGTAAATCAAAGGATATCTGTACCAATGGAAAAAGGGCATGGCAAATAACCCTGCTAGAGTTCATGCCCACAATCAGTCACCCAATTGATTGTTTCAGGAATCATGTTATTCTCCCACATTCTCAATAGCCCTCAGATTTTACTATTCGACAGGACACTAGCAACATTTGATAAATCCTCTATAGAGAAATATTATTTATTGAATATTTTATTTCTCATTTGTTAATGCTTCTGGAAAAAGTTTATCCAAAACTATTATTAAACATTTATTTTAATAAGAAAAAGTTTAACATTACATATGTTGAAAGAAGAGAAAACATGCAGATGTTGTTGAAAATTTTCAATAAATATTTAGTTCGGCCCTCGACTTAGTCCAAGTTTTTAATTTTGGCCCTCCGTGAATTTGAATTTGACACCCCTGCTCTAAACCTTTCGCCTAAACCCATGTCCTCCTGTATTTTTCACTCCTAATCTATGTGGAAAGAGCCTACTCACATTTAATCTGTCTAAACCCCTCTTAATTTTGTAAACCTCTATCAAATCTCTCCTCATTCTTCTACACTCCAAGGAATAAAGTCCGAACCTGTTTAATCTTTCCCTGTAACTCAACTCCTGAAGACCTGACAACATCCTAGTAAATCTTCTCTGCATTCTTTCAATCTTACTGATATCCTTCCTGTAGTTTGGAAACCAGAATTGTACACAATACTCCAAATTTGGCCTCACCACTGTCTTATATAACCTCACCATAACATCCCAACCTCTATACTCAATATTTTGAATTATGAAGGTCAAGATGCCAAAAGATTTCTATACAACCCTGTCTATCTGTGACGCCACTTTCAGGGAATTATGTATCTGTATTCCCAGATCCCTTTGTTCCATCGGACTCCTCAGTGCTCTATCATTTACTATGTACGACTTTACCTAGATTTATCCTTTCAAAATGCAACACTTGTCTGCATAAAATTCCATCTGCCATTTTCTGGCCTACTTTTCCAGTTGGTCCAGATCCCTCTGCAAGCTTTAAAAACCTTCCTCACTGTCCACAACACCTCCATTCTTAGTGTCATCAGCAAACTTGCTGATCCAATTTCCCACATTATTATTCAGATCATTGATATAGACAACAAACAACAATGATCCCAGCATCGATTCCTAAGCCACACCACTAAACACAGGCCTCCAGTCTGAGAAGCAATCATTCGCTACCCCTCTCTGCCTTCTCCCACACAGCCAATTTCAAATCCAGTTTACAACCTCTCCTTGAATACCTATGTCTGAACCTTTTGAACTACCCTCAGTAAAGTCCATGTAGACAACATCCACAACCCCTCCCTCATCTACCTTCCTGGTAACCTCTTCAAAAAAACTCACCAAGATTTGTTAAACATGACCTGTCATGTATGAAGCCATGCTGACTTTCCTTAATCAGCCCATAACTGTCCAAATACCTATTTATCCATCCTCCAACAATTTATCCACCACTGACATCAGGCTCACTGGCCTATAATTACATGGTTTATTTTTGGAGCCCTTTTTAAACAACGGGACAATATGAGCTACTCTCCAATCTTCTGGCACCTCACCCGTGGCTAAGGATATTTTGAATATATCATCCAGGGCCCCTGAAATTTCTACACTAGTCTCCCTCAAGGTCTGAGGGAATATAATGTCATGCCCAAATGATTTATCTACCTTTATTCACTGTAAGGCAGCAAGCACTTCCTCCTCCTTAATCTCCATCTTTTCCAAGACTCTTCTGTTTATTTCCCTTCCATCCTTATGCATTATGCCACTTTCCCAAGTAAATACAAAATACTGACGCAAAAAAAAGTTTAAGATCTCCCCCATTGCGTGAAGCTCCACACATAGTTGACCATTCTGATGCTCTAGGAGACACATTTTGTCCCTTTTAATATGCTTATAGAAACCCTTTGGGTTTACCTTCATATTATCTGCCAGAAAGAATTGGAGGAGCAAATCTGTAGAGAGATAGCAGACTGATGGAAGAAGCAGAACATTGTGATAGTGGGAGATTTTAACTTCCCAAATATTGACTGGGGCTCCCATATTGTAAAAGTCTGGATGGCTTGGAGTTTGTGAAATATGTTCAGGAAAGTTTTTCTTCCTGATTTCTTTCTTGAGTATTTTCTTGCTTTTTTAAAAAAACTCTTCAAGTTCCTCATTAGCTCTTTGTTGCCTATACTTGCTATACACCTCCTTCTTTCTTAACCAGATGATCAATAACCCTTGAAAATTAGGGTTCCCTTTGCCTTTAATCCTAACAGGAATATGCAAACTCTGCACTCTCAAGATTTCCCCTTGAAGATCATCCACTTACCTAACACACACTTGTCATATAGAACAACATATCCCAATCCACCCTACCTAGATCCTTTCTCATTTCCACAAAATTGGCATTCCTCCAATTTAGAATCCCAACATGAGGCTCAGGTTTATCCTTTTCCATAATTATCTTGAAGCTAATGACATTATGGTCACTGGACCCAAAATGTTCGCCTACACATATATCTGTCACCTGACCAGTCTGGTTCCCTAAGAGTAGATCAAGTTCTGTCTCCCTTTTCATTGGTACCTCTATGTATTGATTTAGAAAACTTTCTTTAACACATTTCATAAACTCCAAGCCCTTTTACAGTATGGGAGTCCCAGTCAATATTTGGAAATTTAAAATTTCCTACTATCACAACGTTCTGCTTTTTCCATTGGTCTGTTATCTATCTACAGATTTGTTCCTCCAATTCTCTCTAACTAATGGGTGGTTTATAATACAACCCTATCAGTGTGGTCACACCTTTCCCATTCCTCAATTCCACCCATATGGGCTCTCTAGACAAACCGTCCGGACTGTCCTGGCTTTGCACAACTGAGAGATTTTCCCTGACTAGCAATGCCACTCCTCCCCCTTTTATCCCACCCCCTCTATCACATCTGAAATAACAGAACCCTGGAACATTAAGCTGCCAGTCCAGGCCCTCCTGCAACCAAGTCTCACTAATAGCAACAATATCATAATCCCACATGTCAATCCACGCCCTAAGCTCATCTACCTTTCTAACAATACTCCTTGCATTAATATAAATACACCTGAGAAAATTTCTATCACGTACAAATCTTTGATTTCTGTCTATACATGCAGTCCTCACTTGACCTTTATCTTCCTCTTTCTCACTAACTACTCTAACGTACTGGTTCCCCTCCCCCTGAAAATCTAGTTTAATTTAAACTCATTGGGACAAGATGAACAAACTACTCACAAGGATATTAATCCCCTTCCAGTTCAGATACAATATGTCCTGTTGGTACAGATCCAACCTTCCCTGAAACACAGCCCAGTGATCTAGAAATTTAAAGCCCTCCCTCTTTCAACATGTCTCCAGCCATATGTTAAGATGCCTTATCCTCCTATTCCTAATCTCTCCAGCATGTGGCATGGGAAGGAATCCTGAGATCACTACCCTGAAGATCCTCTTCTTCAACCTAGTGCCTAACTCCCTGAACTCTTCTTTCAAGACCTCCTCACCCATCCTACCTCTGTTGTTGGTCCCTATGTGGACCACGACATCTGGCTGATCACCCTCCCACCTAAGAACATCATGAGCTTGATTTGAGATATCCTGTATTCTGGAACCAGGGAGACAACATACTATTTGGGATTCTCGATGTCTTCCACAAACCTCTCATCTGCCTTTCTAACTATTGAATCCCCTATCACTACACCCCACCTCTTTTTCCACCCTTCCCTTCTTAGCCACTGCACCAGACCCTGTGCCAGAGACTAATTGCCATGGCTTGTACCCAGTACGTCATCCCCCTCAACAGTATTCAAAATGGCATACTTGTTTTTCAGGGGGACTCCCATTGGGTGGGGGGGCTGCTCTACCTACCTGCTCCCTCTCCTAACTGTAAACCAATAACTCTCTATCTGTTTCCTATGTGTAATGGTGTCCCAATAACTCCCATCTATCACACCCTCTGCCTCCTGAATCCTCTGGAATTTATCCACCGCCTGCCCCAAAGCCTCAACATGGCTTCTCAGGAGTATCAACTGGATGCACTTCTCGAATCTGTAGTCATCAGGGAAACTAATGGCTTCTCTAATAATCCACATCATAAAAGAGGAGCATTCCACTGCCCTGGGCTTTATTCTCACACTTGCTCTCTCTATCTACCCTGGTCTCTATCGCCACAACACAAGCACTCTCTTCCTATTTATGCTAGTAATGTGCCTCCTGGGGGAGGCAAAAAACCAAAGAATTAAACAAAAACCTTTACCTTCACATTATCTGCCAAAGCAACCTCATGTCTTTTTACCTTCCTGATTTCCTTCTTAAGTATTTTCAAACATTTTCTATGCCCCTCTAATATCTCATTTGCTCCTTGTTGCCTATACCTGCTATACACCTCTCTCTTCTTAACCAGATTGCCATTATCCCTTGAAAATCAAGATTCCTTATGCCTGTTAATTTGCCTTTAATCCTAACAGGAACATACAAACTCTGCACTCTCAAAATTTTGTCTTTGAAGGCCTTCCACCTTTTGTACACATCCTTGCCAGAAAACAACGTATCCCAATCCACTCTTCTGAGATTCTCTAATTTCCACAGAATCGGCCTTTCTCCAATTTAGAATCTTAACTCGAGGACCAGACCTATCCTTAGCCATAATAACTTGAAACTTATAGTCACTGGCCCAAAATGTTTGCCTACACATACTTCTGTCACCTGACACGTCTGGCTCCCTAATAGATGAAGTATTGCATCTTCTCCCCCTTTCATCCCTCTCCCTCTATCACGTCTGAAATAACAGTACCCCAGGACATTGAGCTGCGAGTCCTGCCGCTCCTACAACCAAATCTCACTAATAGCAATAATGTCTTAATCCCACGTGCCAATCCACACCGACAATACTCCTTGCATTGAAATAAATACACCTGAGAGCATTTCTATCATGTACAAACTGTAGATTTCTGTCTGTACATGCTGTCCTCGTATGACCTTTATCCTCCACCACCTCACTATCTCCTCGAACACTCTGGTTTCCATCCTCTGCACATTTTTGATATGTAATAATGTCTCTTTTTTGTCAAATTAAACAAATATTTTTAAAAACATTGTGACCAATGGTGAAGGCTTGAGACTTGTTATTTAATGTGATTATAATCATGTCATATATCTGATTTACATCTGAAGACGTCATTTTTTTTCTATTTCTATTTCTACATACTTAGTAGTGCATCTGTGTCATGAGCTAGCAAAGAAGTGGAAAAAAGATGTTCTCCAATCCAGTTTGTAGGAATATATATTTAATGGAATACTGTACATGATTTAAAGTGCTCACTGATCATGTGCCCACGGTATAGTCTGTTGAATGAGAAACTTCTTAACATTGTCAATCTTGGCGTCCAAAACTAAATCAGACATGCCTCGCTTTGGGTATTGTAATTCTGTATTTAATGAAATAAAACCTTGTTGGTTACCAGTTTCCAAAGTGGAAAGATTTCACTAGCCTGCATAGATTACAAGAATAATTTGTTGACAATTGTAGGTCTGGCATATTGTTTGTCAGCTTATTTGTGAAAATTCTTTTCAATGTAGAATTGTTGTGCTACATTTGAAAAGTGAAGGATAGCTGAATATTACAGCAGCAGTTTAGGGGGAGTGGAGATAGTAAGAGGTAAATGCCCCATTGGCCATCTGAGTGAGGGAATGATGAGATACATGTCATAAAGAGCTCATGGATAGAGTTGAAAAAGCATTATTTTCAGATGTAATAAAGGACGGGTGGCAAGGTTAGTATTAGCAGCTAATGCAATGTTATTATAGTGCCAGCAACTGGGGTTTGAATCTGGCACTGTCTGTAAGGAGTTTGTACATTCACTCCATCTCTGCATGGGTTTCATCTGGTTTACTCCCACTTTTCAAGTTAATTGGGCTCTTTGGGTGGCATGGGGTCGTGGGCTGGAAGGGCTTGTACAATTTTTAAAGAAACAATAATAGCACCAAGTCTTTCCCATCACCTTCTCCACGCCAACTCATTTCAAAGAGTAATGGTCTATGCTGGAGGAACTTGAGTGATTTGATGAAGACCAGCAAGGTAATGAACCAAGTGCAATCTATTTCTTTCTCCTTGGACACCCAGAGGACCAGACTGTTCATCATCTATGAGTAATACCATCACGAATAAATTTACATTCCAATTAGGAGGACAGTAACCCAGGAAATAGTGGATGCATTAGGGATAATTTTTCAAAACTTTTTAGATTCTGGATTAGTTCCCGAAGATTGGAGGGTGGCAAACATAACAACACTTTTTAAGAAGAGAGGGAGAGAGAAATCAGGAAACTATAGCCTGACATCGGTAGTAAGGAAAATGTTAGAATCAGTTATTAAATATGCGATTGCAACACATTTGGAGAGTAGTGGTATCATCGGACATGGTTTTGTGAAGAGAAAATCATGTCTGATAAATCTACTAGAAATTTTTGAGGATGTAACCAGTGGAGTGCATAGGGGGGATTCAGTGGATGTGAGATATCTGGACTTTAGTAAGGCATTTGAAAAGGTTCCACACAGGAGACTAGCGTACAAACTTAAAGAGCACGGTATAGGAGGTAAGGTATTAAGGTGGATAGAGAACTGGTTGATGGACAGGAAGCAAAGAGTAGGAATAAATGGGTTCTTTTCAGAATGGCAGCCAGAGACTAGTGGGGTACCGCAGGGCTCCATGCTGGGGCCACAGTTATTTACAATACATATCAATGATTTAGATGTTGGAATAGAAAGCAGCATCTTGAAATTTGCAGACGACACAAAGTTAGGAAGTGGGATTACCTGTGTAGAGGATTCAGGATGACCGACGAGTTAGGCGAGTGGGCCAAGAAGTGGAAGATGGCATGTGGATAAATGTGAGGTTATCCACTTTGGAGGTAAGAACAAGAAAGAGGATTATTATCTAAATGGTATCTGTTTAGGAAAAGGGGAAATGCAGCAAGACTTGGGCATCGCTGTGCATCAGTCATTGAAAGTGGGCATGCAGGTACGGCAGGCAGTGAGGAAGGCAAATAGTACATTGACATTCATAACAAGAGGATTCAAGTACAGGAGTAGGGAGGTCCTACTGCAGCTGTACAGAGCCTTGGTGAGACCACACTTGGAATACTGTGTTCAGTTTTGGTCTCCTTATCTGAAGGAGGACATCCTTGCCTTGGAGGAGGTACAGATAAGGTTCACTAGATTAATATCAGGAATGGAAGGACTTGCATGTGAAGAAAGGTTGGATCGACTAGGCTTGTATTCACTGGAATTTAGAGGACTGAGGGGGGATCTTATAGAAACAAATTTTTTTACAGGATTAAACAAACAAGATGCAGGAAGGTTGTTTCTGATGCTGGGGAAAACCAGAAACAGGGGTCACAGTTTAAGGATAAGGGTGCAGTATTTTAGGACTGAGATGAGAAAAAAAAATTCTCTCAAAAAGTGGTGAATCTGTGGAATTCTTTGCCACAGGAAGTAGTTGAAGCCGGTTCCTTATCAAGAGGTTAGATTTGGCCCTTGTGTCTAAGGGGATCAGAGGGTATAGGGAGAAGGCAGGAACTGGTTACTGATCAGCCATGATCAAAATGAATGGTGGTGTAGGCTTGAAGGGCCAAATGGCCTATTTTTCTATGTTTCAATGAATGATGAAAAAGGAAAATGTTGGAAATGGGCCACATTCAAGAAGAGAAATAAATATTTTTAATCAAATGGTGTTAGGTTGATTGAATTTTTCTGGAGTTTTCTCCTTTAATTTCAGATTTCGAGCATCTGCAGTATTTTACAATCTATTAATGGAAATTACAACTTACTCCATTTTAATAGAGTGAAAAATCCAAAACTTCATTATACTAAAAAGGAGATTTATCTCATTCAGCGTTGAAATTTGGATGTATATTCTGCTCCTAGGGGGAAATTGGGAAACCTTCCTTGGGCAATTGTTGCTGCAACAATTGAAAGTGTCTGGATAGATCAGGTTTAAAGATGCATCATAAGTAATTCATTCCTTGACTGAAGCTTGTGGTAAATCTTCTATGCAAGTGCCTTGGAACCTTTTACTTCTTTAAAGGACACGCTCGTCTTTTTGTTGAATCTAAAGATTTTATAACCTGACAAGAAGTAAAACACAGGATACTGTTGACACTGTGGTTAAGTGGGAAAAAAACACAAATGCTGAAGAAACTCAGCAGGTCAAACAGTGCCTTTATGTAGCAACGATAAAGATTCATCAAGGTGTGGGGGACCATGAGACATGTCCGAACAAAAGGGGGAAGGGGGGGGTGAGGGAGGGAGAGGATAGGTTGGGGGGGGAGGAGTCTAGGCTTGGTGGAGAAAGAAAGGAAGTAGGAACTGGAATAACTAGTTAAGGGAGGGGAGGCGGGAAAAGGCAATCTGATTAGTGCAATGCAGTGAACTCAATGTTCATGCCCTGGGGTTGGAGGGTGCCTAGATTAAAAAAATTGAGGTGGTGTTCCTCCAATCTGTGGGTGGTCAGGTTGGGGTAGTGTGAAAGTCCATGGACAGACATGTGAGCTTGAGATTGTGACTCAGAATTGAAATGGTTGGCTACGAGGAGGTCACTTTTTTTGTGGACGGAGAGGAGGTGCTGGGTGAAGCAATCTCCTAATCTGTGACCGGACTCTCTGATGTAAAGAAGGCCACAGAGGGTGCACCAGATGCAGTAAATGAGTTCTTTGGAGGTAAAGGTGAAGTTTTTCTTCACCTGAAAGCTCTGTTTGGGACCACAAACATGGCTTTCCCTCCACCACTATTTACTCAGCCCTCACCCGCATCTCCTCCATTCCCCGCTCATCTGCCCTAGCCCCCTCACCCCTTGAAACAATAAATGCAGAATTCCCCTCATCCTCACCTACCACCCCACCAGCCTCCGCATCCAACACATTATCTGCCAGAATTTCCAGTACTACAGGACCCCATCACCAGACACATTTTTCCTTCTCCCCCCTCAGACTTCCCTCAGTCACTCCATGACTCCATTGTGTGCCCTTCCCTCCCCACCTGTGATGTAATATTTGTAGATATATTTGGGAGATAAATCGATAAAATTAGAGTAGGTTACATATATACACACACTTTAAAACAGATCTTATTTGAAATACTGAAGAATTCATATTCAGTAACTTTACAGAAACTATGGACAATGCTATGCACATTTCACAAGTAGGTGATAATTGAAACGATGCCAATAAATGAATGGACTGGAAACACTCTGGTTGTTGAAAGCTCTTTGCAAGGGTTTTGACAGAGTGCACAGAAGGGTCACTCCTGGGTTCTTGTTTACCTAAAAACAACAGATGGGAGTGGGAGACTAACTCCTATTGTTTGCTGGAGAAGGAGGGTTTTTTTTGCAAGTATGAGAGAGAGAAGGACATGTGCTGGCAGTTGGAATCTGAGATGGAGAGAGACAGTCACAGCTGAAACAAACAGGAGAAGCTTATTGGAATTGAAACAAAAACTCTAGAGCAGCAGGTGGCTGGAAGTGCTATATGACTGATGTTACTCTTGGAATAAGTGGAAAAGAAAGAAACTCTGTGCTAGCCTGAAAAAAAAGAGGTTATCATCTGGAGAACCCTGATGGGGCAAGTTTCATCAGCAAGACATTGAGGTGACTACTGGTGGTACCTCAGTTGTGGAAATCCTGGAACAACAAATCTCTCTCTCTGCAAACCTCCAAAAAACCTTCCTGGGTGGTAAACATTTACCTTTTGAGCACCAAAGCTGTTGAACTTTATACATGTTAAATTCTGTGTACATTATAAGAATTACCTGCAACCAGAGAACTTGGAAGAATGAGAAGTGAGATTAAACTGTGAGCCAAATAACTTTTCTTAAATTTACACACACATTACATACATGTGTGCTTAGAATTAGAATGGGGTTAAGTTGGGTTAATTAAGTTAATAGAGATAACTTAAAGTTTGATTCTGTTTTCATGTTTAAAGATAATTAAAAACAACTTTTGTTTAACTAGTCTTGGTGAATGTCTATTGCTGCTGCAATGATGTGTTGAAGATGTCGATAAGGACCTCCACCAGTTGGTCTGAACAGTCCTTAAGTACCCAACCGGGTATATTGTCCCCCTGCCATGTGTAGGTTCACTTTGGATAGCCTCTCCTCATGTCGCCGTGTCTATGCAAGGGGCCTGTTCATCAGGGAGAGATGAGCTTCCTTTGGCGTCAGCCTGTTCCTCTCATCGAACAATGTGGAGTTGATGTTCATTATGTCTGGAAGGGAGGCATTGTCTTTGACTTGCAAGGTTGTCTTGTAGTCATTTATAGTTTTGATCCCTTTCCACATGAACCTTGAGTCGCTGGTGCCACATAGCTGGCTCTATGTTAAGCAACACTTTGGCTTTCAGATTGCACAGGAGAAATCAGCCCTGGCTAATGATAGTGCCATCTTGTCTCCTGTCCTGAAGGCAGCATCACGAGCTCTGAGAAGTGCACAGACCTCTACACCCAACCGCAGTTTCTCGTTATCCCTGGCTGTGTAGCATTTGATCTCTGAGACACCTTCAATGCACTTGCTGATGCAGCCAGTCACTGAACTTATGTACTTCTCAATGTTCACATGGTCATTTAGGTGACCACCTCCCTGAAACTGCTCCGGTCTGTTGTCTCAAAGCAGTCCTGTAGCACAGCTGTGCCACACCCTACCCACCTCCCCATAGCCCGGCCACATCCCGAACAATCTGTATGCTGGAGTTAGCAAGATGGATAATGTAATCAAGATTGGGGGGGGGGGGTGAGGATGAGGGGCAACCTTGTACACAGTAGGGACATTGATGTACACTGGATCCAGGGTGTTCTCTCCTCTGATGGCGAAGTGGACATGTTGTTGAAACCTGTTTTTACGATAACATGGTTGAAGTCGCTAGTTTTGACCACCATCAGGGTGGGACATCTGGGATTCACATATAGCACCATAAAGTTACTTCATTGGTTGCTAATAATGGTTGCATCATTCCACAGTTTGAACTCCAAGTTGTTAATATACCTCCTACTCGTGCTGCATCAGTTAAACAAATCACCTCGAGGCTATTAATTTCCATAGTCAAAGCTGCACCATCACAGGTAGATGGGGTGATAAAACATCCATTTGACATGCTTGGTTTTATTGGTCAGGGCATTGAGTATAACAGCTAGGACATTATACGCTACAATTGTACAAAACTTTGATGAGACCATTCTTGGAGTATTGAGTGCAGTTCTGGTTGCCTAGTTATTGAAAGGAATGTCATAAGGTTGAAAAGGATGCAGAGAAGTTTCACATGGATATTGAGCAACAAGGAGAAATTGGATAGGCTGGGGCCTTTTTCTCTGATATAGGAGGGCAATGGGTGACCTCAGAGTAAATAAAGATCACAAGAGTCACAGATAAAGCAACTGGTTAGTCTTTCCCTTCCCACACCCCCTCCAGGGAAAGAAATTCAAAAGTAGACAGTGTAGGTTTAAGCCGAAAGCGGAGGGATTTACAGGGATCAGAGGGGAAATTTTCCTGCAGAGATGGTGGGGGATATGCAGACAGAAGGAGCTGCCAAAAGAAGTAGGAAAAATGAGTACAATCACAAAATATAAAAGGCATTTGTACAGGTACATGGATAGGAAAGGGTGAGGGGAATATGGGCCAACTGGGACCAGTTTAGGTAGACAACTTTGTGAACATCTACAAATTGGGCCAAGGACCTGTTTTCATGCTGAACATCTCCATGACACTGTCCTTGTTAACAGGTACAACGGGGAAATATTTTATGCAATGTTTCTCAAAAAAGCTTTGAATATATTGTCAGCTCTCCCTTTGATGGTAATTACTCTTCCAATTCCTTGAGGATAATGCCTGACATCCTTAATGACCATACTGAGAACTTTTTCGAAATCAGGCAAATTGTGTACATCACAGAGATCACCAGTGTGAAGCTTGAGACATCTCATAGGGGCAGACCCTGAGATGATGCAGATTTGATGCTATATTGAAGTAATCATAATGTTCTGGCCAAAGAGATATCCAATGTCATCCTGATTTTGATGAACATAAAACTTAAAGCACTACAGCACAGAACAGGCTCTTTGGCCCTCGATGTTGTGCCAACCTATATATTCCTACCAAAAATAAAGTCCTTCCCACCTCGTGGCCTATATTTCTTCCATCCATGTGCTTGTCTAAGAGTCTCTTAAATGCCCCAAATGTTGCAGCCTCCATCACCACCCCTGACAAGGCATTCTTGGCTCCCACAACTCTCTGTTTAAAATAAACTTACCCCTACGTCTCCTTAAACTTTCTTCCCTTCACTTTGTACACATGTCCTCTGGTGTTTGCTACTCCTGTCCTGGGAAAAAGGTGCTGGCTGTCCACCTTATCTATGCCTCTCAGAATCTTGTAGATCTCTATTAAGTCACCTCTTATCCTTCTACGATCCAAAGAGAAAACCCCTAGCTCTGCTAATCTTGCCTCTTGAGACTTATTTTCTTATTCAGGCAATATGCTGGCAAATCTCCTCAGCATCCTCTCCATAGCTTCTACATCCTTCCTCTAATAAGTTGATCAAAACTGAATGCAAAATCTCACCAAAGATATGTAGAGCTGCAATACGACCTCTCGACTCTTGAACTCAATCTTCCGACTAATGAAACTGTGCATCCCATAGGCCTTCTTAACTATCCTATCAACCTATGTGGCAACCTTGAGAGATCTATGGATTTTGAACCCAAGGTCCCTCTGTTCTTTCACACTGTTAAGTATCTGACCATTAACCCTGTACTTAGCCTTCAGGTTTGTGCAGTTCGATCTTCAGCAGTGTGGATTCGATGCTGTCGAATCCATGCTGCTAAAGATCAAACTGCGCTGGGTAGGTCACGTCTCCAGAATGGAGGACCATCGCCTCCCCAAGATCATGTTATATGGCGAGCTCTCCACTGGCCACCGAGACAGAGGTGCACCAAAGAAGAGGTACAAGGACTGCCTAAAGAAAGCTCTTGGTGCCTGCCACATTGACCACCGCAGGTGGGCTGATATCGCCTCAAACCGTGCATCTTGGCCCCTCACAGATCGGCGGGCAGCAACCTCCTTTGAAGAAGACCGCAGAGCCCACCTCACTGTCAAAAGACAAAGGAGGAAAAACCCAACACCCAACCCCAACCAACCAATTTTCCCTTGCAACTGCTGCAACCGTGTCTGCCTGTCCCGTATCGGACTTGTCAGCCACAAACGAGCCTGCAGCTGATGTGGACATTACCCCTCCATAAATCTTCGTCCACGAAGCCAAGCCAAAGAAGAAGAAGCCTTCAGGTTTGACTTTCCAAAATGCATCACTTTACACTTATCCGGATTGAACTCCATCTGCCACTTTTCCACCTAATTCTGCATCCAGTCTATATTCTTTTGTAACCTACGACAACCTTCGACACTATCAAAAACTCCTCCAACCTTTGTATCATCCACAAACTTACTGACCCATCTATCCACTTCTTCATCTGGGTCATTTATAAAAATCACAGAGTAGAGGCCCCAGAACAGATCCCTGCAGAACTCCACTAATCACTGACCTCCAGGCAGAATACTTTCCATCCACTACTACTGTCTGCTTTCTATAGGTGAGCCACAATTTTGAATCTACATAGATTCCCTGCCTCATGACTTTCTGAACGAGTCTTTCATAGGGGGCCTTGTGAAATGCCTCACTAAAATCCATATAGACCACATCTATCATTCACCCTTCATCAATTTCTTTTGTTTCCTCAATTAGGATCATTCTCTCACAAAGTCACGTTGGCATCCCTGAGCATTTCTCCAAAATACTCATAAATGAATCCTTAAGAATCCTCTCCAATAGTTTCCCCACACCTGATGCAAGGCCCACTGGTCGATAATTCCCAAGATTCTCCCTATTTCCTTTTTTAAACAAGGGGACCACATTTGCCATTCCATTGGCACTTGCCATTGACAAAAATTGTCATAATTCATTGAGTCATATCCCCAAAACTATTAAATCCAAGACCAAATTTAAATCAGTATTTGAAAATGAGAAGCCTCCTCCCTGTGAGCAAAGGAATAATATGGAAAAAAGGTGTTTGTCCCTCAGGATAGAATATCTACAGCATTGGAGTTTTGTAAGCATATTACTTGATACCTTTAGTTAGAAAAGTAAAAACAGAGGTGGAAATTACATTATAAAAGTTCTTAATTTAGCATTCAGAACAGAATAAAACAGTTTAATAAACTAATTTCATTCATTGCAAGAGACATGGCTCTATGTGGAGGAGACAATTGCAGCTGCCGGCACTGCTCACCTTTGTAAGTACTATGGGTCCCGGTATGGGTCAGACAGGCGATCCTGCAAAGGCTGCCCAGCGAGGAAATCATTCTGCTCCCGACGTGGGAAGAAAGGTCACTTCACTAAGGTGTGCCTTTCCAGGCCTGTGGGGATAACTGCGGCCCTTCGCGACCAGCTGGAAGCCCTCCCTAACGTCACCATGTGCGAAGACCGGGCAATACCATTACTCGTCCCGTAACTTCCGCCCTCACCACTGACATCACATCTGGCCAAGCCACCGACCCACACTACTGCAGTGTGCTCACCCCGAGTGCCACCATTTTCCTCCAGACGCACCAAAGATGTCACTTCCACCTGCACGGATGACGTCATGTGCATCAACCTGGCATTACTATCTTGGGCCAGCTGGCCCCCACCTGCTGCAACGCACGCACCACATCAATGTGGTTAACATCGGCACATACCCAATCACCCACCCGGTGCACCCTACACCCCCGAAGGAAGCTGCTGGCCGCTACTTGCCTCATTCATCTGGGAGCAGTGACTCGGATTCCAAGGTGGTCCTGGCATCCACCACACATGGACTCGGTCGCTCAATGATGGACATTGCTGTCAATGGGAAGGTAACAAAATGCCTGTTTGATAGTGGTAGTACTGAGAGCTTTATGCACTCGAACGTGGCCCAGACACTAAAATTAAAAATCTATCCCACTAACTTTTCCATCACCTTCGCTGCCCAGGATCGCTCCATCATGGCCCTCGGGCGCTGCTTAGTGGAAATGACAATGGGGGGGGGTGGGGAGAAACATACCAAGGGTTCAGGCTCCTGGTCATGCCCAACTCAATGCTCCAGTCATCTTAGGGCTGGACTTACAGTGCCACCTCCAAAGCCTCACCCTCACCTTCAGCGTCCCCTTCCCTCTATTCACACTCCACAGCACACAGCCCACTGTCCATCTGCGGCTTCTCCATACTACAGTTACCCTCTCCATCCCTCCAACTATCTGATGCAGACTGCAAGCCCACAGCTGCCAAGAGCTGGCGCTATTGCACGGCCAAAAGGGATTTCATCAAGGCAGAAGTGAGGCAGCTTCTGGCGGAAGGTATCATAGAGCCCAGCACCAGTCCCTGGAGAGCCCAATTCCTGGTAGTAAAAGGGGATAACAGACTGAGGATGGTCATCAATTACAGCCAGACCATTAACCGGTACACCCAACTGGATGCCTACCCATTACCCCGAATAGCCGACATGGTCAACAAGATAGCCCGCTATAACATCTTCTCAATAAATGACCTACAGTCGGCCTGCCACCAGCTCCCTATCCTTCCCATACTTGGACAATGTCACCATCTGCGCCCATGACCAGCAGGACCAGGATGACAACCTGGAGAGATTTCTCCGGATGGCCAAGGAGCTGAACCTCACTCACGACAAAGAGAAGAGCATGTTCAGCACCACCCACCTCACCATCCTAGGGTACATCGTGGAACATGGTGTCATTGGTCCTGATCCAGAATGCATGTGGTCACTAATGGAACTGCTCCCTACCCCACTCACTCAAGGCCACAGGTGCCTTGGGCTTTTCTCCTACTACTCTTAATGGGTCCCCCGCTATTCGGACAAGGTCTATCCACAGGCCCAACCCACCATCTTTCCCCTCCCCCCCACCCCCAAGGCGCAAGCAGCTTTCACTCACATCAGACAGTGCTTCACCAATGCCACGATCCATGGCGTGGATGACGACACCCCATTTCAAGTGGAGTGCGATGCCTCTGATGTTGCCCTCGTGGCCACCTAAACCAAGGGGGCTGCCCCGTGGCCTTCTTCTCCAGGACCCACCACAGTTCAGAGCTCTGGCACTCCACCATTAAAAAGGAGGCCCAAGCGATCTTGGAAGCAGTCCTCCACTGGCACCACTACCTGGCAGGCAGAAGGTTCACCCTCCTCACCGACCAACGCGCAGTGGCTTTCATATTCAGCACCACCCACAAAGGCAAGATGAAGAACAACAAGATCTTGCGCTGGAGAATCAAGCTGGCCACATTCAGCTACGACATCCAGTATAGACCTGGGAAGTTCAACAACTCCCCCAATGCCCTATCCTGGACCTGTGTCACTGTGCAGTCCAACCAACTGCAGGCACCGCATGACATCCTCTGCCACCCAGGCATCACACACCTGCATCACTTCATCAAGTCCCGAAACCTCCCCTTCACCATCCAAGAAGTCTGGACCCTGACCGAGTCCTGCAGGGTCTGTGTGGAGAGCAAACCGCACTTCTTCCTCCTGCCACAGGCTCATGTCGTCAAGGCCACTCGGCCTTTCGAAGGGCTTAGCATCGAATTCAAGCATCCCATGCCTTCCACGATCAAGAACGTCTACTTCATCTCAGTCGTAGACAAATATTCCCATTTTCCCTTCACCATCCCCTGCCCTGATACCTCCACAGCCACCGTTATCAGGGCTCTGACGCAGATCAGATACCCAAAATTTATCCACAGTGATTGGGGGTCCGGCTTCATAAGTGAAGAGCTGCCCAGTACATGATAGCGCAAGGCATTGCGGCTAGTCGCATGACTAGCTACAACATGAAGAGCAACAGGCAGGTGGAGCACAAAAATGGGGTGAGCTTGAAGGCAGTCCTCTTGGCTCTGAGATTCAAAGGCTGGTCCGTTGACTCCATGCCATAAGGTCGCTCTTATGTATGGCTACTAATCAGATCCTTCATGAGCGCCTTTTCTTGTTCCCCAGGAAATTGGCGACTGGGGTCTCCCTCCCAGCTTGGCTCCCATCTCTGGGACCAGTGCTCCTCCGCAAACACATGCGGGCCCACAAGTCTGACCCGCTGGTCGAGCAAGTGCTCCTCCTCCATGCCAATCAGACCTACGCCAATGGCTGTGAGGATACAGTCTCAACCAGGGATCTGGCACCGACAGGGGCCCCAACCCCCCCCCAACGAGTACCCAACTCAACCTCCCCACCACAGGTACCCTTGGCCCACTTAGGATTCAGGGGCCAACCTCCTCCCTCCACTGTGAGGGCCCTGCTCCTCACAGACCACCCCCACCCAGCCACCCCCCCCCCCCAAGGACAGACATGCGGACCGACTCTGTCTGTCTGCAGTGCTCTGTCCACTCCGCCACCTGCCCTGGACCCAGCCAATCCCACCCTCACCGACCTTTGACCAAGAGTCAACATGCGACGGTCTCAGAGATTCAGACAGCTGCCAGACCACCTGAACTTGTAAATACACCCAGCAGCATCTCCCCCCCACTCCCCATCCCCCACCCCTCAGACTCATTCTAAGAAGGGGGTGAATGTTGTGATACAACCACCAGCCTACTGCAGGGGGAAACCTCTGTACCTGAAGGAAGACCACCTAAGGGGTTGACTCCACCTGGCTGGCTGTCAATCAGCCGACCTGAATATAAACCTGAGCTGGCCCCTCCTGGGCCAGTCATTCATGGAGCCATCAGGACAGAAACTGGGGTACAGACTTTTAATGGATGAAAGCTTGTTGTACAGTCTTTTCTGTTTGTTTACTGCACCACAGTGCACCACACCTTCCAAAATGCAAAACCTCACATTTGTCTGCATTAAATTCCATCTGCATTTTCAGACCATTTTTCCAGCTGGTCCAGATACCTCTGCAAGCTTTGAAAACCTTCTTTGCTGTCCACAATGCCAATCCTTGTGTTATCTGCAAACTTGCTGATCCAATTTGCCACATTATCATTCAGATCATTGATATAGATGACAAACAACAATGGTTCCAGTACCAATCCCATTAGTCACAGACCCCCCCAGTCTGAGAAGCAATCTCATTTCCTAAATTGGCCTTTTCTCTTCTCTCTGACTTCTCCCATCCAGCCATTGTTGAATTCAGTTCACTACTTCACCAGTTTCTGAACCTTCTTGACTAACCTTGCATGTGGGACCTTGTCAAAGGCCTTAGTAAAGTCCATGAAGACCACATCCACAGCCTTTCCTTTGTCATCTTCAGAATCATCAGAATTGGTGATCAACAGAATCGCGAACAAATCACAAAATTGATTTTTTTGCGGAGCATCACAGTGCAAACATTCATATAACCACCTTACAAAATAAATAAAAATAGTGCACAAGAAGTCAATGTAAGGCAGTGTCTTTGGTTCATTGATTATTCATGAATCTGATAGCAGTGGAGTAGAAACTGTTCTTGTGCTGTTGAGTGCTCATCTTTAGGCTCCTGTACCTTTTTGGGTAGCAGAGAGAAGAGGGCCTGGCCTGGGTGGTGGGGTCTTTACTTTCCTCAAAAGACTATAAGATTGGTTAAACACCATCTACCACACACCAAGCTGTGTTGACTATCCCTAATCAGTCCTTGGATGTCCAAATACTTGTATTTTCAATCTCTTAAAGCATCTTCCAATAATTTACCTACTACTGACATCAGGCTCACTGGCCTTTAATTTCCTGGGTTACTTTTGGAGCTTTTTTTAAACAATGGACCAACATGAGCTACTGTCTAATCACCTGGCACCTCTCCCATGGATAAGGATTTTTTAAATATTTCTGCTAGAACCTCTGCAATTTATACCCCAGCTTCCCTCAAGGAGTGGGGAAATAACTTGTCAGGCCCTGGGGATTTATCCATCCTTATTTGCTTTCAGACAGCAAGCACCTCCTCCTCTTTAATCTGTATAGGGTTCCTGACCTCTCTGGTTGTTTTCCTTACTTCCCACAACTCTGTGGCAGTTCCTGAGTTGATACTAATGCCAAAAAAACATTTAGGATCTCCCCCATCTCTTTTGGCTTCAAACATAGCCAACCACTCTGATCCTCAAAAGGACTAATTGTGTCCCTTAATATCCTCTTGCTCTTACATACTTGTAGAAACCCTTAGGATTTTCCTTCACATTGCCTGCAAAGCAACCTCATGTCTTCTTTTAGCTTTCCTGATTTCTTTCTTGAGGTCTTTTCTTGCAATTTTTTATATTCAAATACCTAATTTGCTCCACGTTGCCTATACCTGCTATACACCTCTCTCTTCTTCCAAACCAGATCCCCAATATCCCTTGAAAACCAACATTCCCTATGCCTGATAATTTTGCCTTTAATCCTGAGAGGAACATACAAACTCTGTACTCCCAATATTTCACCTTCGAAGGTGCTCCACTTACCTCGCACATTGTTGCCAGAAAACAATTTATTCCAATCCACACTTTCTAGATCCTTTCTCATTTCCTAAATTGGCCTTTTATCTACTCTTTCCCCTCTGCTCTTTCCCCCTTTTACCCTTCTCTCTTTCCCCTTTCCTTCTTCCCACCTTTCCCACTTATCCTTCTACTCTTTTCCCCTATTTTCATTGATTTCCTCCCCTTCTTCCTTTATTTTCTTTCCTCTTCCAACCTTTCCTCCCCTTTCCTCAATTTCATTCATTTCCTTAATATTCTGCCCCCTTTTCCTTGATTTGCTTCCCTCCCCCTTACTTCAATTTGCCCCTTTCCCCTTACTTCAATTTGCCCCTTTCCCCTTCCCTTCTTCCTCCTTTCCCCCTCACCTTTCTCCTCCTTTTCCTTTTCCCCAAACCACTCTTCCCCCATCCTCCCTTCCCATTTTCCTTACCCCTCCCTGATTGCTCTTCTCTCTCCCCATTCCTCCTTTCACCCTCCCCTCCTTTCCCCCTCTCATTTTTCCTCCCCCTTGTCACCCTTTTTCCTCTTTTGTCCTCCCTCCCTCTCCCTCCCCATTTCCTCACTCCCCATTTCCTCTCTCTCTCTCTCTGTAGAGCTCGTTGAAAGAATCAAAGACTTGTTGATCCAAACCAAGGCTTTTATTAGCAAAAGACAGGAGCTCTTCACAGGTGGCCGACCAGTCCGGAATGATCCGACCTGGCTAGGGATACAACCCTTTAAGGCCCAGACAATAGGCGTGGCTTAGCTCTCAGCCAATCGCTGTAAGCACAGTCTAGATACAGTAACTATATACACTATGTACATTGGTGATAGATCTGTACTATCACACTCTCCCTCCCCATTTCCTCCCCTTCCCTCACCCTCTTCCCTTCCTCTTCCCTCCCCATTCCTCTCCCTCCCCTTCCCCTCTCCCAATTCTCCCTTCCCCCCTTCACACTCCCCCTCTTCCCACTCCCCCTCTTTCCTCCCTGTTGTCTCTACTTTTCTCAAATGTTTCCAGTCAGTCATAATGCAGGGATAAACAATGGCACCTTAACAAGCTGTTTCTGATATACAACTTCATTTCTTTTGAACAAATGTTATCATCCTTTGGCAAGAGTTAATGAAAAGTAATTAGCAGATTTTTTTAAATCAGGAAGCAATCATTAATGTTTTTTTTTATGTGACAATGAATAAAAATCAGTTTGTAATAGCAAATTTATCCATCTCCAACCAGGCAGAAACACATTAAAGTTTGTAGCTATTGTCACATGAATAACTGCTGGCAATGTGGTTTTGGCTGCTTTGAAATTACATTTGTGACTGGAACAGGTGACATTTATGCTAGTGGAATGTGCAAGTTCTGTTTCCTGTGCCAAAATGACTGATGAGATTTTCCAGCTGACTGAGCCAATATGATTAAAAATATTTTCTTTACAAAAGATGTAAATGGATTATCGGAGAAGAAATTACTGAAGTATTAATTCTCTTATGACTTGAAGAGTAATTTATCCAAAATTACAAACCTAAATCATCTATATGCTTTCATATAGCAGGTGGCAAGTTCAATGACTCAACCTCCAACTGCGTTCAAGTTCTGGGATCGATTTATTTACAAATATCAGACCATTCAGAATTACCCAAACTCTAGAGCACACATGTCAAACTCAGGCCCACGGGCCAAATTTGGCCCGCGATATAATTATATTTGGCCCGCAAGATCATATCAAATATGTATTAGAGCTGGCCCGCTGGCCGCCGCGCCAGTATAGCGCATGCACAGCTAATACTACAAAACCCAGAATGCTTTACAAATGCGTTGGCGCCGGCCCGTCAGCCCGCTAATCACCCCTACCTCCTCTCTTTACTTTCATTAGCATCTGCGACCTGTAGCCCAACTCACACGTAATAAACCCCTTACGAAAAATGGCCAAACCAAAGACAGAAAACAGGACCTTTCAAAACAGGTGGGAGGCAAACTCTGACCCCAGAGTTTGATGAACTTGCATCTAAGAAGAGATGCCAAGTATCTGCTTTAGACCCAGGTGCATCACAGTAAATCACAGTGTAGCAAGCTAAGCTTGGATTCATATTTTCTTTGGTTAACTTTGGACTGTTCATAGTTGAAAGATTGGGTTTTCATTGAAGCAAGTTGTTATTTTTTTGACTTGTTGGCTTGTGAAAAAAAAATACATTTAAAAGGAGCTTAAAGGCTATAGAGAAATATTATTTATTGAATATTTTATTTCTCATTTGTTAATGCTTCTTCTGGAAAGAGTTTAACCAAAACTATTATTAAACATTAATTTTAATAAGAAAAAGTTTAACATTACATATGTTGAAAGAAGAGAAAACATGCAGATGTTGTTGAAAATTTTCAATAAATATTTAGTTTGGTCCTCGACTTAGTCCAAGTTTTTAATTTTGGCCCTCTGTGAATTTGAATTGGACACCCCTGCTCAAGAGGATAGAAGTTGGTGTTGGAAGGGTGAATGAAAGTATTAACATTGTAAAATAGAATTTACTGCTGAAATTCTATCACACATTTCTAATTAAGACACAATAGGGGCCAAAGTGGGAGGATTACAAATTGGATGTGCTGCTCTCATACCTTGAGCACTCATATTTTGAAGAAGGCCTCAGGCCCTAAATGTTGGTTATATATCTTTACCTACTATGGGTGCTGCGAGATCTGTTGAGTTCCTCCAGCATTTTTGTGCTTTTACTTAATGGATGGGGATTTATTTTTAAAAGAAAACCTCTTTTCAGTAAAAGTAACCAAGAATCTCTCGGCTTGTAATTGAAAACTTCTGATTCATGCCCCTCAGGGAAGGAAATCTAACTGATCGACATGCTACTCCAGAGTCACAAATGTAATAGACTGTTATCTCTCAACTCAGTTCAGGAGTAATTAGAAAAGGGTAATAAATGCTGACATGGTCAGCGATGTCCAAATCCAATAAATAGATGTAAAATAGAAAGAGCAGCTATTAGATGGTAAGAAAGAGAGGCTCTCTCTGGAGGTACATTTCATGGCCTACAGAAATCTCTTGAGAGTTTTGTGTTCATACACTCAGCATACCTCAACTTGTTACTAAAAGCCAAGGAACAATTTTGTGCAACACACCTCTGTTCAGCAATGAGAATGTAGGTGTCAAATCAATTCTTACTTTATATTCTATGAGGGTGACCAATGCTCATTTTGAATGCATTAGGCGTGAATAGGAGTTGGGGCAAGAGAGAGTGAGAGTCGGCTGCTTTAAAGAGGTGAGTAAACTGCTGGCAAGTCTTTTGCCACAAATGGGAGTTGGAGCGAGAGAGTGCAAGAGTCGGCAGCTTTAAATAAGGGAGTAAAGCGATGACAAGTCTTTTGGTGTGGACAGGAGTTGGAGCAAGAGAGCGTGAGAGTCGGCTGCTTTTAAATAGGTGAGTGGTAGAAGCGGAGCAGCCATTGTATGAGTAGGGTAGAATTAGGGTGGGGAGTTGAGGCTTTGGCTCAAGAGGCTTCGGTGAGAACAGGCTTCGGTGTGGTGCAGGACAACCCTATCGAGGAACAAAAAGAATTCAGCAGTAAGGGCAGGTTTTTTAAAATCTTTTTTTTTCTCCAGTGCATAGACAGTGGGAATGGCAGCCAGGCCAGGGACATGCTCTTCTTGCAGAATGTGGATTGTCAGTGGAGCCAGCAGTATCCCTCATAACTTCACCTATGAGAAGTACATCCAGCTGCAGCTCCTTGTAAACTGAGTGAGTGAATTAGAGCTGGAGTTGGATGAACTCTGAATCATTCAGATGGCTGAGGAGGTGATAGACAGGAGTTACAGGGATGCAATCACACCTATGAGACAGGAGAAAGTAGTTGGGTGACAATCAGAATAAGGAAAGAGAACAGGCAGTCAGTGCAGGGCGCCCCTGTAGCAGTTCCACTCAGTGACAAGTTTAAAATTTTGGATACAGTTGGGGGTAGGGGGAGGGAGGAAATTGACCTACCAGGTACAAGCACAGCAATCAGATCTTCAGCAAGGAGTCCTGTGGCTAAGAAGGGAAGGGAGGAGAAAAGGGGAGAAGTAAAGATAGTGGATTCCATAGTTAGGGGAACAGATAAGAGGCTCTTTGGAGAAGATTGAAAATCCCAGATGATATATTGCCTCCCTGGTGCCTAGGTCCGAGATATTTCAGAGCGAGTTCATGGCATTCTCAGGAGGGAGGATGAGGAGCCAGGTGACATGATCCATGTTAGGGACCAAAGAAAGTGGGTAGGAAGGGTGAGGAGATCCTGCAAATCAAGTTCGGGGAGTTAGGCGCTAAGTTGTAGAACAGAACCTCCAGGCTGTGATCTCAGGATTGCTACCTATGCCATGTACTTGTGAGGTTAGAAAAAGGAGGTTAATGCTCCTCAACACTTGGCTAAAAACATGGTGCAGGAGAGAATGCTTCAGGTTTCTGAATCATTACACTCCAGGAAGGTTTACATCTGAACTAGAGGGTGCTAAAATCCTGGCGGGAAGGTTTGCTAGTGCTTCCCAGGAGGGTTTAAACAAGATTTGCAGGCGATAAAAACCAGAGCAGATAGAGGAGTGGAGGAGGGAAAATAAGATATGAAGACTGCATGTTAAGTCAGAAATCAAAGTGTTGTACACGGTGTAAATGTTCTCAGTTGTACCTATTTCAATGCAAGTAGTATCGTAGGAAAAATAGATGAGCTTAGAGCATGGATTGGCACATGGAGTTAGTACATTGTGGCCATTAGTGAAAATCGGTTGCAGGAGGGGCAGGATTGGCAGCTCATTGTTCTGGGGTACTGTTATTTTAGATGCGATAGAATGGAAGGGATAAAAGGTGGAGGAGTGACATTGCTCATCAGAGAAAATATCACAGCTGTGCTCAGGCAGGATAGACCAGAGGGCTTGTCTACTGAGGCTGTATGGGTGAAGCTGAGGACCGGGAAAGGTATCAACACACTTATGAGGTTGTATTATCAATAATCAACAAGAATTGGAGGAACAAATTTGTGGAGAGCTAACAGAAAGATGCAGGAAACACAAGGTTATGATAATAGGAGATTTTAACTTTCCATGTATTGACTGGACTCCCATATTGTAAAAGGGCTGGATGGTTTGGAGTTTGTCAAATGTATTCAAGAAAGTTTTTTAAATCAATATATAGAGGTACCAACTAGAGAGAGTGCAATACTAGGGAACGATACAGGACAGGTGACAGAAGAATATCTAGGGGAACATTTTGGGTCCAGTGATCATAATGCCATTAGTTTCAAGTTAATTATGGAGAAGGATAGGTCTAGGCCTTGGGTAGAGATTCTAAATTGGAGAAAGGCTGATTTTAAGGAAATAAGAAATAATCTAGGAAGAGTGGATTGGGATAAATTGTTTTCTGGCAAGGAAGTGCAAGGTAAGGAGAAAGCTTTTAAAGGTGACATTTTGAGAGTACAGAGTTTGTATGCTCCTGTCACGATCAAAGGCCAATTTAACAGGCATAGGGAACCTTGGTTTTCGATGAATATCAGAGATCTGGTTCGGAAAAAGAGAGAGGTGTTTAGTAGTTACAGGCAACACGGAGCAAATAAAGTACTTGAAGAGTATAAGAATTGTAATAAAAAACACAAGAAAGAAATCAGGAAGGCTAAAAGGTGACATGAGATTGCTTTGGCAGACAATGTGATGGAAAATCCTAAGGGTTTCTTCAGGTATATTAAGAACAAAAGGATGATAAGGGGAAAAATTTGTCCTCTCGAAGATCACAGAGGTCGGCTATGTATAGAGCCATAAGAGATGGGGGAGAACTTACATTTGTTTTGCATTACTCAGGAAACTGGCACAAAGTCTTGGGAAGTGAGGAAAACAAGCAATGAGGTCATGGAACTAATACAAATTAAAGAGGATGAGGGCTTAAAGCAAATAAGGGTGGATAAATCCCCAGGGTCTGACTTTGAGGGGGTTTAGTGTAGAAATTGAAAGGCCTTAGCCACAGATGATGTACCAAAGTATTGGAGGGTGGGTCATGTTGTTCTGTTGTCTAATAAAGGCTCCAAAAGTAACCTTGGAAATTATAGGCCGGTGAGCCTGATGTCAGTAGAAGGTAAATTATTGGAAGATGTTCTAAGAGATTGGATATACAAGTATTTAGATAGCCATGGACTGATTAAGGATAATCAACATGCTTTGTGCACTGTAGGATGTGTTTAACCATTTTTCGAGGAGGTTACCAGGAAAGTTGATGAAGGAAAGACTAGATATTGTCTACATGGACAATAGTAAGGCCTTTGACAAGATCCCACATGGGAGGTTAGTCAGGAAGGTTCAGATGCTCAGTATTCATAGGGAGGTAGTAAACTGGATTTGACAATGGCTATAAGCAAGAAGCCAGAGAATGGATAATTGTTTTTCAGATTGAAGACCTGTGGCTAGTGGTGAATCTCAGAGATCAGTGCTGGGACCATTGTGGTTTGTCATTCATATCAATGATCTGGACAATAATGTGGTAAATTGGATCAGCAAATTTGCAGATGACACAAAGATTGGACAATGAGGAAGCTTTCAAAGCTTGTAGAGAGATCTGGACCAGCTGGAAAGATGAGCTGAAATATAGCAAAGGGAATTGAGTGTGGACAAGTGTCAGGTGGTGTTGCATTTTGGAAGGACAAATCAAGGTAGGACATACATGGCAGCTGGAGTGCATAGGCACTGAGGGATCTCTGAATACAGATACATAATTACCTTAAAGTGGCATCACAGATAGATAGGGTTGTAAAGAAAGCTTTTGGCATATTGGCTTTCATATATCAAAGTATTGAGTACAGGAGCTGGGATGTTTTGGTAAGGTGTATAATACATTGTAGTGGCCTATCTGACGCAAGTGGCAATAAATGACACTGGAGACAGTAGAGCCAGGAATCAGTACCTTTATTGTGCTTAATCGCAGCTTTTATAGTTCCCTTCTGCGTGTTTCACGCTGAGCCTTCTGGGATGCGGTAGCGATGTCACTTTTCAGACTCGGGTGTCGGATGCCATAAAAAGCGTGGGCTCTTATTTGCATGCTTTTCCTAATTGCTGGTGCCTGGCTTGTAGCTGGAGGACTGGGACATCGTTGGAGGCTATGCGCTCTGGTAAGGTGCTTGCTAAACTGCTGTGGCTGCGTGCGATTATGTTGTACACGTGGGGCCCTGGGACATTTCAGAGGTGACGAGATCAGTTTTGAAAGGTCAGTGTGTGCCGGTTTCAGTTGTTCAATTGTTGACATACACTCTTGGGCCCCTACATTCAATATAAATACTACACCTTCTCGATTGATTACCCTAAAGGGCCCCTCATATGGCCATTGAAATGCTGAGCATTTCTGACCTTTCCTAACCATCATGAATTCTGCAGTCAGCAGGTCATGTGGCACCTGATGTTTGGAGCTCCTGTGAAAAACCGTGGGATAGGGTTGTTTTGCCCTATTGCTATCTCTCACAAGACATAAAATATCCAAGTCAGTGTCCGATTGATGTCATTATTGAAATGTATGTCACCTGGAATGGATAGTGGAGTTCCATAGACCATCTCAACAGATGAAACTGGCAGTCTTTCCTTTGGTGCTGTACGTATTCCCAATACCACCACGGTAATTCATCCATCGAGTTCGGCCCCTGCAGCCTTACTTTAAATGCCTATGGAACCATTCCACAAGTCCATTTGACTAAGGATGATAGGCAGTTGTGTGGTGTAATTTACTTACACAGAAGTTTGAAATCTGTGTCCACAGGTGGGAAGTAAACCGCATACCTCTATCTGAAGTGATGTGACTAGGTACACCAAATCATGCAACCCAATTAAAAATAAAGGTGCGTGCACACGTCTCAGTGTCTGCTGCCTGCATAGGGATTCCTTCTGGCCAACGACTAAAACGGTCAATAACGGTAAATAAATATCTCATCCCCTGACAGACCAGCAAAGGTCCAACTACATCCATGTGGATATGATAACATTTTCCATCCACCATGGAGAATCTTTCAGGCAGTACACGTGTGCGTCTGTGAATTTTAGCCTTTTGGCACTGAAGGCAAGTTTTGGCCCACAGGGTGACATCTCTCTTTAGACCGTGCCACACATAATGATTTGACACTAGTTTAATGGAAGATCTAATGGAAGGATGTGAAAGATTATGTATATCATCGAAGATCTTCCTGCGCCAGCTAACCGGTAGAATGGGTCTAGGGTATCCTGTGGAAATGTTACAAAGGAATATGGGACTGCTTGCTTCAGTAGTGATTTCCTCAACCTGGAGACTTGTAATAGCAGAGTTGTAGGCTTGTACCTCCTCATCCTGCTGCTGGTCTTCCGCCAACTGAGCCGTGTCGATTCCACCTTGGACTGCAGAGACAGTTGGTCTCGATAGGGCATCTGCCACCAGATTGGAAAAACCAGCAACATGCTGAATGTCAGTTGTGAACTCAGAGACCACGGGTCAGTTATCATACTCGTGGCCTGCACGAGAGGTTTATGATCAGTAAAGGTCATAAACACTCAACCCTCCAGCATGTATCTGAAATGGCGCACCGTCAAATACAATGACAGTAATTCTCGGTCGAATGTGCTATATCTCATCTCTGTAGGTCGAAGATGTCTGCTATAAATCGCAAGTGGCACCCATTGTCCTTTTATGTGTTGTTGCAACACTGCACTAATTCCATGGTCGGATGCGAGAGGGGCACTTCATGATCTGAGTGGGCAAGACTTGCCGCAGATGCCAAAGAATCCTTGGTTCTTTCAAAAGCCATGTCCGCTTCCTCATCCCAATGCAATATATTTGATCTTTTTCTATTTAATAGGTCAAACAGTGGGCGCATCACGGCTGCCCCTCCTCTAATGAAGTGATGGTAAAAGGTAACCATTCCTATGAATCGTTGCAAATCCTTCTGAGTAAGAGGCCGGGGAAACTTATGTATGGCAATCACTTTGTCCAGCAACAGTATAGTTTCAGTACGAGAAATCCTGTGGCCAACAAAAACAATTGCAGCTGTACCAAATTGGCATTTTGTGGGGTTGACTGAAAGGCCAAAATCCTGTAATCTAGCGAACAGGAGACAGAGGTGTCGTTTATGCGATTCCTCATCGGGGCTTGCTTTGAGGATGTCATCCAAATATACGAAGGTTCCTTCTAAGTCCATAGTGACAACGTCCATCAATCTTTGAAACGTCTGGGCTGCATTCTTCAGACCAAACGGCATTCTGATAAATTCAAAGAGACCAAAGGGGGTTATAATAGCCATCTTTGGAACATCCTCAAGGTGAACTGGAATCTGATAGTATCCCTTTACTAAATCTGCTTTGGAAAATATAGTAGTGTTAGCCAACCGTGCTGAGAAATCCTGAATATGAGGGATTGGATAGCAGTTGGGGATGGTTATATCGTTCAATTCCTGTAGTTCCCACATGGCCGCCAACCACTGCAGCTTTTAGGCACCATGTGAAGGGGTGAAGCCCATGGACCTTTGGACCTGCATACCATCCCTAATTCCTCCATTACTGCGAACTCTGCTCTTACAATTGTAAGCTTGTCTTTTGGAAGCCTACGAGCCCTAGCATAAACAGTGGACCAGTTGTATCAATATAATGATATACACCATGCTGCGGCTCATTATCCTGAAAATTAGTCGTCAACAGTCACGGGAACTCTTTAAGTATTGAGGCGTATGCATTCTGCTGAATCACCTGAACCCTTACCGGTTGGAAAGAACTTTAAGGGGCAAACTTTGGAAGTTAGCCGTGTTTATCAGACGGCATTTATGTATATCCACCAGGAGACCATGCACTCTCAAAAAATCCGCGCCTAACAGGGGAAAACCTAATGAGGCCAACATGCATTTCCAGTAGAATACTGCTGAACCCATATGTATCGTGACCTTCCTCATTCCGAAAATAAGAATCGTGGTACCATTAACTGCTGAAAGCGGTGGGGTACATTCACCCTGTGCCAACTCAAACTGTGTCGGGAGAACAACAATGAACTCAGCCCCCGTATCTATCAAGTAATCCACCCCCGAGATCACGTCATGTAAATAAAGTAGGCATCATTCTGTGCCATCCGCCGAGGCCACTAACGGCGGTTGGCAGGTCAGTTTCCCTGACGTGGTGGTGAACCTGGGTAAGTGCAAGGACTCTTACCTCTATAGGCAGAGCGACCTCATTGGCGATGATAAAACAGTATCAAAAACTTTTGTTTCCTTGATCAGGACGTGGTCGCTGTACTGCCACACATGCCGGTGGTCTTGGTATTTCGGGGGGCTCGGATAACTCAGCTGCACAGATGGGCTGCACCTGCATTCTGTTAGCCTGTGGAAGGCCATAAAGTTGGTCAGCTTCTCTTGCTACCAAATGCGGATCTGCAAAACTCATGTGCGCCACTCCCGCCACCACATGCACTGGTAATTTCGATAAAATCAGTGCCTCGAAAAGAAAGCAATCCACATGGCCTGCAGCTAGAGATACCAACTCTTGCATTAACTGAAATGGACTACGGTCCCCCAGTTCTTGCATATTCAAAATCCTTATAGCCCATTCACGACGAGAAAGCTCAAATGTATTCAGCAAAAAGTCCCAGAATTTAGTGTACTTCTGGTCCACCAGCAGGTAATTGATGAATGAACTCACCCTTACTGCAGTCGTAGTATCTAATGCACTCACAACGTGCCAATATCTTGTGTCCTCAGATGTAACATTCCGAAGCAGAAAATGCGCTTCGTCCAACTGCAGCCAGCTACGTGGCTGATCCAACCAGAATGGAGGCAGGCAAACTGCTGCTGTATTAATCACCACTGGTGCTCCAGCCAGCGAGGCTGCGTCAACCTCCACCTTCAAAGTCATCGGTTGTTCGTCCATGTTAGACATGTGGGACTTGGTATAGCTGAGGCCCGTTGGAGTCACCAAAATATGTAGTGGCCTATCTGACGGCACTACCTTATGCAAGTGGCAATAAATGACACTGGAGACAGTAGAGTCAGGAATCAATACCTTTATTGTGCTTAACCATAGCTTTAAAGTTCCCTCTGCGCGTTTCATGTTGATCCTTCTGGGATGCGGTAGTGATGTCACTTTCCAGCCTCGGGTGTCGGGTGCCATAAAAAATGCAGGCTCTTATTCGCGTGCTTTTCATAATTGCTGGTGCCTGGCTTGTAGCTGGAGAACTGGGACATCGTTGGAGGCTATGCGCTCAGGTAATGCACAAGCTTAAATGTTGTGGCTGCACATGATTCTGTTGTATGCGTGGGGCTCCCGCTACACCATTGGTGAGGCCAGAAATGGAGTTTTGTGTGCAGTTTTGGTCACCAAACTACAGGAAAGATAACAATAAGATTTAAACAGTGTAGATAAGATTTACTAGCATGTTGCTGGGACTTCAGTAACTGAGTTAAAGGAAAAGGTTAACCAGGATAGGACTTTATTCCCTGGAGCAAAGAAGAATGAGGGGAGATTTGATAGAGGTAATTAAAATTATGAGGGAGATAGAGTAAATGTAGATAAGTTTTTTTCCACTGAGGGAAGGTGAGATTCAAACCAGAGGACATGGGTTAAGAGTGAAAGGGGAAAGGTTTAGGGGGAACATTATGGGGAGCTTCTTCACACAGAGAGTGGTTGGAGTGTGGAATGAGCTGCCAGCTGAAGTGGTGAATGCAGGGTCAATTTTAACATAAAATAAAGATTTGGATAGGATGAGTATGGAGGGTTATGAATGATGCAGGTCAGTGGAACTAGGCAGAATAATAATTCAGCACACATCTGAAGGCCCTAAGGGCTCGTCTTCTGATCTCTAATGTTCTCTTGTTCTATCACTTAAACAGATCATTTACCATCAGGAATAACAGGTGTCAAGTCATTGGATCAGCAGCAGCAGGACTGCCAACGTAATGGTAATGATTTTACTTCTAACCTAAATGTGAAGACGGTGAAACTATGGTCAAGGGAAGCAGAGAAGCACCCATAGGACTGCTTTGAATTGGTGGACTAGACTCATCCTAAAACTTGGATGAATATGCCAAGGCTGTCACCGACTTCAGCACCTGTGTGGATGAGTGTGTGCTCACGAGTACTAACACGAGTACCCCAAGCAGAAGCCATGGATGAATCAAAAGATTTGCAACCTGCTGAGGGTGAGGTCAATTGTATTTAAGACCGATGATCCAGATCTCTACAGGAAGTCCAGGTACAATCTGTGGAAGGCTATTTCGGCAGCAAAGAGGCAATTCCATTGGAAGCTAGAATTAGAGTCAGATACTCGCCATATACAGCATAGATTGCAGTCATTATATCCTATAAGGTGAAGCCAAACATCATAAATGGCTGTGATGCTTCACTACTGAATGAAGTGAACACCTTTTTATGCCCACTTTTAAAAAAGACAATTCAATGGTACCAATGAGAATCTTTGATGACCCCGTGTTGTTTGGAAAGTATCATGTTCAGTGGGTTCACAGAGAGATGAGTCTGGACACAGGTATTACAATCAAAGGTAACTTAATGAATACACGGGAGGCAAACTGGGGGAAAATCATTAAATTATACTTAATTTCTCTGCTACTAAACAACTAGACATTCACATCAGACCCAGGTTGGACCCTGATACCAGTGGCCATTTATCTTCTACACACTCCCACACATATACACATTTCACAGACAAGGACTTTCAAACACACTCCTGATTCAAGTTGGCAGAGCACAAGGTGGCAGTGGCTACTTTGAATCCTCAGAGCGGTGAAATCCTCAACTCATTTCTTGTCAAAATACAAAATACAAAACGCAAACTGGACTTTCATATTAGTGAATCGGATCAGTAAGATTCTGTGCAGTTTAAACCGACTGAAGCAGGGAACGTAGGCTGCTACAAACTGCGGAGGAGATCATGGAAAACACATGGGAGGCCATCGGAAGCACTGCTGGAGAAGGTGGAAGTGTGGAAAATGGGCAAGCTTCAGACCAGCGGTCCTGACAATCTTACTCTCAAATGTAAGATCACTGGAGAAGAAAATGGATTACCTGAGGCTGCATCTGAACCAGGGAGAACTGAAGGGCTGCTGTGCTCTGGTGATGACAGAAACATGGCTCCAGGTCACCATGCTAGACTCAGTAATCCAACTGGATGGCCTCATTTCCTTCAGGGTACACAGAGACACTATTGCTTCTGTTAAGGCTTGAGGAGGGTTGACAGTGCATTTACTTCAATGAAAACTGGAGCACCAATGTCTCTGTCATGAAAAGACCTGCTCAGCAGAGATAGAGAACCTCCTGGTGAAATCCAGTCTACCTGCTCAGGGAATTTGCAGCCATGCTGATTGCCACAGTCTATTTCCACCTTCGGCTAACAAGGACATGAAGGAGCTTTATGGTGTCATCTGCGAAGCCCAGATTTCTCACCCTGATGGTGCCATGATTGTTGCTGGTGACTTCAATCACACCAACCTGAAAATGGTTATACCACGGTTTCAACAACATGTGAACCTCACCACCAGAGAAGAGAGCACCCTGGATTGGGTGTTCACCAATGTCCCTGGTGCGTACAAGGCTGCACCTCACTCCCATCTTGGTTACTCAGATCACATATTCGTTCTGCTAATCCCAGTGTACTGACCGCTGGAAAACTAGGTTAGTTTACAGGGGGGGGGGGGTGGGGTTGAGGGCATAGCAGTGCTGCAAGACTGCTTTGAGACCACAGGCTGGAGCAGTTTCAGGGAGGCATCACCTATAGTGGTCATATAAACATCGAGGAGTACACCACCTCAGAGACTGGCTGCATCAGAAAGTACACTGAGGATGTCACCGAGATCAAATGCTTCACAACCAGGGCTAACCAGAAACCATGTTTGGATGCAGAGGTCCGGGCCCTTCTCAGAGCTCATGATACTGCCTTCAAGATGAGTGTAGGATGACACTAATATCAGCGAGGGCTAAACTTTTCTGTGCAATCTAGAAGGCAAAGCAGGGGTATGCACAGAAGATCTACAGACAGCCATGTGACACCAGCGACATGAGGCACATGTGGTAAGGGATCAAGACTCTTACGGATCACAAGTCAACCTAGCGAATTAAGGACAATGACATCTCCCTTCTGGACAGACTGAACACCCTCTACGCATAGTTTGATGAGAAGAATAGGATTAAGCCAAAAAAAGCTCCATGACCCCCTGATGAACTGTCCCCCTGCATAGACGTAGTTGAGGTGAGGAGAACCCTATCCAAGGTGAACCCACACAAGGCAGCAGGACCAGACAACATACCTGATTGGGTACTGAAGGACTGCACAAACCAATTGGTAGAGGTCTTCACGGACATCTTCAACACCTCACTGTAGCAGTCCCGCAGGGTTCAAGACTGCCACCATCATCCCGATACCCAATAACAGGCCTTAATGAGTACCACCATGTGGCACTGACCTCCACCATTATGAAACGCTTTGAGCATCTAGTGATGGAATGCATCAAAGCATGCCTCCCAGAGATGCTGGATCCATTCAATTCACCTATAGAAGAAATTGTTCCACAGACAATGCTGTAGCTTTGTTGCTTCACTCTGTCCTGACCGACCTGTAGAATGACACCTCATACATTCATAGACTTCGGCTCAGTGTTAATATGATCATTCCCCAGAAGCTGGTGAAGAAGCTATTCTCACTGGGACTCAACACCCCTTTCTGTAATTGGATCCTGGACTTCCTAACAGAAAAACCACAGTGTCTGTCCGGGTCGGTAGCAGAATGTCAAGCACTGTCACGCTGATCACTGGCGCACCTCAGGGCTGTGTGCTCAGCCCACTCCTGTTCACACTTCTGGCCCATGACTTCATCGCCAGATCCAGCTCAAAAAGTGTCATCAAGTTTGAAGATGACACAACAGTCGTCGGCCTCATCAGCAACAACGAGTCGCCCTACAGAGAACAGGTGGAAAATCTTGTTAAATAGTGCGAGAGTAACAACCTGAATCTCAACATAGACAAGATGAAGGAGATGGCTGTGGACTTCAGGAGGACCAGGAATGACCACCCTCCACCACACATCACTCTAAAGTAAAGAGAGTGGAGAAAACCAAGTTCCTTGGAGTTCACTTAATTAGTGACCTATCGTATACACTCAACATCTCCTCACTTGTCAGGCAGGTGCAAAAGTGACTGAACTTCCTGAGAAGTCTGAAGCTGGCAAGGCTACTGGCCGCCACTTTGTCAACCTTCTATAGGATCTCTGTTGGACTCACATTGGTCGAAAACAAGATTTATTTATTTATCTTTATAGATTTAATACTTGTGCTGTATATGTATTATTTATCTCTATGTCTGGTTGTGTGTCTGCATGTTTTGCACTGAGGACCGGAAAATGCTGTTTCGCAGGTTGTACTCATGCATTCAGATGATAATAAACTTGACTTGATTTCTGTACCAATGGGTGTGCGGCACTCTGCAAGTTCTGATCTATCACCGTACTATATCTCAACTTAAGTGTAGCGCACACCTTACCCACGACTCCTCCAGTGATGTCCACAGTAGTGACCTGACATGGAGCAATGTCTAGGACTTCAACCAAGAGGCAGAGAGAAAGAAATGTTTTATACTGTTCTGAGCTGGGTGTTTGGTCAATGATGACACGGAGTCATTTAAATGACCCAAAGATAAGGTGTGCACTAATGGTGACCAGTTACTCATTGTGTTTGTAGCAATTGGCAGGTGATGGGACTTCTGAATTAGTTTCAGACAGGGAGGTCACATGACCATCTGCAATCCACAGTGTTCCAGACAGAGAGGCCACGTGTTCCTCCACAATCTACATAAAAAATTCCACCCATCGGAAGTCCCATTACTTGCCAATCGCTACAAGCACAATGAGTAACTACTAAACTGTAAAATATAAGTATATTACAACTGTAAAATCATTATATGGTTATAAAATTATGTCTAAGATGATGCAAATCAAGTGGATCAATATATATAGAAGTGCCTTCCATTTGATGGACAAAGCACATTATCAAACTCAATGACAGCACTTCACCAGCTCTCCCCGACCAAACAGTATTGCCAATGGAGCAGGGTTTAGTGGGAATTGCTCCCCAGTGTGAGGGAAGGAAAAAGTAAGAAAATTATCTGTTCACTGACTTGTATGACTGGCTTCGCTAGCATATGTGTTCACCTTTGCCATCAACGTCTGCGAGCAGGCAGTGTAAGGTCATCCATAAGGTGTCAGAGCCCTCACTTGGCTTGCGCATCTCGCACTTTGGCTTTACATTTAGGCACTCCCTCAGCACAAAGCCCAATGAACAACGCTGTGGTACCCCATGGTGAGGCAGGGGCAGGTTGGCAGACGTGCGTCCAGGACAATGGTTCTCAACCTTTTCCTTTCCACTCACATACCACTTTAAATAATTCCTATGCCATCAGTGCTCTGTGATTAGTAAGGGATTGCTTAAGGTGGTATATGAGTGGGAAGGGAAGGTGGAGGTTCACTGCTCTAGACCCAATTGTTACTGAAATATTTTGCCAGAGAAAAATTGTCATTGGTCCATTTCCTTTGGAGTTATGAAACTGTGCATATAACAAATCAATTAGGTATGATTAAAACAGTGGTTTTCAAACCTTTTTCTTTCCATCCATAACCACCTAAAGCAATCCCTTACTAATCACGGAGCACCTACGGCATAGGGAATACTTTAACTGGTATTTGTGTGGAAAGAAAAAGGTTGAAAACCACTGATCCAGGGTGTACCTGAATTCTCGTGGGAGTGTCCATTTTTCTGGGCTGTAGTCTGACACCAAGATGCTGTTTCCTTTAAGTGGGTGCCACATTTACCTGCACTGGTTCTCTGTAACAATAGCCAGGAACAGTCAGGTCTGAAAGTTGGCCGAATTAGTAGCTTTTAAATACAGGTATGCACCACTTAATGTCCGTTCAGGCAACATCAACCATATATACATCCATGGTCCCATATACACCCAAACTGATCCAACTGCCCAGCTCTCTCCCTACAGCACTGTATCAGTCGCCACACTGATCCCACTGCCTTGCTCTCTCCCCACACTGATCCGACTGCCTGGGTCTCTCTCCTCAGCCCCATGTCAGTCCCCACATTGATCCGTATTAACTAATAAAATGTTTACAGTACACTACAGTATGCCATATAGCCTTGCTAAGTATACATGGTGTTCACATAACATCTAACTTGCATAACGCCCAATTTCACAGAACGTATCGTGGACGTTAAGTGGCACCAACCCCATGGGGAATTAGTTTCTATTATTAGGGAGAACTGGAGGGACGCATGCTGTCATTACCAAGTGGTTACAAAATATGTACAATATTTCCTGCTGGTGAATGATCTGCCACATTGTAATTAAAAGCTGAAACTACAACTTTGTGAGAGTGTACTGAGAGACATTAGTGAAGAGTAAATACTGCAGCTCAGTGTTAAATTAAAAAGGTCCATAACAATAACTGTAATTGAAAAATGCATGTCAAATGTTGTGGACTTTGTTAAGCTGGAATTTCCTGTGAGGGTGTGTCTATGGCAACAGCTCTTGCCATCTGCTGAACATTTTCTGCATCGTTCATGACAACAGCTCCTGCTGCTAAAACGAATGGATGACGATGGCTGGAAGACTATTGAAATCAGTGAGGGGAAATCGCAGCAGTCTGTTTGGTTGAAGTGGACTTTGTCCTGTAGGGTGGTCTTCCAAAACATGAGTTGTCTTTGCCCTGCAGAGTGTGTGGGTGGAATTGTCTCCACTCCCTCTTGGAGTTTGTTGGTGTGGAAACATAATAATGACATTTTTCCCAGGAATACAACCCACCAAGTGCTTCTTGGTCCCCGCACAACTACCTCCCCTTTCTGGGCAGACCCTGTGACTGCTGCACCCATATTCTAGTGGACTCCTCAGCATCCTGAAGGTCAATCTCAACTATCTTTTGCTGTGCTGATGTGGACAAATGCCTAGAAAGCCTGGAACCCTGTGTTGTTATACATGTTAATAAGAACTACATTTCCGAGCATACAATGCACATAATTGGGTGGAAACTGAAAGTGGTGTATGATGGGAGTTGTGGGCATTGTTGCTGGAAATCGGTTGAAGCAACTCAAGGAAAATAAAGTAAGAAAATTACTTACTCTGTTACTGGGATCATTGTGTCTGGAGCACAGATGAGATTCCTTGCTTCTTTATTTGAAAATGTAAAACTGTCATGGGTCAACATTGAACTGAACAAAATTAAAGAAATCATAAGAATTTATATACAAGTGGGAATCAAAATTGTTGGTTGTTGATAAAGACACAGATCTAGGCAGAGATGGGAAACAGATTTGAATATTATGGTAGATCAACAAATTTGGGAAAATTTATGCACAGATTCTATGACTAATATTATTAATGAAAGGTGCAGATTAGTTCTATATATATATATATATATATATATATATATATACTTACATCAATTATATTTTACACCAGAGAAGTTGAATAGATTGAAATTAGATTTATCAGATTAATGTTTTAGGTGTGGGGTCTCGGGGACTGGCCAGACAGGTCTGATGACTCCCTCCCGCAGGGGAGCCTGCACAGCCTCTGTAATGTCCTGGTGTTCTCCCAGGACATGGTATTGCCACATGCTCTTTACTTTGGAAAGGGAGTATGACCACAGGCTCCCACTTAGCTTCCCCCACTACCATGCTCACCCATGCAACTCCAAAGGTGAAGCAGCCCCAGATGGTATGGAGGGAATGTCCCCATAATAAATTAATGCCCAAGATGCATTCAGGGGAGGGCGCAATGAAGACCACAGCGGGTGCAGAGGGTTGGTTCCTGATGGCCAGGCAGATAGTGAGCCTCCCAGCCCCTCTATCTGCATCAGGGTCCCCCTCCACCCTGCAGAGTTACCAGGGATAATGGTGTGCTGTGTGCCAGTGTCCACGAGTGCCAGCTAGCACTGTACATTGCCCTTTACCCAATGTTCTGCAACATGGATGTGTGGCCTCAGGTCCCCCAGGCAGGAAAGGGCAGCAGAGTGCACACACTGGGGACCCTGGCCATCATCCTATGGGAGAGGATTAGGGATCTGCCATCAGACCTGTTGATGGTCTGCTGATGCAGGGTGAGGGCAGACATCTCTTGCAGCAGATGCTGCCTGATCTCAGCCTTAAGAGCTGGGGAGATAGGGTCAGGGGTTGTGGTGGGGATGATAGTGGGGGCTGGTTGGGTGACACGGGGGACGAGGGTGCCCCCAGCATCCTGATTGCAAGCGGGGCTACTGCTGTCTTCCGTTGTCCAGGCCTCCCCACCCCACCCAACTCTTTCCAGTGCGCATACAGAACAGGAGTGGTGATCCCATCAATCCTAGTGGGGTCCACTCCTGCACGCAGCAGGTCGAAGTAGACTCGCCTGTGGGGCAGCGGGGGGGGCTTGGGTTCCGGTTCTAGACTTCGCACTGTGGACTAGCATGGGCGCCTCCCACAGCATATTCCAGCCCCTCCAGGAAGGTGATGGTGTCCCATACAGTTTTCCCTGTGGTGGTCTCCATGTGCGGCAAAATGATCGACTTAAGGTAGGGGGCTGTGGTAGTTACGAGGTGTAGCATGAGTGCATCATTCACCCTCATGTTCACAATAAAACAATTGTCAAAGGCCCCTTCATAGATCCCATTGATCAGTGCCCACTCTCTGATGACCCAGGTGCCCTTCCCTACTGTACCTCAATGTGGTCTTCCATGGAGGTTCCATATCAGTCAGGTGGGATACCGGGTCTGTATGGCTGCGACCACACGCTCCCACAGGAAGGGACCCACTGCGGGTCCCCTCCTGTGGTGTTCACAGAGCATTACTGAGAGCCTGGGACTTGGAGATGTTCCCCATGGCACTGCCCTCCTGTTGGGAGAGGACAGTATTAGCTCACCCCTCATCCCACAGTTGAGGACCCAAGCAGCAAGTGCTCACCTGGCTGCTGGCAGTGTTGGTCTGCCATCTGGGTGAGTTCCTTAGGGGAGAAATTCCATGTCTCAGTGGGCTCTGAGGGTCCCCTGGCGTGTGCCCAGGCTGCCCCCTCCTCAGCGACCCCCTCTCCTCCACGGAGGACCTTGGACCATGTGGTGATGGTTCGGGCTTGTGAGGGCTCAACGGTGGGGGGAACGAGACAGTTGTGTTGGGACCCTGGTTCCCCGGACGTCCCATCCTCATCACTCTCCTTCCAGATGTCCCCATCCCCCAGCCAAGCATCTGGCTGCTCACTCCACCAGACCAAGGCTTTAATTTTAAAATCGGGTCAGGTCACCAGCCCAACCGACAGGCTGCCTGAACCTGAAACAGTCTGCAAACGACCTCTGTGCCTCTGGTCTCCAGATCATTCACTCTGCCTTGGGCAGTAAGTGCCTCCTGCAGTCCGTTGCAGGTCCATCCCAAGGCTTCTGTTTCCCTGTCCTTTTGATCAGAGACCATCTGCAGCTTTTCCACCAGCTGATTGGTGATCCCTTCCTGGCGTCTCAGCAGTGGTGTCAGCCACCAGTAGGCAACCCTCTGACTGCCCCTTGCCTTGGGAAACCCCAACTTAAGGAGAGTTAGCACGTGGTGGCCCATTTGCTCACTACGAGGGTCCAGCTGGTCAGACTAATCTACGAGCTTACCAAAGTTAGCCAGCATATTGGCCAGACTTCCAAATCCCTCACCATTGTCAACCCACCTGGGAATTCTGTCTTTGGGGCCAGTACTAGCTTTCCTTCACCTGTTCCAAATATCCCTCTGATCTGTGCTTGGCTAAAACCCTTGGGATCCTGCTCATAGTGCTATTTGTTATTTGGGTTCATGTGCATCCCACAGGTTAAGAACCAGACCAAAGTTGGGGTACAAAGCACACGTGTATTTCAGGGATAGAAACTGGACAACAGGGTCAATATGTTAGGCAAACTTCTGTACACAGACACACAAGGATAAAGAGGGAGAAACCGACAGACTACATGAAATTACATGAACATACACATTCAACAATCAAAATCAAGATGATACTACATGCCCCCACCCCTTGACCGGTACAGACACGACTCTAGCTACCTGGCCTCAAGACTCACCACACCCCAGTGTGAAAGGTGCTACTTATGTGCCAGGAGGAGTCCAAAGAGGCAGAACAAAGGGGAAAATGGTTCTTTATAGTTCTGTAGGCCGTACTGGGGGGAGCAATCACTTGGGGCAGTCTGAGCCCCATTGGCTGCTGTAGCCAATGGCTCGAAGACAAGCACAGGGGGGTCAGCAGGGGTCAGCTGAGGTGATTCACCTGAGCCAATTGGGTGAAGGTCAGGGCAGCAGGCGTCAGCTGAGGTGATTCACCTAGGCCAATTGGGTGAAGGTCAAGGCTGAGTCTGGGCAGGCTGGTTGGACTGCAGCACCTGGTGTTTTTATGTGGGCCAATCGCAAGGGTTACCTTGATGGCTTGGGGTGAGTCTTTGACCTTGATTGTCAGGCAGTGTGCCCTCTGAACAAGAGCACAGCAGGGCCACCAGGTAGTGGATGCTGCCTTTTCATTACACAGGTCCTGATAGCGTACCTTGCAGGGTACTAAAAATCTGTGCCAACCAACTTACTGGAGTGTTCATGGACATTTTGAATCTTTTCTTGTTGCAGTTGGAGATTCCCACCTGCTTCAAAAGGGCATCAATCATCCCTGTGCCCAAGAGCAGAGGGAGCTGCCTCAATGACACTCACATCTACTGTGATGAAACACTGAGGTTCATCATGGCCAGAATTAACATACCAAAGTTAAGTTCTGGACCAACTGCAATTTTCCTACCAGATGCAATCTCATTAACTCTCCATTCAGCCCTGGATCACCTAGTCAACAGCAACAGCCCCTGTACTGGCCAACCAGCTCCAAACCCTGGGTCTCTGCACCCTCCCCCTGTATCTGGATCCTTGATTTCCTCATTGAAGGAGCACAGTCATTATGAATTGGAAACATCATCTCCTCCTCACTAGCAATCAACACAGGCATACCACAAGGATGTGTACTTAGCCCACTGCTCCACTCACTCTACACCATGTCTATGTGGTTAGGCATAATTCAAATGTCATCTATAAATTTGCTGATAGCACCATGGACATTTACAGAATCCCACATGGCAATGAGGAAGCGTATAGGAGTAAGATAGATCACCTCAATGAGTGGTGTCAGAACAAAAACCTTACGCTCAACATTCACAAAACTAAGTAATTGATTTGGACTTCAGGAAGGGGAAATTAGGTGAACATAAACCAGTCTTATGATGGAATATTTGGGAATGTTTTTGGGAGATAAATTGGTAAAATTAGAGTAGGTTACATAACAGATCTTATTTGAAATATTGGAGCATTCATATCTAGAGTACTTTGAAGAGGAGCTGTAAGGAATGCTATGCCCATTTCACAAGTAGGTGCTAATTGAAATGATGTAATGAAATGAATGGACTATTGTCTTGGAATAACAGCCAGAACCAGGTTGTCTGTTTTGGACCTTTTTGTAAGGCTTTTGACCTGTCTGCAAAGTGCTGAGTGAGAGGTTATTGTTTACCTAAAACATCAGATTGACCAAAAGACAAACTCCTATTGTTTACTGGAGAAGGTCAGGGATTTTTGCAAGTGAGATAGAGAAGGACATGCTGCCTGGCAGTTTGAGTCTCAGTTAGAGAGAGAGACAGAAGAGAGTCGTTGACTGTGTGTGACACAGAAAGCTGTAACAAGCCAGGAGAAGCTTGTTGGAACTGAAACAGAAGCTCCAGAGTGGCAGATGGCTGGAAGTACTATCAGTCTGATGTTTCACTTGGAATAAGTGGAACAGAAATAAACTCTGTGATAGCCAGAAAGAAAGGTTATCATCTGGAGAAGCCTGATGGGACACGTTTCATCAGCAAGACATTGAGGTGACTAATGGTGGTACCTCAGTTGTGGAAATTGTGGATCGACACATCTCTCTCTGCAAACCTACAAGAACCTTCCTGAGCGGTAACCATTTACCTTTTGAGTACCAAAGCCTGGTGAACTTTATACACGTTATATTCTGTACATAGTATAAGAATTGCCTGCAACCAGAGAACTTGGAAGAATGAGGAAGATTGGACTGTGAACCAAAAAACTTTCTTAAATTTACACACACATTACATACACGTGCACTTAGAATTAGATAGGGGTTAATTTGGGTTAGTTAAGTTAATAGAGATAAGTTAAAGTTTTGTGAAATATAAAGTGTTCACAATTATTACTCTGGAGACAAAGTCTTGGAGAACAGGTTCAGCTTTATTTCGAGTCTGCAGAGTCGGGTGTCCCTGGTCTGGAGACACACCAGAGGTTCAGAATCATCACTCCTTTGTACAGTCCCGTGCTCAACATCACCCCACCTTCATTTACCTTCTTTCAATCAGAATCCCAATACATTACAACATTCTCCTTCTCCCTTCCATCAATCCAGGTATCACTCAGTTCCTCCCTCTTCATACATCGCATGTTATGTTAATTAGTTCATTCCTTCCTTAGGGGCATCTAAGTTAACATTCATGTCTCTATTAAGCAAGCGCAGTACTAGCTATAGATTACCTTAGGTCACGGTACCAGCCTGAACCAGATCCTTGTATCCTTGGGGCTCGAGATAAGAAGTGGCCCACTAGCTAGTACTGTCTACTCTCAAGCTCTAATCTACATACTTTGCATTCCATCACTTTTCACAGAATGGTGCGAGTTCAATCACTTTCAACCATTTTTCACAGTTTAATTCTGTTTTCATGTTTAAAGATAATTAAAAACAACTTTTAAGTAACTATTTGTCCTGGTGAATACCTATTGCTGCTGGGTTTTGGGATCCTTTAGGCTCGTAACAGTCTTCATCGAAGAGTCAGCATTGGAAAGAGTTAAGAATTTCAAATTCCTGGGGTTAACATCTCTGAAGATACTGTAATGGATAAATATTGGGAGGAATTTGGTAAGATTACAGTAGGTTACATACACACATTTTAAAAGAGATCTTATTTGAAAGAATGAAGAATTCATATTCAGGAACATTGCAAAAAAAATGTTATGCACATTTCACAAGTAGGTGCTAATTGAAATAATGTCATGAAATGAATAGACCATTGTTTGGAGGAGACAAACTGGCTGTTTAAAAGTACCTACAGAGTGCTCCTCACAGAAAAGTCACACCTGGGTTTTGTTTATCTAAGACAACAGATGAGAGCAGAAAAAGAACTCCTGTTGTTTGCTGAAGCGGGGTTTTGCAAGTGAGAGAGTCACATGGGTTTTCTGGCAGTTGGGGAGGGGGGGGAGGGGGAGAGAGAGAGAGAGAGAGAGAGAGAGGACAAGTTCAAGATGCTCTCTCAGCTAGTGAGTGTGATACTGAAAGCAGCTGAACAGTGCAAGCCAGGAAGCTGGTTGAAACAGAAAGCTCCAGAGCAGTGGATGGCTGGAAGTGCTATCAGTCTGATGTTTCTCTTGGAATAAGTGGAACAGAAAGGAACTCTGTGGTAGCCTGAAAGAAAAAAGGTTACCATCTGGAGAACCCTGATGGGCCAAGTTTCATCAGCGAGACATTGAGGTTACTAATGATGTGGATATCCTGGAACATCTCTCTCTGCAAACCTACAAGAACCTTCCTGAGCAGTAAACATTTACCTTTCGAGTACTAAAGTCTGGTGATCTTTATGCATGTTATATTCTGTGCATAGTACAAGAATTGCCTGCAACCAGAGAACTTGGAAGAATGAGAAGTGAGATTGAACTGTGAACCAAAGAATTTTTCTTAAATTTACACACACATTACATACACATACGCTTAAAATTAGAAGGGGGTTAATTTGGGTTAGTTAAGTATAGTTAAAGTTTGATTCTATTTTCATGTTTAAGGTTGATTAAAAACAGCTTTTGTTTTAAGAACTACTTGTCTTGGTGAATGTCTATTGCTGCTGGGTTTTGGGGTCTGCTGGGCTCGTAACAATATGTCGTGGGGCTCCAGGTTAATACAATCACGATGAAGGCTTGCCAGCTGCTATACTTCGTGAGGAGTTTGAGGAGATTTGGTACGTCATCTAATTTCTACAGGTGGAGAGCATTCTCACTGGTTGCATCACTATCTGGTATGGAGGTACTAATCCACAAGACTGGAAAAGACTACTGAAAGTTGTAAACTCAGCCAGTGCCTTCACAGGCATCAGCCCATTAAAGACATCTACAAGAGGCTGTATTTTAACAAGCACCCTCTATCCTCACAAACTAGGCCATATCCTCTTAACATTGCTACCATCAGAAAGGAGGTACAGGAGTCAAAAGATGAACACCAAAAAGGTACAAATGCAGCATCTTCCTTTCTGCCATCAGATTTCTGAATGGTCAATGAACCAGAGACACTACCTGGCTTTCTCTTCTTGTGCACTAATTTATTTATTTTTTTTATAAATGTAATTTATAGCAATATTTGCAATTATAATGCTACTGCAAAACAATGAATTTCATGATACGTTCATGACATTAAATTCTAAATGTGCCTCTCTACCATACATGCTGATATCTAGAATGCTTAAGTAGTCTTGACAAATTGCAAGGAAGATAAACTGTGCACTTGCCTCCAACTCTTATTTCAGTGAACTTGCGGTGCATACCTGCTTCGAAGTGCTACTTACACCCAATGCACTGTAGTCAACCTTCATTATCAAGATGACTATTGCCTCTCCTTCATCTCCTTGAGGAAATTTAGCCCTTACATTGCACATCATTATTGACTTATTGTTGCGCAATGTGGCAACAAGAATTTACCTTCCTGTCAAAGGAAAGCCTTGACTTTTTCCAGACCTGAAAGCACTAGCAGCTTTTAGAAATTTGACACTTACAAATGATAATGAGTATGTTATCATACACACGTATACAATGTACATGCCAACTGCAATTCTTACTTGCTGCAGTCAAACAGGCACTTTAGTTAAAAAATTATAAGAATGCTTTAAATTACCCAAATATAGAAAGAAATAATAAACATAAAAGATTCAGTTACAGTTAGTGCAATTTTAATGAAATAGTGCACCACTGCAGATTGGAATTATTGTGGTCCCAGAGTAGTTTATAATTAAGGGAGTAAGAGAAAGCTTAAGATCCTGTTAGCCATTGGAAAAAAGATACATTCTTGAACCTAGAGGTGCTGGACTTCAGGCTTCTATACCTTCTTCCTGAAGGTTACAGTGAGGAGATTGTGATCAGGATGATAGTGGTCCTTTATGATGTTGATGGCCTAGATGAGACAGCACCTCATATTGATGATTTCATTGAATGGAAAGTCAGAGGCTGTGATGGACCTGGCGACATTTGCTGCTTCCTGCAGCCTTTTGTGTCCCTGGGCACTTGAATCGAATGAACTCCAGATCAAGTAGTATCTTAACCTGGAGACCTTAATTTCCAACTGACGTGCTGTCTCATAATCAATTCTGGCATTGACCTAACTTCCTGACCAGCAAGTAACAGAACTTAGCTTTTCACAAGGCCTTGTAAGTGGTTGGAGAAGACACCTCCATGCTCATTGATGACTTGTGCAGGCTGCAAAATGCAGCAAGCATTTCCCCATATCTACATGACCAAGCATTTCCCACATTTCCTCATCTGAATTCCAGCCTGGAGTATTTTTAGCGTTTACAGAGACATTTCTAACTTTTCTCAATTGCAATAAAATATCATCTACCCAATAAATTAACTGTTCTTCCATCATCATCCTTTACCTGGCCTGCTGAGTGTTTCCAGCATTTTCTGTTTTCATGTCAGATTTCCAGCATCTGCAGCATTTTTGTTTTTAAACACATGTACATTGGAACCAGATACTATTTGAATAGGAGCAGGGTAGGTTGTTCAGATACTCAAACTTGCTCCACATTCAATAAGATCATGGTTGATTTTCAAACTCAATAATATTCCTATATTGCTCAATCTATCTATTATTGGGGTGGCACAGTTGGCATAATGGTTAGAACCATGCCATCACAGGGCAAGCAATCAGGACCGGGGTTCAAATCCCACACTGTCTGTTGTGACAGATAATGTTGTATTTTGTAATGTTTGTATGTTTTAAAGGAGATAAATAGTGGCAGTTTTTTTTAAATAAAAGTGTAGGTCACATACAAACGCTTCAAAACAGATCTCATTTAAAATACTGGAGCTCTGCTCAAGCCAGATAGTCCAGCTCCAAGAGCCTTTGCAAAAGCTTTGGGAAGTGCTTATAGAGACTTCATTAATGGATTGTTGTTTTGAAAAGCAACAGATGAAAGAACTCAGAGAATTAGGTTTGGAGCTGCAGGCTGTCTCAGTGCAGTTTGCTGGTCCAAGAGGGTCATGTGGTTTTGCAAACAGAGAGAGTCAAACAGGCTTTTCTCTGAGAGGGGGAGGGGGAAGAATGAGAGAATTCAGTTGTACTGTTCAGCAGCAGCAGCTGGAACTGGAACAGGACAAGCTTGTGGAAAAACCCCATTTTGAAAACAGGTTGTGAGTTCTTAGTTCAGCCTGGTCAAAGCCCTTGTGGACCATACAAGAGAGGACTGGCTGCATAATGTTTCACTTGAAATAAAAGAAACAAAAAGGAACTCTGTGGTGACCTGAATGAAAGAGGTTACCATCCGGAGAACCCTGATGGGGCAAGTTTCTTCAGCAAGACACTGACGTGGCTGATTACAATGAATCAGTTTGTGTCCAGGGAACAATAAATCTCTCTCTGAAAATCAACAAGAACCTTCCTGAGCAGTAACCTTTCAAGCACCAAAGCCTGGTGAAATTCATAAATGTTAAATTCTGTGCACAGTCTAAGAATTGCCTGTGACCAGTGAACTTGGAGGAGTGAGATAGGACTGTGAATCAAAACTTGCACATTTACACACACATGTGCTTAGAATTAGAAGGGGGTTAAGTTAGGTTAATAGTAATGTTAAAGTTTGATCCTGCTTTCATGTTTAAAGATAATTAAAAGCAACTTTTGTTTAAGTAACCATTTGTCTTGGTGAATTTCTGTGGCTTCCAGGGTTTGGGGTCCTCTGAGCTCATAACACTAAGAAGTGTGTGCATTCTGCCCACGTCTGCATGGGTTTTCCTGAGGGCTCCAGTTTCTTCTCTCCATTCAGGGGGTGTAGTTGGGCAGCACAGGTTCATGGGCCAAATTGGTCTGTTACCGTGCTTATGTCTATTTTTTTTATTTTTATTTAAATTTTTTAAATCCAGTAAACTATTATGTTTAAAATTGAGATCAATGGTTGGGACTCTACAACCCAACTGGGTTAGAGCATGCAAGAGATTCACCATCCTTTAACTGAAAAAACATTTTCATTATTTCAAACCTAAATTACCTACCTGTTATTTTGACCGCACTTCTGGACTCCTCAACTCAGACAGGGAAACACCCTTCCTATCGGTGTCTTGTCAAGTCCTCTTCAATGACATCACCCCTCTTCAACTGTAGAGAGGCTTCACTGAGCTATTGAACGTAGCAGGCTGGAGGAGGTTTGCTGTACTCTCTTTTTAATCTACATTCTCTTTTTACCAGTTAGTTCAAAATTCCACACAACTCTCCACCAAGGTCCCATAAGATTACAGTGAGACACATTTACTTTTGTACTCAAATCCTCTAGCAATAATTCTCACAAAAACTGAGAAAAAACTGCTTACATTCATCAAAACAGCACCGTAAAGACTGACAAAGATGACTTTAATTTCAACCATCTGAGCTAAATGCAAATTCAAGTCCCAGGAGGAACTTACCCAGCAGTGAAATCATCCCCTTTGAGAAATCCATTTACATCCAAACAACAGATTCATCCTTAGTTCCAAGTCATTCACAGACAATCTGGAGGTAAATGCCTCCAATTGAATGAAATCTTGACCATTGTACATTGATTGCAATCTAAGATTTTAAAATGCACCTAAAAAGACCTGAGAAAAAAAGAAACAACACCGTGAGGGAAATCAAATTTTACCAGGATCGAAGATGTCAAATTTAAAGGAAAACATTAAGGTAAATGAAAATACCCAGAGTAGGAAACTGTTGCATAGTTATGCCATTTTAAAATAAATTAAAGAGGCACAAGAAGAGATTTGGTGGGAGACTTGTTTAAAAAAAAAATCAAAGTACAATTCAAAAATACATTTTTAAAGATGCCTTACTTCGGAAACGTGATCATTACTATAACTAAAAACCTGATAGCTATGCTGCCTCTTGTTGAATAGATTTGGATAAATATTGTTTCTCTACCACTATGGTATCACTAAAATGTCAGTGATCTTTTGATAAAAGTGCAGTTAATTTAAAATTCATTGAATTGTCTACTTTCACAAAACAAGATCACAGATCTCCACGACAATAATTAATCTCCAGGTTATTCTTCCGGAAAGAGAGAAGTAACTAAAAATGAAAATGTAGGTGAATAAGTATCACTTATTATCATTGATTCATATTTATTAGCTGGGGTTTTTTGGTCAAATTTGTTACTTATGATTTATTGGTGTATTTAATCATTGGAAATTGAAGTGATATTTTACCAACATTCAATTAAAATACAATTCAAAATATTAGTCAAAATTTTGCTTACTATTCAGCCCTTTATAACAGAAGATTAAACCTCACTTTTAACATCTTTTTATAAATGATCTTCCTCACTTATTTATTTCAATTAATTGTCCAACTTATTTTTATGTTCATTCCATTTCCAATACATTTTTCAACAAAAGGCGTATTCGTGAACTGCCTTGATCTACCTTCTGGGCTTTGCGTTCCATCTTGTTTCCTGGCTGCCTTAAGAGCAACCATGTTTTAAAAAAAATAATTCTGTTATTCTTACCTTGGTACTCTTGTCTTTGGGAGATCAAGAAACTGGAGCCCACTTCAAACAATTTAACAAATATTCCAATTTGCCACTTCGGTATTGGACTGCTGAATTTTGCACAGGACGCCAAATATAAACTTCATCTACCCAGAAAGAAACAAAAAATCTTCCAGCATTCTTTGAAGACAATCGTGGAATTGTTCTGACCCATTTTTCCTTCTTCTTTCTTTGGCTTGGCTTCGCGGACGAAGATTTATGGAGGGGGTAAATGTCCACGTCAGCTGCAGGCTCGTTTGTGGCTGACAAGTCCGATGCGGGACAGGCAGACACAGTTGCAGCAGTTGCAGGGGAAAATTGGTTGGTTGGTGTTGGGTTTTTCCTCCTTTGCCTTTTGTCAGTGAGGTGGGCTTCTAAGCACCACTAAGATAACTCTTGTTCCTCTATTGTTTCAACAGGGCCTCCATCTTTACCAAATCAATGCTAATTTGTCGATTACACTATCAGTAGTTCATGCCATTGGGCCAGCCAATTAAAGGATATTGAGCAATTTTGGACATTAAGAAAACGAGCCAGCATTTAAAATAAACTATATCTGTGGGGTTTTTTTTAAATTAATTTTAGTTTTTTGCTGAGTTTCTTGGATTTAATTTCACTTGGCTGTGTCAAGTTGCCACCTCGTGGTACTTTTGCCAGATCGTAACAAGTCTGGAAAACTGGAGCAACACACAAGATACTAGAGGAACTCAGCGGGTCCGGCAGCATCCATGGAAGACGACAGCTAGGCTTTTGACGGCTCATAACAATGAAAGGTCCACTGATCTCTCTCTACTCACAGCATCCACTCTTCACTGCCGAATCACGCCTAAAATTATGATAACAGAACCTGTCGTAAAAAGATCTGCTCGTGACATTTTGACTTTTAAAAATTCTCCATTCATACAGCAGGTGTATGGATGAAAATACCTTCCAATAGCCCATTCCACTGTCGTCTTAATGACAACTGCTTCTTTTACTCGTGTGTGGGTTCCTTTCCCAGTGCTGAGCTCATTCCCGCTTCGACTTGTTTTGCCCTGTTTAATCTGCCTTCCCAGCATCTGGTTCATCGCGGGGAATTCCGCATGAGTAGATTTGCCTGCAGGTGCAATGAATCCGGCTGGTATTGGTTATTGTCATGTAATTGATGAGTGTTCTTAATCGACAATCGGTGTGTGTGTGAGAGAGAGAGAGAGAGAGAGAGAGAGCCACCCTCATGAAATAATTTTCTCGTAATTCTGTTGCAGTAAGCAAATTGCCTGCAAAGTTGGATTGTCGGTACTAGGTGGGGTTCAAAGTACCAATGATTGGAACCATTACAAGTTTGGATTAATTGGTCAGATGGTGTGTGCAAATTGATTCACTTTCCTTTAAATCGTGTCTTGGATGCTAATTGTTTGTTAAAAGAGTGGAAATTTGCACATTATTCGAAGTTTTTGTAAATACTTGACCAGATGGTATGTATTGAAGGTATTCAAGGGTCGTTGTCTCTAACGGCAGTGTTTTAGAATATGTTCTTGGAGTGGGAAGTTGTGCTGAACTGGTTTTGCGAGAATGTCATCTCCTCTGAAGCAAGCAGTGAAAACGAAAACCCACCGCCTATTCCAAAACATCTAACGTGTCAGGTTTGTGGAATTGGACAGGTCCGTCTAGTCACAATGTGACACTATTTCAGCTAATTGATCACCTGTGATTATCTGCGACCTCAATGTTCGCTGTGTTTTGTAGATATTGTAACTTATTTCATAAAGCCAGTATCATTAAGTAAATGTAGAGATTGTTTTACTGCGTGGCCCGCTAATTATTGACTATTTTATCACCTGTAATGTTGAGTATAAATTACGAATTTTGTAATATTTGGAGGCATTGTGGCTGAGTGGTTTAGCAAATTAAATTTGGAAAAGGAAAGCCATGAAAAAGTAGCCACTGTGGGGTTCAATTGGAGACCAAGTATATTTAAAGATAAAGTTAAATGTGGTTTGTATTTTAGTAGTGTAATTGTACATGGAAACCTATTTTGTATAATAGTAGACTCCAAAAGTAGACAACTGACGAACTTTCACCTTGCCAACACTTCAGTATGTTTTGCCTGTTTAATTCTTGCATTTCTGCAGTTAAAATTCAAACTTGGTAGGAAGTTCTTTGGTTTGATTTCCAACTAGTGAAATCCTTAATAGTTGGCACTGATCTACTCATTTAGATCAACTTTCAAATACATTATTTCTATTTAAGATTTGATTTGTGTTATAAAATGTTAAAATTAGGGTTTTTTGTGAGTACTGGGTAGCTGGTTATTTTTCAGGAGATATTTTTAATATTTTTGTACTCTATGACTGTTTTCTCAATAGATCTGTAAAGATGTATGGGGCTCAGATGCTTGAAGTGAGCACCTGTAAACAAGGAAGGGTGATATTAAATGCTCAAAATATTTCTCTGAACACCCAAAGGAAATCCTTGCAAGATGAAACTGAATTTGATGTACAAACTCAGAAGAAAATGGTATGAAAGGAATGATTTGCTAAAAATCTTTAAAGTATTTGTTGCATTTTTGCATAAAATCTGTTTGTACTACTGTGACACAGATCAAAGAAAATGGGTTCTGATTTTCTCCCCTCCCCATTTTTTTTGGGTGGATTGTATTGCCATTTGAGTGATTGAGGATTTTATGGAATTTTACTAAGGTTATTGTTGGAAATCATCAAAATCCCATCATTAATGGATGTGGGATAAATGTTCCAAATGGAAAGCTGTAAATTTAGACATACAGCATGGTAGCAGACCATTTTGACACTCGAGCCCAATTGACCAACAGCTCCCTGATAAGTTTAGAATGGTGGAGGAAACCAAAGCCCCTGGAGGAAGCCCATTCACACATGGGGAGAACATTCAAATTCCTTGCAGACAGCGCAGGATTTGAACCCTGGTTCCCATCACTGGCGCTGCAACAGCTTCATTAAACATGTCGCCCACTTTAACTATCTCATAGATTATTCCATGGATGTTGAGGGAGGGAAATGTGGTTGGGTTGGGATAAGGTTGATTAATCTTGTACTTCATTGCAGCATAGGCCATTTGAGTCTATGTTGGTGCTTGGTGTTCTCATTGCTTCAGTTAACATAATCTCTTTAATACTCCCCATTTTCTCATTAGCTCCTGCACTGGTAGTAATTTATCAAGTTAATGAACAGCTAGTCATTGGGATGTTTAAGGAGACTGGAACACCTTGAAATACATGTAGTCACAGGAAGATTGTGAAAACTCTCTGGTTGCTGCAGTTGTACTTTGCATTTGTTACTGATATAATTGGGATAATGAGTACCACATAGGCATGGAGATTGGGGCACTGGCAGGAACTGCATGATGACGACAGAAAATAGGTGAAGAGTTGACTTTAAACTATTAAATATGACAGTCAGCAGATGTTGTGGTTGAGAGCAAAGCACAAATGTACTGGAGAAAGCAGATTTCTTGCTGTTGCTGCAGGCAGTGAGAAGGTGCTTAACAAAATGATCTCCCAGTCTGCATCCTGCCTCCCTGATGTCGAAGAGGCTACCTCGGGAGCAACAGATGCAGTAAGTGGCCCCTACAAATTCCCAAGTGAAGCATTGCTTCATTTGGAAGGACTGTTTGGGGCCCTAAATAGTGGGGAGGTGGGATGCAATTGTTGCATTTCTTGCAGTCACAGGGGTAGGTGGTTCATGGGAAGGGATGAATGGGTGAGGGAGTCCTGGAGGGAGTGGTCCCTATCAGAAAACAGGAGGGGAAGATGGCTGGTGGTGGGATCCTGTTGTAGGTGTGGAAATTGTTGGTGATATTAGATGCAGATCCTGGTGGGAAGGTATGCCAAGATGAGGAGAATTTTATCCTTGCATCTTGGGGGTGGAAGGGGGAAGGTCCAGGAAATAGGGATGCAGGTGAGGGCTGTGTTGAAGCAACTATTTTTTTTTTGGAGGATGACATCTTGTATGTTCTGGAATGTGAGCAGATGCAGTGGAAATGGAAGAATTGAAAGCTAATAGAATCCTTGCAGAAGATGGTGTAGTTGAGGTAACTGTGGGAGTTGGTGGATTTACTGCAGATGGTCCATCTCTCAAGATGGAGACCAATCAAGAAAGGTGAAAGTGTTGCCAGAGATGGTCAAGTGAATTTGATGTTAGGTTGGCAGCAAAGGGATAAAATTGAGCTCATCATGGATGCAGGTGGTATCACCAAAATAGTTGATAAATTGAGGAGCCTTGCCTGTGTAGGCAAACAAGACCTTTATTGCTTTGGTTATCATTTGATTTCAGTTGCCTCTTGAATTTTAAGATTTTCAGAATTACAGAACATTTGCACCATGAAGGCCCATCATTTGGCCTAATAATGCTGTTATGTTGCAGACCGGTAGCAATGGAAATTCACCAAGGCAATGTTATTTCTTTTAAAACACTTATTTATGAATGGCTACTAATAATAGAACACATTAATCAAATCATGTGTGTCCATCTGACCATTAGTTTGGGCATAATTCTGCAAAGTCCTTCCAAAGTTCAGTCTTACAAATCCATTGTTGAAATCAGACATTTAAGATGATGGGTAGAAATAATCACAAAGGAGATGGGAGAGAATGGGTGACCAGACTATGGGGAAACTCACGAATCCTAGTTGAGTTTCTTCCAGACAAATGTCCTTTCGTACAAATGGTGGTAACAACTCCCTTTTCGAAGGGGAATGAAAAGCGCAACATCCACGATGCTTCCAAAATCCAGGTACAGGTCAATCAAAATCACCATTACTTTGCTCACAATCCAATGCACCAATTCTCCTTTTCCAGACTGGGGAAGAACAGCCAATTTGTCCATTATCAGTTATTCCTGCTCAATGAGATGGCAGCTGATCATGACCTGTTCCTTCAGTGTTCTATTCATGACTCTCACCACCTGTGTCCCAGGAAAATGCAACAAATGTTCTTTCTCCTCTCCAAAGTAGCAAATTTGGGTACAGCCTGTACTAGGTGTTGCCACCCAATCTCTCCACAGCTGTGAATTATTTCCTGTACTAGCCCTTACAGTGATATTCACACTAAATGAAATGGGAGCTCGTAATAATGTTGAATCGGCTCTGAGTAATACACCTAGATCTACCTTCCTCTCCTCCCCATGGGCTTGAAAATTCTTCTGCGGTACATCTCAAGCTACCACTTAAATTCTAGGACTACTATTACCTCTACTATTTATGTATTTGGTGTTGCTTGTGTGTTATTTCCACAAACCTTCCCACCCTAAGTGCGCTCCCAACACATTCCTGTTTGCTGGGAGAGGAGTTTTTGGTAGGACTAGAAATTTTACACAGATGTATTATGGATTTTCTGTGTCCCACCAGTAGCTTTGTTTGCAGCTATATACAAAATGAGTATGTATATGTCTTTTGATGCCAGTTCTGAGTCGATAAGTTTTTTGTTCCATCAGCCTTTTCATTTTATACCTTATGCACAAATGTTAATTTGAACTGCTCACTAAGAAGATCCCCAAACATTAATGTCCTTTCTTAAATTGATGTTTTCACAGGTAATATGAAGCACTTTTACTCCTTCCCTCATTTCCTTCTAAATTTAAGAATGAATTCTAATGTCTCATCTTGCATAATGGTATTCTACACTTACCACCATCCCTAATAAGCTTCCATTGGAACTTTGTAATTCTGATGTTTTGACCCTGGAAAAAACTTTGTTCACAGATCAATTTCATACTTCCAGCCATTTGTGATTTGTATTTACTTGTAGTTTAGGATTACATCAAGAATATTTTGTGTATCTCTGAAGTAGTAGGTAGACCTATATGTTTAGTATCCAAAGCAGTATGAAGAGATGGTATTTAATTACATGACTGGAGTAAAAATTCTTCAGTGGAGACCTAAGACTCCAGTCCAGATGGGGATCTTGACCTGTAACATTAACCATTTATTTCTCTGAACTGCTTGACTTGCTGGGTTCCTCCACTGTGGTCATTGGGAGTTGCTGATCCTCCTGAACACTGCAGGGTATCAGATGGAATGTCCCACCTCTGATTAAAAGCACAAAATGGATGAGTCGCATAAGGTTCTGAGTTAACAATAATACAAAAGTATTCCAGTTTCTTTATCACAATAGAAGAGTCCTCACATAGTACCAGGAGTGGGTATCAACAGGAGACATGGACAGTGTGAATTGGACTGGGAATTTCGAGCACGAATGGCAGTTGTTTAAGCAATGGTTTATGCTGTATCTACAAGCCATTGGTCTCTATAACAAACCAATTGCATGGAAGATTGCTCTGCTACTTACCGTGATGGTTTTCAACATTTGATTTTTGCTGAGGCAAATGACCAGGGCAAGTTTGACAAGGTTGTTGACATGTTTGATTGATACTGCTCACCAAAGAAGAATGAAATGTTCGAGGCACATGTTTCATTCATAGATCTTTTTAAAGCAAGAACATGCAATTTTGAATTGCTTCAAAATTCAATGATGCATAATCAAATTATGTTCAGAATTATTGACAAGAAAGTGAGAGGTTGCCACGAGATGGAGTTTATCTTGGCTGGAGCTGTGAGGATGTGCCTCGACGGTGAATTAGCTCTGCAACATGTGCAAAAGTTTAAATGTAAGGGCCCTTAAAAATAAAGGCATAGCTGCAGTGTTTGGACGCACACCTAAACAAAGAATAAGACCGAGGCATCAACAAAAAGATGAAGAGCCATTCAGTTGGAAACCAGGTTGCACCAAGACATTATAGGCAAAACCTTCCCCACTATTGACTATATCTACATGGAACTCTGCCATTGGAGGACAGCAACAATCATCAAAGACCCGCACCACCCAACACATGCTCTGTTTTAGCTGCTGCCATCTGGAAAGGGGTATAGTTGCCACAAAACTCCCACCACCAGGTTTAGGGGAGCAGCTGCTACTCCCTCTACCATCATCAGACGCCTCAATGACAAAATCGATCAGACTCATTTAAGGACTCTTGTGCACTTTGTTTTTTGCTCTCTGTATTGCAGTTTGTTTCCATTCTTTTGTTTATAGGTTTATGCTGTCTACAGGTTTTTTTGCACTTCCAAATTCTGCTGTGCCTGCAGGAAAAAGGAATTTCAGAGTTTTATGTACTCTGACAATAAATCTAAACAGGCTCCAAAACAATGCCCAGCCTATGGAAAAGTCTGTCTTGCATAGTGATTCTGCCCCTTGCACTCATTACAATGTTTTCCCAAAGGAAGAATAAAACCAGTCTATGCATTATAGAAGAAGCTGCCCTCCGTGGTGCATTCTTTATGGGCTTGGTAGTGCAGGAAGGTTTCAAACCATCAGACACTGAAAAGCCAAGCATGAACAGAGTTGAGCAAGGCAAGTGGATGATGCAAATGGAGCGGAGAGTCCTTTCATGCAGTTACACAGGCAAAGGCCAATTTTGAGTATGAGAGAAATGAAAGTAAAGCCACACATCCATCAAAATTCTGTTCAGCTCAAGACCTACAATAGACAGCAAATTGATGCTAAAAGCACATGTTGACTCAAAATGAAAGTTCAAGGTAAAGACCAGTACCTCATGACTGTAGAAGTCCCGGATGGACATGATTCATTGCTTGGTGAAAGTGTGTGAAAACTTTATGTTCTGTGCATTAGCACTGTTAATGCAGTACACCCTCTTGGCCAGGCCCATCTAGAGGAAATACTAGATGAATTTCTTGACATCAAGGGGAATGGTGTGTTCTACCATTCATCCGTAAGATGGTTAAAAGATTATGCACTGCTAGTGATGCATACCCCAAGGCAGGTTCCAGTGCCACTCAAAAAAACCAAGCTCAAGCATGAACTCTACTGAATGATGTCACTAGGGATCATAAAGTGGAGGAGCCCATAGAATGGGTGAATTCAATGGTGTTTGTCAAAATGAAGAATGGTGAACAACACATATGTGGACCCAAAAGATGTGAATGCCAATATAAAGAGAGAAAATTATCAGATTCCAACCAGGGATGAAATGATGTGAGATGGCTGGTGCAAAGTTTTTCACCAAATTGGATGCATCTGGCAATTGCAGGGCTTCTGGCAATTAAAACTGTGCAAATATAGCCCAAAATACTGCACATTCAATACACCATTTGGCTGATACTCCAGTTTAAGGATGCCTTTTGGAATTTCCTGAGCTCCTGAAGTGTTCCACAAGACATTATAGTAGGCATAGATTATAGGATCCTATGGAATCCACACAAGAGCAAATCAAGAGGCTCATCAAAGTGCCATAACACTTCTAGAAGTATGAATTAAAGCTCAACAGAACAAAATATCATTTCTGTGTGAAGGAAATCACCTGGGAGATGAGCTGCTGGAGGCAGATGTGGAGCCAGACAAGAGCAAGATGAAAGCAATTCTAGAGATGCCCAGACCCACAACAAAAAGGACATATTGAGAGTGCTAAGAATGATCAATTTCATTGGTAAATTCATACCAAGCCTGTCTTCCAAAACAATGCACCTGAAGAAGTTGAGTTCAAGTGGATGGCCAACTGCAAGGAAAAAATGGAGATGACTGAAGACCATTCTAACTACAGAACCAATGCTTCTGATGCTCTTTGACCCATCCAGAAGGACAAAAATACGTGGATGCTTCAAAAGATGGAATAGGTGCTGTACTACTTCAGGCTGTGGGAGAAGATTGGAGGCTAGTTGCATATACATCAAGGATGATGAACACATCTGAATGTCGATGTGAGCAGAGAGAGTCTAGGTCTTGTCTATGGACTCCAGTAATTTCACACCTATGTGTATGGTCTCCCATCATTCATGGCAGAGACAGACCACAAGCCATTAATAGCCATAATCAAGAAAAACCTAATTGAGATGTTGCTGCAAATCCAAAGACTGAAGCTATAATGTTATGACTGAATTAGTGTACACACCAGGGAAATTTGTTGTGCTGGTTGTTGTGTTATCCAGGACAATGGTACACACGCTGGCTTGTAGTTTGTCAAATGTGCTCAGGAAAGTTTTCTAAAACAATATATAGGGGTACCAACTAGAGTGAGTGTACAATACTGGATTTCCTTTTAGGAAATGAGACAGGACAGGTGACAGAAGGAATACATGGATTGGCACAACATCATGGGCTGAAAGGCCTGTGCTGTGTTCTGAAGTATTAGTAGGAAAATATTTTGGGTCCAGAGATCATAATGCCATTAATTTTGTTAATTATAGTGAAGGATTGGTCTGGGCTTCAGTTTGAGATTCTAAATTGGAGAAAGGCCAATTTTGAGGAAACGAGAAGGGATGTAGATTGGGATAAGTTGTTTTTGGGCAGGATGTGAGGAAAGTGGACGATAACTAAAGGTGAAATTTTGAAAGTACAGAGTTTGTTCCTGTCAGGATTAAAGGTAAGGGTTGAAGGTATAGGGAACCTTGATTTTCGAGGGATATTGGGGATCTGACTCAGAAGAAGAGGTGATAACAGATATAGGGAACATGGAACAAATTGGGTACTTGAGGAGTATAACAAAAGGAAGAATTTCCCAAAGAAATCAGGAAGGCTAAAGAAGACTTGAGGTTGCTTTGGCAGACAATAAAGAAAAATCCTAAAGGTTTCTACAAGTATATTAAGACCAAAAGGATAGGAAGGGACAAAGTTGGCCCCCTTGAAGATCAGAGTGGTCAGCTTTGTATGGATCCAAAAGTGATGGGGGAGATTCTTAAATGTTTTTAATCAGTATTCACTCAGGAAACTGGCACATTCATGGGAAGTAAGGAAAACCAGCAGTTGGGCTGTGGAACATGCACAGATTAAAGAGGTGTTTACTGTCTTAAAGCAAATAAGAGTGGATAAATTCCCAGGGCCTAACAAAATAGTCCCTTGGACCTTAAGGGAAGCTAGTGTAGAAATTGCAGGGGCTCTGGCAGAAATATTTAAAATGTCCTTAGCCGCAGGTGTAGAACCAGAGGGTAGCTCACATTGTTCCGTTGTTATAAAAGGCACCAAAAGTAACCCTGAAAATTGTAAGCTGGTGAGCCTGACCCTAAGTAGCAGGTAAATTAATGGAAGGTGTTAGAGATCAGATATACAATTACTTGGATAATCAACATGGCTTTCTGTGTGGTAGCTTGTGTTTAACTAATCTTGTATAGTTTTTTGAGGTTAGCAGGAAAGCTGATGGAGGAGGCTTTCGATCATTGGTTCTTAACCTTTTTCTTTCAACCTGGGTTCGTGTGGATTCCACATGTTAAGAACCAGACCCAAGTTGGGGTACAAAGCACACATTTATTTCAGGGATGGAAACTGGAGAACCGGGTCGATATGTTAGGGAAACCCCTACAGACACAGACCACTCCCCCCTGCAGGGGGTAAATATACACTTCAGATAACAAGGGAGAAACCGACAGACTGGAGGAAATTACATAAACATTCAACAATCAAGATCAAGGTGATACTACATGCCTCCACCCCTTGACCAGTATGGACGTGGCTCTTGCTACCTGGCCTCGAGACTCACCTCAACCCAATGTGAAAGGTGCTACTCGTGTGCCATAAGGAGTCCAAAGAGGCAGAACAAAAGGGCATATGGTTCTTTATAGTTCTGCAGGCAGTACGGGTGGGGGGGTGGGGCAATCACTTGGGGCAGTCTGAGCCTGTTGGCTGCTGTGGCCATTGGCTTCATGCCAAATGCAGGGGCTGAGGTCATTTGGGTGAAGGACATGGCTGAGTCTGGGTGTGCTGCCTGGACTACAGCACCTGGTGTTTTAGGTGGGCCAATTGCAAGGATCACATTGATGACTTGGGGTGAGTCTTTGACCTTAATTGGCAGGCAGTGTCTTCCAAACAGAGGTGCAGTGACGCCACCTTGTGGTGGATGCTGCCTCTCCTTTACAATCCACCCCTTCAGAAGATGTGCTGTACACCCATAATATGACAGGTGATAACTAAGGCTAAAAGGGTAATGACAAGGTACATATAATTTGACAAGCACAACACAGAATAATTATGGCTTGGATAATCAGAATAAATGCAATCCCCAGTGTAAGATAGTCGCCCAATGGAGCCAAATGTCCACCAGTGACCCATGAGGTGGTAATGCTGGAGGATCTGGTCCCTTGATATTTTTCATTTTGGCCACTGAGTCCCAAATGTGGTCAGCCAGGTGGGTGATGTTGGAGGGTTCATCAGGTATGTAGGTGAAGCACTCCTGGCCAGTGACTGCACTGGTACCACAGTTCGCCACCAGGTAGTCCAGGGCCATTCGATTTTGCAGTGCCACCATACATACTACTTTCAGGTCCACAGCTGTCTGAGTCAGAGCATCCTGTGTATGGTGGAGGGACATTGCCATCTCATTGGCCAATCTCTCCAGGGGAGCAGTTGGAGAGCCGGGCAGTACCATACCTGGGGAAAGCGATCATCCAGAATCGTTCTGCCGCAATAATGGTCCTCTTGTTGCGGTGGTCACCAAACACTGAGTGCTCCCCAGGTCACCGAGAGAGTGGATGTAGGGCACCATGAATACAGGGAAACACCAGGTGGCAGGGAGCCAGGGGTAGGCATGGTGCTGTATATCCAGTGGGTTCTATTAGAAGTCCAGGAGGACACCATTGGAGGTGGTGAGTGCAGAGCCTGGGTACCATCTATGCAGGCAGTCACTGTTGTTGACTGACAGGTTTGAGGTTTGCCTGTTGAGGAGTCTGCACCGACTCCTTTGGTTTATGGAGGAGTGTGGGATGATGTGGAGGGTCAGGTCTTCAGTGGAGATCAAATTCTAGGCAGGAAAATACCAGTTCCTGAAGCACCCACCCATCGGGAGTCTGTAGAAGGGGTAGTGTTGAGTGGAGATGCCAGGAGTGGTAGGCTGCATTAGACCCACCCTAAAACCTGAGTGGTAAAGCTTGATCGGCATGTGCTGGAGTTTTGATGCAGATCCAGCAGTCATTCTGTTGATGGTGGCAAAGTCGTAGGCAATGCGAAGAAATGTTTGTCAGTGTGACATTGCCAATGGTTGCAGGGGTAGATGCAGGACTTGCATGTTCCTGTGGGGTGAAAGAAATGAGAGGGGTGGGGAAAAACTCATCGTCTCTGAGTGAGATGGTGGGTATGGATACAGGAGCGGTTGGTCTTGCCTGGAATTGCGACCCAGCAGTTATCTCCTGGACCATGCACAACAATCTCCCCCTTTTGGGGGACCTCGTGGCTGTTGCATCCACACTCTCCCAGAGTCCTTAGTCTTGGAGTTTGGTGGGCTCTGGTTCAGGGGATGGGGAGTGTGATAGGTGGTGAGACATGGGGGTGTCTCCTTGGCCAGTGGGGCCTGCGTTTAAATGGTCCATAGTCGGCTGCAACACATGCAGCCCTCCCCTCAATGTGTGGGAGGGTGTCAGAGTGCAGATACTCTCCTTGAGCAGGCCGTTCATTCTCTCAACCAACCTCGATGCCTGTGGGTGATACGGTATGTGGAGCAGCCACGAGATCCCCACCTCAGCCCAGTCTTGTCCTTTAGATCCCGTGAAGTGTGAACTCTGATCGGATTGCACCTCCCACGGGACTCTGTAAATGGAGGAGACGTTCTGCAATCCTTTAATGGTGTTATTCTGGTTGGCTTTCTCACAGGGTACTGCCATAAGTACACCAGAATATGTCCAGAATTGTCAGGATACACTGTGGTCCGATAGTCAATCTGCCATAGGTGACCCTAATGTGACCTGGTGGCCCTGTTGGCCACCCCATTGACTTCACCCGTTGACACAGGGCAGTTGAGCACAGCAGTTTTGCATTGGTCCAAAGTGAGGATGACCCTGAACTGTACTGCCCATTGCCGTTTGCTATCATCCCCTAGGTGGCTGCTTTTGCGGTGTCCCCATGCAGCCAGTGCCCCATTGTCAGTGTCTGGTGGGGAGGTGGAGGCAGTACATATTTGGACAGCTTGGTCCATGGCCACATTATGTGCTGCCTCCTCTGGGTATATGTCTATGATGTACTGATCTCCCTGAGGGTGGCTTGGTCCCTGATCAGATGCCAGTGATGCTGTCCTCTGAGGGGCCTTCTGTGGATTTCCACCCAGCCCCTCTATCTGCATTGGGTCCCCCTCCACCCCGCAGGGTTGCCAGGGATAATGGTGTGCTGTGCGCCCATGTCCACAAGTGCCAGCCAGCGCTGTACATTGCACTTTTCCCCATTGTGCTGCTACAGGAATGTGTGGCCTTCAGTTCCCTGATTGGGAAAGGGCAGCGGAGTGCACGCGCCAGGAACCCTGGCCTTCATCCTATGGGAGTGGATTGGGGGTCTGCCATACACTGTTGGTGGTCTTCTCCCACAGGGTGAGAGCAGACATCTCTTGCAGCAGCTGCTTCCTGATCTTGGCCTTAAGGTTTTGGGAGATGGGGTTGGGTGATGCGGTGGGGACAATAGTGGGGCTGGTTGGGTGGCACGGGGGACAAGGGCGCCCCAGCATCCTGCTTGCTGGCGGGGTGATCGGCTGTTTCCTGGCCAGGCCCCCTGTATACAACTCCTTCCAGCACCTATACAGGGCAGGAGTGAGGATCCCATCAATGCTAGTGGGGTCCAATCCTGCGTACAGCAGGTCGAAGTAGAGCTGCCTGCAGGGCAAAGGGTGGGGGGGGGGGGGACGGGAGGCTCAGGTTCTGGTTTCTGGACTCTGGACTCTGCACTGCGGGCTAGTGTGGGCACCTCCTGTGAAATGTATTCCAGCCCCTCCAGGTCGGTGAAGGCATCCGTACTGTTTGCTCTGTGATGGTCTCCATGAGCGACAAAATGATCGACTTGAGGTCAGGGGCTGCAGTATGGCAAGTGCACCGGTTACCCTTGTGTTTTCAATAAAACCTTGGTTGGTGTCCCCCTCATAGATCCCATTGATCAGCACCCACTCCCTGATGATGTGTACCCTCTCCTACTGTAGCCCAATGTGGTCTCCCATGGAGGTTCCATACCAGTCGGGTGGGATACTGGGTCTGTATAGCTGCAACCACGTGATCCCACAGGGATGATCCTCTGCGGATCCCTTCCTGTGGTGCTTGCAGGGCATTATTGACTGCCTGGGTCTCGGAGATGTTCCCCATGGCACTGGCCTCCTGCTGGGAAAGGACAGTATTAGCTCACCCCTCATCCCACAGTTGAGGAGCCAAGCAGCAAGGTGCTCACCTGGCTGCTGGCAGTGTTGGTCTGCCAGCTGGATGAGCTTGGAGGAGAAATCCTGTGTCTTGGTGGTATCTGAGGGTCCCCTAGCGTGCACCCTGGCTGCTCCCTCATCAACTCCCTCTCCTCCATGGAGGACCACATGATGATGGGTGAGGCTTGAGGGCTCAGCGGTGGGGTGAATGGGACAGTGTTTTGAGGCCCTGGCTCCCTAGGCTTCCTGTCCTCACTCTCCAGCCAGGTGTCCCCATGACCCAACCAAGTGTCCAGCAACTCATCCCATCGGACCAAGGCTCTAACTTTAATCGGGTTTGGACACCGGCTTGACAAACAGGCTGCTTGAACCTGCTGGATCTGCACCAGTCAGCAAGGGACCTCGATGCCTCTGGTCTCCAGGTCATTCGTTCTGCCTTGGGCAGCAAGAAGTACCTCCTGCAGTCTGCTGCAGGTCTATTCCAGGGCTTCTGTTTCCCTGTCCTTTTGATCAAAGACCGTCTGCAGCTTTTCCACCAGCTGACTGGTGATCCCAACCTGGCATCTCAGCAGTGATGCCAGCAGGGACTCCTTTGACTGCCCCTTGCCTTGGGAAACCCTAACTCCTTTAGGAGTTAGGTCCACGTGGTGGCCCATTCACTTGCCACGAGGGTCCAGCTGCTCAGACCAATCCACGGGCTTACTGAAGTTGGCCAACATACTAGCCAGACTTCACTATGGTCGGTCCACTCAGGAATTTTGTCTTTAGGGCCAGTACTAGCTTTCTTTCCCCTATTCCAAAATATCCCCCGATCTGAACCCTTGGGATCCTGCTTGCAGCACCAAATGTTGTTTGGGTTTGAGCGGATCCAACATGTTAAGAACCAGATCAAAGTTGGGGTACAAAGCACAAGTTTATTTCTGGGATGGGAACTGGACAACAGGGTTGCTATTTTAGGCAAACCTCTACAGACAGACCACACCCCCTGCAGGGGGTAAATATACATTTCGGATAACAAGAGAGAAACCGACAGACTGGGGGAAATTACATGAACATGCACATTCAACAATCAAGATGATACTATGTGTCACCCCCCCCCCCCCCCCCACCCCTTGACTGGTACGGACATGGCTCTTGCTACCTGGCCTCGAGACTCACCCCAACCTAGTGTGAAAGGTGCTACTTATGTGCCACGAAGAGTCCAAAGAGACAGAAAAAGGTAATATGGTCCTTTATAGTTCTGCAGGCAGTACTGGAGGGGGCAATCACTCGGGGCAGTCTGAGCCCCTGTTGGCTGCTGTGGCCAATGGCTTGAAGCCAAATGCAGGGGCTGAAGTGATTCACCTGGGCCATTTGGGTGAAGGTCAAGGCTGAGTCTGGGTGAGCTGCCTGGACTGCAGCACCTGGTGTTTTAGGTGGGCCAATTGCAAGGGTCACCTTGATGGCTTGGGATAAGTCTTTGACCTTGATTGGCAGGCAGTGTCCTCTGAACAGGTAGTGGACTCTGCCTTTCCATTACACCTTAGGCAATCCTTTGGCATAGGGAGTACTGGTTTAGATGCTAGGTATTCATGGTGAATTAGTGAACCAGATTTGACAATGGCTGAACAGGTGAAGCCAGAGTGCTGGTGGATGAATGCTTCTCAGACTTGAGGCCTGTGACTAGTGGTGTACCTCCGAGATTGGTGCTGGGACCATTTTTTTGTCATTTATATCAATGATTGGGATGATAATGTGGTAAATTGTATCAGCATATTTGCAGATGATGGTATAGTGGCTCACAGGAGGCTTCATCGAACTGGCTCAATGAAGCCTCCAATGCAATGGTGTCATTTGGAATGCATGGGGTTTTAAAAAGCTGTGAGTGATAGTTTGACTAAGCTACTTTTACTAAACTTTGACTTGACGACATCTGATCAATTTCTTGTTCTTCATTTCACACTGACACAGTTGCTACGTTGGTGACCTTGATTGGCCCAAATGGATTTTGGACCAACCCTCTTGCACTTTTCCGGGGAATGCCATGGCCGGCTGTCGTTAATGGCTATGGTGGCTGGCCACAGTAACAGCCTACTCTACATCTGGGACAAACTCTCCCAGTGCAAATTTCCAGTCGACATGGGTGTGGTGGCTAGTGTGCTTCCTCCTTCGGGCTTTGACACCTGTATCAGGAGCACAGGTCTGGTGCTCACTGCAGTGAATAACTTTGATTCATATGTATAGCACACAGATTATACCCCTGAAATTGGGCAACAATAATTTCACATGCTGCTGCGTCCTGGCTGTTGCTGGGTGTCGACTTCCTTAGCCCACTTGCTGATTATGGACCTGAAAGGGTGCTGGTTGGTGAACACCATGACGTTCCAGACTTACTGCCTTCGAAAAGCCAAACTACCTGCCCCACACCCAGATGTCATGGAGTACCCGAACAACAAATTCGCCAAACTTCTTGGGAAGTTTCTGGACATTGTCACTCCCAGGTTCACCACTGCCACACACAAACATGGCATTGCATACCACATCCTTGCCCAAGGACCTCCTCTACATGCCCAATCCTGACACCTGCTGCCCGACAAGTTGAGGCTTGAAAAACCAGAGTTGCACAAAATAGAGGAACTTGGAATCATACACAGGTCTGATAGCCTGTGGGCTTCCCTGCTACATATGGTGGCCAAAGTCTCGGGAGGTTGGAGATCCGCGGGGATTACAGCCATTTTAACAACAATAGACTGCTACTCTGAGCCCCAAATACAGCACTTTACAGCTAATCTTCATGGGGCCAGAATATTTTCTAAAATTGACTTCATAAACTGGGAGGATGTGCCCAAGACCACCATCATAAACACTGTTTGGCCTCTTCAAATTTTTGAGAATACCTTTTGGGCTCAAAAATGTTGCACAAACATCCAGCGACTGAGGGACATAGTGGAATATGGCATGGATTTCATTTTTGTATTCTTGGACAACATACTCGTCACCAGCCATTCTCTCAAAGAGCATCTGCATTTACTCTGCCACTGCCTACAGGAGTTCAGGCTAACTGTGAACCCTGCCAAGTGCAAATTGACAGTTCCTATCTTGGGACATTAGATCAGCAGCTAGGGTGTCGTTCCATCACCTAGGAAGGCAGAAGCCATCCTCCAATCCAAATACGGTCAAAAGACTCCAGGAATTTGTGGGGATGGTCAATTTCTATCACTGCTTTCCTACCCTCTGCAGCTCTTATTATGAAACCCCTCTTTGACCTCATGTCCAGCAGCTCCAAAGAAATCAAGTGGACAAAGACTATGGTAGCATTCCAGCAGACCAAAGACTCTCTAGTGAAGTCCACACTGCTGGTTCATCCACAAATGGATGCACCACTTGGAACTGTACCCCAATGGACAATCTAAATACAGTACATTTGATAGAGAACTGCTGGCGCTGTACCTAGCAGTCAGACACTTCTGCTATTTTTTTGAAGGCAGGGACTACATTTTTACTGACCACAAACTGCAAACATTTGCCTTCACTAAGGTAGTGCCATGTAGCAGCTCACCGGAGGCTTAATCAAACGCACATGGCGTGATCGGACAACTCAACCAGAAGTGACATCATCAGTGTAGGCAGAAGTTGGATGATGAAAGAGGGTGGCACCTATGGTGAGCACATGGCAGTGGCATGGATGGCAGGAAGTGACAGTCAGTGCAGGTAGAGTAATGGCGCTGCCCAGCATCCACTTGTGTGTTCAGAGATTTGTAAGGGGCTCCCAGTGGGTTTGGAGAGGCACACTTTAGTGAAGTGGCCTTTCTTGCTGCATCAGGAGAAATGAGAGTTCCTTGCAGGGTAATTCTTTTGGGGAAAACCTGTCAGACCCACACCGGGACCCGTGGTATTTACTGCTGCAGTGATCGTGTCTTCAACGTGGGGCCCTCAATGACTACTGGCATCACCAGGGCAGAGGGTGGGGGAGGTGAGCATTGAAGGCCTCTACATGGTGAGCTGTAAGAGAGGCATTATTCTCCTCCAACAGTCTGTCAAGTCGACTGCAACCCTCATGCACAGGCATCTCAGATGAGTCACGCCACCTCCCCAGCAGTCACTCCAGCTTTGATCATGCACCGGTGTGCTAGTCCTTGCAATGCCCCCAGGTGAGCATCTGCTGTCTCACCTGGCTGCTGTACCCGAAACCTGAGCAGGTACTAAGTGTCGAGTGTTGGGGGCCAGTATATGCCTTCCAGGATGGGCATTGCTGTTATGAAATCCATGCAGTCTCTTGATAGCCTGGAAAGTGCACGGGCCCAGCTTGGTGTGTAGTACCATGAGTTTCTTCTGGTTAGTGTTGATGACCTCAGTCTGTGTGTGGATGATCGCCTCAATCGCATGCTTCCAAATCTCAAAGTATGCTGGAGTACTCATGTGTTGAGGGTCGATATCCAGCCTCTTGATGGTGAGGAGCTTCTCCATGGGCCTTTTCATTTTAAGCTAATTAAATTGTAAGCACTGGAGTGCGAATGATTCTGATGCAAAGTCCATAGACTGTGCAACAGGCTTTAATTAGCTTAAACGTACACCAGTCTTACTATCTTTGGCTCCACGCGTTTGACTATCCCCGAAGGGGCTGGGTCGAGTCTTCATATGGCCCAGTGATTGACAGCATGCAGGTGGAGCCAGCCTCCCAGGTTGCCTACCTGCAGATATTGGTTGACCCCTGGAGAAGGCTAGTAGGAGTGAGGCCAGTGTTGTGGTTGTAACACCACACAAGTGTGAGGTGTTTAATTTTGGAAGGACAAACAAAAGGACATAATAAAAGGAAGGGTACAGAGGACTGTGGCAGAACAGGGGGATCTGGGAATACAGATGCCTAATTCCCTGTAGGTGATGTTACAGATGGATAGGGTGGTAAAAACAGTTTTTGGCATGTTAATGTTCCTAAATCAAAATATTGAATACCGGAGTTAATGTTATGTTAAAGTTGTATAAGACATTAAGTGAGGCTAAATTCAGAATACTTTGTGTAGTTTTGGTCATCTTAACTACAGGAAAGATGTCAATAAGATAAAGGGGGCAGAGAAGATTTACTAAGATATTGCCCAGTCTTCAGAAACTGAATTACAAGGAAAAGTTAGGTTAGGACTTTTATTCCCTGGAATATAGAAGAATGAGGGGAGATTTGATAGAGGTATTTAAAATTGAGGGAACAAAGTAGACAAGAGTAAATGTAGATAGGCTTTTCCCATTGAATGGAGGGAGATTCAAACAAAAGGATATGGGTTAACGGTGAAAGGGGACGTTTATGGAGAACTTCACACAGTGGTGGGAGAGTGGAATGATCTGCCAGCTGAAGCGGTGAATGCAGGCTCATTTTTAACATTTAAGAAGAATTTGAGCAGGTACATGGATACTAGGGGTGTGGAGGGCTATGGATTGGGTGCAGGTCAGTGAAATGAGGCAATAAGAGTTTCAGCACAAACTAGAAGGTGCTGAAATTGTTCTATGGTTCTATTAAGAGTTTCACAATGACAGATGTGGATCTCCACATGAACCTGATCATTGAATATCTTCCTGAATCTGACATGAAATCCAAGCAGATGGCAGCTGAAACAGAAAAGGACATAGTTCTACAGAAGGCCATTAAGAATCTGAATGAAGATTGGCTTAGGGATGAATGTCAGCCACACTACAACAGTGCAGAGCTGAGTGTTGTCAATGGGCTTCTACTCAGACAGAGCAGAATTATCAATCATTGAGATCAGAGATGCTGAAAAGACTTGACGAGGAGCACCTTGCAATGGAACAATGCAAGAGGAGGGCCAGAACTGCTGTTTATTGGCCAGGGATAAATGCTGACATTGACAGGATGGTCTCGAGCTGTGAGATCTGTCTGAAACATCATACAAAACACCCATAAACATAACTGACTTGCCAGAGGAGCCATGGCAGAAAGTTGGGACTAAATCTGTTCCACTTGGATGGAAAGAATTACCTGCTGGTTATTGACTATCGAACTATCCTGAGATTACGCTGCTTCCCAACATGTCTGCTGCGGACATGATCAGATGCATGAAGTTGATCTTTGCAAGACATGGAATTCCTCAAATTGTCCACATGCTAGAGTTGTAGAGAATTCCAGAAGCTTTCAGAAGGGTATGTTTTTTGAAATGTGACTTCAAGTTCACTGCATCCCCAGTAAAGCAGAGAAACTAGTTCACGTAGTTAAACAGCTGCTTAAGAAAGCACAAGACGGTGGCTCAGTTCTTTATCTAACTCTTGAGTTACCGAGCTTCACCACTTGAACATGGCACGTCACCTGCTGAGCTCCTGATGGGACGTAGACTATATGCTACACTTCTCTACTCTGCAGACCCAAACAAGAACAGATGTTAAACAGAAACAAAAGAATCTGCAAAAGAGACAAAAAGCAAATTATGACAACTCAGCAAGAAGCTTAAGGCTACTCCCTCCACATGATGCAGTGAGACTCAAATATTCCAACACCTGGGACAAGGAGGCCACTATCTGGATAGTGGTCCTATACTGTCAGAACAGAGATGGTCAAATACTGAGGAAGAATCAAGAGTCTGCTGAAAATGCAAGCGATGATGCAAGAACAGAAATGCAGAAGATCCAGTCTGCACAGCAACAGAGGAAATGCCGCCAGTGGACCAGTGGAGCTGACACTTTCCCCCTCTTGAGAAAGTCCACACACATTATCAAAGCATTTGACAGGCTGAATCTCTATATATTTAAAAAAAAAGAACTGCACACTTAAAGTTTGTGCTGTTTGTTTAACTTTAAATTGAAATGAATACTGTATAACACCTTGAGGAAAGGGATGTGGTGATTGGGATTTGGTAACCCTGCTGACCACTAGAGGGCATAGGAGACCATGTCCCATCTTAAGTTAGATCACAGATACTCCAGGTGGGGCGTGGGAATTTATTTTTGTGGGGTGTGGGGCTTAAGAATATTTTAGTGATGTATAGGAATATTTTGGGAATGAAAATTTTTTATTTTTTTAAACTGTGGTAACTTCCAAGTAAAATCACTTTGTTCTTTTTATTTTCATTGTGTTTTTGTTCTTCTGTTGTTTCTAGGTTTTTGTTGGTTAACATTATAATTATTTTTTCTGACCAGTCCTATTATCATCCGTTCCAAATTATCTCAACAATTGTCTCTGTCCATACCCCTTTACTTTTCAGTTCAGTAGTGAGTGAGACATATATATACTTTGTGCACTGGGGTATTGGTGGGGGGGATGGATTGATACCAAAATCAGGGGAGAAAAATAAACCCCAGAAAGTAAAGCACGAGCCTAACGCAGTTTTGATGCTCTCTTTGCGAGGGAGGAAAAATTGTCAGAAATGGCCAGTGATTTTTTTCATGTTTTTTAGGGTTAGTATTCTTTGATTTGATCATTAATTTTATTACATTTTTCAATTCTAAGACACAAAATATTGATTAATCTGTTTCAGGGAATTTGTGCTGTTGTAAATTCAAAATGAGCAGACCAAGCAAGCAAAAAGTTTGTCAATATTCAGTGGAGTTCTTGAAGTTTGGGTTTATACCTGCTGTACAAGATGAATATGCACCTGCCTATTAAGCCAACAGACTTGGACAAATGAAAGCAGGCTGTCTGGAAGCTCATTTGAGGGTAAAACCATGTCAATTCGAAATTGGAATATTTTAAATCACTAAAAGAGAAGTTTGAAAATAGATAAAAAATCACTTCATTGTTCACAAACGGCAGCCCGAATCGTACCCTCGAAGCCAACTATGAAATTTCTCTGGTGAAGGCAAAACATGGGACGAATCATATGATTGAGGAGGAAGTGGTTAAACCCCCAATATCATTATTTCTCAAAACAGTTCTGCAAAGGATGACAAAGATGTCTGAGCAATGCCCACTGAGTAATAGTACTGTCTGCAACAGACATGGGTCAAGATCTCAAAAAAAACAGCTTATTGAGAAGATGAAATCACGAAAGTTCTCAATACAACTAGATGAATCTACTGTATGGACAGTGAGGCTCTGTTATTAGCGTATGTGAGATATATTGATCAAGAAGAGTTTCAAGATGTTTTGTGAATCATTAGAAATAATCACTACTGCAGTTGATATCTACAGCAAGCTCAAAAATTATTTGGATGAAAATGAAATACCAAAGGGAAACATTATATCTTCTGCTGCAAATGGTACACCTCTTATAATGGGTTTAAAAAAAGATGTTTAGAATTAATGAAGGATTGTGGTGCACTGCAGTGTGAACAAATGGGCACAAACAACAAAAGGCTGTACTCCAGGCTTTAATTAGCTTAAAACTTGCACACCAGGTTCAGTATCCTTTCTGGCTCTGTGTGCTTTGCTTCTGCCCCGAGGTAGCATGAGCCTTTTATGTGGGGCTAGTGATTGGCAGGGAGTAGGTGGAGCCAGTCTCCCAAGTTACCTCCCTGCAGGTATAATATGTTTCCCCCTGCAGTAGGGAGTGCAGACAAGCACCAGCAGTTACCAACAGTCACCACATTCACCCCCTGCTTAAAATAAGTCCCATGGGTAGGGGGGAGGGAAAGAAGAAAAACTGTCTCCCAACATCATCGTGCTGGGCGTCTGCGAGTTACTACATTGTTTGTAAATTTTGTAAATATGCTTTTTTTTTTCTTTCCTAACTCGGGTAATCTGGTGGTCACTGTTGCCTCTGGGACCGTCACAGGACAGTGGTCAATGGTCGGTGGAGACTGGGCCACCTGAAGGTTGACTGGGTCCAGGGTGGTCATGGTGGCCAAGTGGGCAGACAGAGTTGCGCATGGTAGCAAGGGGGGGGGGGGGTGTAGGTCGGGTGGGTCTGTGAGCAGTGGAGTCTCATGGTGGGTGGAGAGAGGATGTCTGCTCTGGAAGGGTCCTGGAGGTGTCAGGGGTGTCCGAATGGGGGGCTGGGCACTGGCTGGTGCCAGGTCCTGAGTTGAAATGTCCTTGCATCCACTTGGTACACCAAGTAAGCATAATGTGGGTTGGCATGGACGTTCATCTCGACCAGGGAGGTCATATTTGAGTCCTCCCATGCCTATGGAGGAGGACTGGTCTCTGAGACATCAGCCATGCCAGCAGTGAGACTCCCATTGCTGATACCTTGGGGAAGGGAAAGAGTTGTTGGTGAGGGGTCTAATTGGTAGCTGTACAGAAGAGTGACCATATAGGATGGAGTGCCTCTAAGGGCCTCCTGCCAGTAGTTGGTAGACCATCCCTTTAACCTAAGGGTCAGGAGGACTACCTTCCAGATTACCCCATTTTCCCATTCTACCTGTCCATTGCCCTGAGGTTGTAACTAGTTGTGTGACTAGATGTGATGCCCTACATAACCAGGTAATGGTGCAGCTCCTCACTCATGAAGCTAGACTCCTGGTCACTGTGGATGAATGCTGGGTATCTGAACATGGTAAAGATCTGCACCAGTGCCTTTATAATGGAGGCGTTGAAGGTATCAGGGCAAGGGATGGTGAACAGGTAATGGGAGCATCTCTCTATAACTGAGAGGAAATGGACATTTTTGTTCATGGAAGGCAGTGGTCCCTTAAAGTTGATACTGAGTTGCTTGAAGGGCCGTGGCCTTTATTACATGGGCCTGTGCAGGGCAGAAGTGTGGTTTGCACTCCACACAGACCCAGCAGGACTCAGTCATGGTCTGGATTTCCTGGACTGTGAAGGTAAGATTCTGGGATTTTACAAAATGATACATGCATGTGACACCCGGGTGGCAAAGGGTGTTGTGCAGCACGTGAAGTTGGTTGGACTGTGCACTGGGACAGGGAGTCATTGAGCTTCCCTGGCCAATACTGGATGTTGTAGCTGACAGTGGCCAGCAAGATGCTTCAGTGCAAGATCTTATTGTTTTTGATCTTGCCTTTGTGGGTGGTACTAAATGTGAATGCCACTGCACGCTAGTCTGTGAGGAGAGTGAACCTCCTGCTGCCAGGTAGTGGCACCAGTGGCTGACTGCTTCCATGATTGTCTGGGCCTCCTTTTTGATAGAGGAGTGCCCGAGCTCTGGGCTGTGGAGGGACCTGAAGAAAAAGGCTGAGTTGGCCCCCTTAGTTGAGGGTGGCACCAAGGGCAACATCTGAGGCATCACACTCCACCTGGAATGGGGTGTTCTCATCCACAGCTGCATCATGGTGGCATTGGCAATATCCTTTCTGATACGGATGAAGGCTGCTTGTGCCTCAGTAGGGATGAGGAAAGTGGTGGTGTGGGCCAGTGGGCGGATGGACCTTGTCTGAGAACTGGGGAACCCACTGGGAATAGTAGGAAAACAGCCCTAGGCACCTGCATGTGGGGGAGGGGAAGTTCCATCAGGGGGTGCACATGTTTGGGGTTGGGACCGATGATGCCATGTTTCTCAATGCACCCTAGGAAGGTGAGGCAGCTGCTGCTGAACACACTTTTCCCTGTTGGTGAGATTTAATGTCTCTGCCATCCTGAGGAACTTCTCCAGGTTAGCATCGTGCTCCTGCTGGTCATGGCTGTAGATGGTGGCATTGTCCAGGTAAGGGAAGGTTGCTCTTGGGTTATGTTGGTCTACCACACAGTCCATCTCCCTTTGGAACATGGAGACTCCATTTGTGACCCCGAAAGGGACCCAGGGGAACTGGTAAAAGTGCCCCAGCCTCAAAGGCAGTTATAGGGCTTATCCCAGGCCTGGATCGGGAGCTGGTGATAGGTTGAGTTTAGGTCACTGGTGGAGAAGGCCCTGTACTGGGCTATCTCATTGACTGTCAGCAATACGGTAGTGGGTAGGAATATAGCTGGGTATGCCAGTTTACTGCCCCTTTGACCACCAGGACCTGGGCTCATGCTGGGTTCTATTACCCCCTTCTGCCAGAAAACATTTGCATCTCTGCCTTGATGAAGGCCCTGTTGGCTGCCCACTAGTGCCTGCTCTCGGCACAATGGGCTTGCAGTCTGGCATCAGGTGAATGAAGAGGGAGGGAGGTAGTACCTGTAGGGTGGACGGTTCACAGGTGGAGTGGGGGTGGTCATTAGGTTTGGTGTTGTGGACAGGGTGAGAGGGGGATGTGGACCACCAAATACCAGGATGATCAGGGCACAGAGCTTTGGCATGATCTGGAGGCTGAACCCTTTGTAGGTTCCCCTCCCACAGTCAAATTTACAGAACAGCACCCCAGTGCTGTGATGGAGTGGTCCGAGGCCACAAAAGCAATGGAAAAGTTTGTTGGGCATACTTTGAATGCTAATGCTTGGACCATGTGCAGATGCATGAAGCTCTCAGTACTACTGCTATCAAACAGGAATTTTATTACCTTCCTGTTGACAGTGATGTCCAGCATTGAGCACTGGAATCTATGGGGGATGATGCTAGGACTGACTCAGGGTCAGAGTTGCAGTGGCGAATAGTGGTCTATATGTGCAATACCCATGATCCAGGATGGTGGAGGCATTGTCTGTGTGGCATGGGGAGTGACAAGTGCACAGTCTGGGACTGGCTGTACGTGCACATGTTGACCACGTCTGGTGGGGTGAAAATCAGCCAGTCTAAGATGGCGGCGCCCATGGAGTAACCGGTAGAGTAATGGTGCCACCCGATACTTGCACATGAAGACACCCAGAGGGTCGCGGAGGGCCGCAGCACTCCCAGCAGGTTTAGAGAGGCACACCTTGGCAAAGTGATCCTCACTGGACAGTTCTTCCAGGAGCATCTGTTGGATCCACACAGTACTTACAGCAATAGGACACAGTGGTGACAATCGCTTCGCACAAAAGGGGCTTTTGGTGTCAGTGGTCATCTGCATCGTCCAAGCTGAAGGGGGCTGCAGGTGGACATCAAAGGCTTCTGCGTGGTGGGCTGCAGCTTCCAGGGAATGGACCACATAGATGACTGTTGAGGGAGGCATTGCTTTCTTCCAGTACTCTGTTGGGTCACCCTTGATCGCAGAGTCGTTCCACTTTCCCAGCAGTCACCCTGGTCTCGGCCTGCTCGATCGTGCCAGTTCGTGCAGTGCCCCAAGGTAAACCTCTCTTGCCTCACCCAGTTGTTGTAACCTGGTGCTAAGCAGATATTCTACATGGAGTAGAGTACATTCATTGGAGGATGGTAGATGCTTTCCAGGATGGCTATCACCAGATCATAATGGGTGCAGTCACAGATCACCTGGATACAACAGGCCCAGTTTCGTGCACAGTACTATGAAATTCTTCTGGTTTGAGTTGATGACCTCTGTCTGAATGCAGGTGATTTCCCCAATTACATGCTTCCAGATCTTGAAGTGTGTTGGAGCTTCCGGCTGTTGGGGGTTGTCTATGCTGGGAAACTTCTCCATGGTACTTTAAAAGTAAGCTAATTAAATTGTGGTGCAGTGCAAACAAACAGGCACAAACAATGAAAGGCTGTTATACCCATCTATCAACAGGCTTTAAACTTGCACACAAGAACTTATCTGAAGTTCCAGTGCAATACCAAGAGGAGTTATCTGATTTGCCATGTGATGAATCTGTGAAAACTCTGTTCAAAGTGGAAGGAACCATGATTTGGCTGTCTAACAAGATCAAAAAGAAATACCCAAATTTGACTATTTTAGCAAGGGAACTATTGATACATTTTCCATCATCTTATTTAATAGAATGTGGCTTCAGTGCTGTTAATGATTTGCTACAAGTTGAGAGAAACTAACTGGAAATTACAAAAGGTGGAGATTTAAAGTTGAAACTAACAAAATTAGTCCCTCGAATCAAAAAAAACCTGCACTTCCCCATGAAGTGACGACAATAGTTGAATGTGTGTTTGAGATGGTTGATGTATTGAAGTAGTAGTTGAATAGGAAATGTGTTCCAGTGTATTCCCAACATGGATTGCTTTGAAATACACTTGCAGTAAATGATTTAATTAAAACTTCTTTTGAATATATAACTTTTTTTCTGCTAATGGTAGAGTGTAAGTTTTTGAAAAATTAAAATGGGGCCAAGGGCAAAAATGTTTGAGAACCATTGGGCTAGATAGACAAAATGGATGTGTCCCACAAAGTTGTGGGTTGATAATAAAATAAATAATAAGTTTCTTTATCACAAAGGAAGAAACATCACATCTACCAACTTTTTTTCTAAATATTGTGTAATGTCCAACATACGAGTTAATTGCACAGATATCATAAATGCTCCCTGAATCCTTCAAATATCAATGCATGCAATGGACTCGCTAACTCTAAATTGTTTTCCTTAGTTAAAATTTGGTTTTGTTGGTTGCTTTATCATTTTGTGCATGGATAGAACCTTGCATTGCTTATATGCTATGATTGAACTATAATGATATTTGAAATGTAAATTTTATCCTTGACTTATTGTTTATTTCTAAACTTGCAGAGGCAAACAGAACGGCAACTAAGATGTTTAGCATTTCAGAACCCTGGACCTTTGCTAGCTGAGTTTAATCCTGAGACCAGATTACAAACTAAGGAGATTCGCAGAACCAAGCTAAGGCAGCTCGTCTTTAAAACCAAGTAAAATAACTTGTAATTTTTGTAAACTTTTAACCTTCTGCATCTCTCTCTTCCAATGTATAATTTCTATTCAGCCTGACTATATTTTGAAATGTATCAGGTGTGTTCATTTTTTCTTATTTACCAAAGGCCCCATAACAAACACTACTTGTATAAGCAATAATAATGATTCATTGCAATTGATCTGCAAATGGGTATTTGCATCATAAGATAATGTGGCTATAATTATTAGTATAAGATTGTGTGTGGGTGGGGGTGGGGGGGGGGGGAGGTGGAAAGCAGCCAATTAATAGTTTGTGCTTGTATCTGCATTTGCAGTTGCTGATCTCAACCAGCCCGATGTCATGGGTGTGATATTGTGCAGAAGTATCCCATTTTCTATCAGGAAATGATGAGGAATATAATTTTGTACTGTATATTGTGCAAGTGCATAACATTTTTGCAAGCCTACAAACCATTTTCTTTTGTGTGGCTTTTAGTGAAGAACAACATAATTGCTTCTGGTGGGTCATAGTTGATCTATCAGCATAAATAATTATAGGTCTGACATTACTGGTTAAAAGGGCATATTAAGGGCACTTTTATAAAAAGAAGCAATCTGCTGAATACATGCAATGAATTCTGAATGGTGATGAATTTTCACCCTTCAACCATTCACCTTGCCTGAATCCAAGTAACTGGCAATAAAGCCATGAACTTCTCCAACTAAGTCACCGGAGTTGCTGTTTATTTTGAATAAATATGTTGTTGTTATTCAACAACAATAATTTCAACCCTCTTGTGCTATAACATTCAGCCCATCTGCATGTCACTTCTATATCAGACCATTTGAGTTTCACACCTTTGCCCCTTGTGACTTGCCATGTATCCATCTAGTTCCTTGGAACATTAATGAAGCATGTCTCAACTACATGTACAATAAGTGAATTCCATCAACATAGTGCTTACTTGGGAAAGGATTTTCTTTGTGATACTTAATTCTCTTCCCCCTTTTGTTATACCCATCTACCAATGGGATCAGCATTTACTCTTGTCCAGATACATTATCCATACTTGTATCAATTATTTCCCCTTGCCTTCAAGGAAAATAGTCCCACCCTCTCCAATCCACCCTTTGTAAATACAGCCTCTCATTTTCAATTTCATCTGGACTCTCCTGTACCCTTACATTTTTTTAACCTCAGAATTAGTGCAGCAATCTTGGGGGGTGGTGAAGAGAAAATGAATAATTATCATAATTTTGTAGACATAAATTATATTTGCTGTTTGACTGAAATTTGGGCTTTATTTTTGTTTCCTGTAATAGTGTTGTTGGGCAGAAAAAATATGACAGCACTGGAAGATTGCTGCTTAATGGAATGGACCTATGTGACTGTCTGGATGAAAATTGCCCTGGCTGTTTCTATCCTTGTTCCAAATGCACTTCTTGGAAATGTGGTTCTACATGTCGTTGTAACAGGAAGTGGATCTATGATGGAATTGAAACTGAAGGAACTGATATCGTGCAAAAGTTCCCTAATTTGGACCCTAATTAAATTTGTATTGGATTGACTGTTTAGCTTTTTCTTCCAAGTAAAGCATTTTCTTAGGATTTGCAGTATATCTTTCTCAAATAAAAATAGGAAAACTGTATTAATATTATTGACCTTTTCCATTCAAGTAAATATTAGTGACAACTGGTCATTTCTGCTTTTCATATAATCATGGTGTGGGGGGGGGGGGGGGTGCTACCAATCAACCACATTAGACAAGAATCTGTGATTAATAGGCTTTAATCACCTTTAGATGTCAGCACATCTTGCATGTTTCCAGCAGGTACTGAGGGAGGGGTTTGGGCATAACAGCCTTTATGGAGCTATTTGGGGTGGAGGAGTCATAGGTTCATGGGGTGGACCAGCCCATAAGCATATACATAGGGGTAGCACCACATTCACCCCTTTTAAAACAAAGTTTGGTGGGGGTGATGTGGTACAATGTTCATTACAGATTTAACCTGTCTGATCTCGTCTGTTGCTGTGTCCATCGCAGGGTGTGATGTGGTCAGCTGCTGATTCCTGGGTGGTGTCTTGTGTGACAGGTGGTGGCTGAGGGGGAGTGTTGGTACAATGGGATTGTTTGGGTCACTTTGGGGTGCAGGGTTGGCAGAGCCAGTTGGTCAGGATCAGGTGCCAATGGTGGGACTGGTTGGCCAGGTTTAATGAGGGGTGGTGTGGGCTGGTTGGTTGCAGGACCCCTACATGTGCTAGGTCCTGGATGGAGACTGTCCTTTTGCCCATCATGGTATTGGGTGGTTGGCATGGAAGAGGTGGGTCTTCTCGACCAGGGAGTCAGTCTTTTAGTGCCTGATGTGCCTCTGAGGCGGTTCAGGCCCAGGATTCATCAGCCAGGATGGCAATGTTCCTGATGCCAACTTCATGTAGTGTGGCATTTGTAGCAGTGCAGAGAAGGGACCTGGTAGTGTGGGGTGCCTCGGAGGGCATCTTGCCACTGGGAGGTGGGCAGGCTCTTTGATCTTAGAGTTAGGACTGCCCTCCAGATGGTCTCATTCTCCCTTTCTACCTCTCCGTTTTCCCCTGAGGGTTATAGCCAGTGGTCCTGCTCGTGGATGTGCCCTTGGTTATTGGGTACTGGCACAGCTCCTTGTTCATGAATAAGGATCCCTGGTCACTATGAATGCAACAGGAGTATCCAAACAGTGAAGATATCAGCAGGAGATGGCAAAGGGGAAATGTAAGTACTCGTCTATGATGTTGAGGAAATGCATGTTGTTGTTGTGGATGGGAGGGGTCCCTTAAAGTCTATACTTAGCTGCTCAAAGGGGTGGGTGGCTTTGACGAGGTGGGTTTTGTCTGGCTGGTAGAACTGGGGCTGACATTAGCACAGATTGGGCAGTTCTGGTGACACTGGGGTGGCAGAGGTTGATGTGAATGACTTGGAGGTGGTTCAACTGTGTTGGTGCATGTCCCCCAAGACTGCATCAGGAGGCTTATTGAGCTGCTGGGGCAGGACAAGATCTTGTAGTTGTAGGTGGAGAGCTCAATACTCCATCTCAGGATCTTCTTCTTGATTTACTTTTTCCCCTGTTTGTTATTAAACATAAAAGCATATGCATGTTGGTGAGTCAGCAGGATGAACAGTTTTCCAGCCAGGTAGTGCCTCCATTGGTGTAAGCTTCCATTATGGCCTGGGCCTCCTTTTCAATGGCTGAGCTCTGAAGTTTGGGGCCCTGGAGGGTTCAGGAGAAGAATGCCCTGAGCCTGCCTGGTTGAGCGTGGCATCCAAGGCAGTGTTTGACACATCATTCTCCACCTGGACGGGGGATGGATACATCCACAGCATACATTGTTGCCTTGGTGATGTCGCCTTTGATGTATGTGAATGCTGTTTGGCCTTTTGATGATGGGAAAAGTGGTCAATTTCACCAAGAGATTAACTTTGCCAACGTAATTGGGGACCAATGGGTGTAATAAGAAAATAAGCCCAAGCTCCTTTTCAGGGCCTTGAGGGGCTGGAGCAATGGGAGTTCTGATGGAGGTGTATGCGGTCAGGGTCAGGATGGACTGCAGCTCCTGTTTGGAGTGGGATCAGGTGGTTTTTAAAAAAAGAAAATAAATTGCAAGGGAAATATTGGACATTAAACTGCATCTGAATGCTCTGTAGCTGGCACTGGAAGTCTAGTCCCAGTATGACACTGATTAAGTCCCGCCCCCCTCCCTCCCGCCCCCCTCGCGGCAGGGCCCAGCCCTCCCTCCCTCCCGCCCGCCCGCCCCCCTCGCGGCAGGGCCCAACCCTCCCTCCCACCCGCCCGCCCCCCTCGCGGCAGGGCCCAGCCCTCCCGCCCGCCTCCCTCGCGGCAGGGCCCAGCCCTCCCTCCCTCCCGCCCGCCCGCCCCCCTCGCGGCAGGGCCCAGCCCTCCCTCCCTCCCGCCCGCCTCGCGGCAGGGCCCTCCCCCCCTCGCGGCAGGGCCCAGCCCCCCCTCCCGCCCCCCCCTCGCGGCAGGGCCCAGCCCCCCCTCGCGGCAGGGCCCAGCCCCCCCTCGCGGCAGGGCCCAGCCCCCCCGCCCCCCTCGCGGCAGGGCCCAGCCCCCCCTCGCGGCAGGGCCCAGCCCCCCCTCCCGCCCCCCCTCGCGGCAGGGCCCAGCCCCCCCTCCCGCCCCCCCTCGCGGCAGGGCCCAGCCCCCCCTCCCGCCCCCCCCTCGCGGCAGGGCCCAGCCCCCCCTCGCGGCAGGGCCCAGCCCCCCCTCGCGGCAGGGCCCAGCCCCCCCTCCCGCCCCCCTCGCGGCAGGGCCCAGCCCCCCCTCCCGCCCCCCTCGCGGCAGGGCCCAGCCCCCCCTCCCGCCCCCCTCGCGGCAGGGCCCAGCCCCCCCTCCCCCCCCCCCCCCCTCGCGGCAGGGCCCAGCCCCCCCTCCCCCCCCCCCTCCCCCCCCCTCTCCCCCCTCTCCCCCCCCCCCTCGCGGCAGGGCCCAGCCCCCCCTCCCGCCCCCCTCGCGGCAGGTCCCAGCCCTCCTATTGGATTATCGACAATCTGCAGATGCAGGAATCTGGAACAAAAAGCAAACTGTTGAAGGAACTCTGCAGTCCACTGAGTATTTGTGGAGGTATATGGATGCTCAGCACCCTTATTCAATGCCTCCAGTGATTGAGCTGTTTCTTTTCTCTGAGGTAGAGAATTACTGATATTCACCTCCCTGAGCGAAGAAACTCTGTTCTCTTATTCAAAACTCTCCCATGAGTCAAAATATCTCAATATCTGCCCTTCCATATCCCTTAGGGAATATTTTTACTGTTTACTTTGCCTTGTCACATCAACCTGCACCCAGGCCATACTCATCCTTAACCTTGCTATCCATGCACCCTATAATTCAGTTCTTATAATCCTGGCAAAAATGTCTAATATAACTCTAAATAATGTCCCAACTCCTGATCTCAGTCATTTGATATATGAAAATATGACAAAAGCTCTCTTATGTTGTTATTTACCTGTGACACCACTTTCATGGAATTATGTATCTGTATTTCTAGATCCCTCTATTCTGCTGCATTCCACAATTTTTGTGCAAATCCTATCCTCTTTCATCTTCCCGAAGAGCAGCACTTCATACTTGTCCACATTAAATTCAAGCTTCCATTTTTACAGCCCATTTTTCTATCTGGTTCTGACCCTGCTACAAGCTTTGAGAGCCTTCCTCACTGTCCACTACAGTCCCAAACTTGGTGTTATCTGCAAATCTGCTGTTGTAGTTTACCACATTATCATTCAGAACATTGATATAGATAACTGCAGTGAAATGGAATTCAGATGGCTGGCTCCTCCCTTGGCTCCACCCTCACCTACCCTAATAAAACTTGGTTTTCCCACCTTACCTCAGATTCACCTGAGGACTATTTTGTCTACCGTCCATTGATTGCAAGCTTTTAAGTGAGTTTGTACTTCTCACTTGTCTCTGAGTGCAGTCAGTCACGTTACAATTTTAATAGCTTAACTTTGAAGCAGGATGGAAGCCCTGTTGAAGCAAGGCATGCTCCAAGTTGACCACCTGTCCCCTGAGACCTCAGAGGAATTCGTCTATTGGCTGGAGTGCCTCCAGTTCTACCTGACGGCCACACATGATGTCTTCAACTCCAATAGTCTCTGGAGATCTGCACATCTCTCTTGAGTCAGCCCCAAGGGGTTTGCTGTCAACAGAGACTATGTTACATACAAGTCGGCCATAGAAGGCTTGAAGGCCCGCTACATGAGGCCCCAGACGAGGCGCTGGCTCTCTCAACCTTGGTAGCATTTGGTTGAGTCGCTGGACGACTGTTCTTGAACTGTGGGCCCTGACCAGAAAGTGCCACTACGAAGTGGCCACAGGCCAGGTGAGTGAGGAGGAACAAATCCAGGACGCCCTCATGGCTGGAGTGAGGTCGAGCTACTTGAGGCAGCAACTGCTGGAGTTGGGGAAGAACGACTTGGGCAGCACCCTGGAGTTGACGAAAGTGCTTGAACAGGCCCAACTAGGAGATGAAGACCTCACGGACGAAAGATGCATCTTTTCAGAGGACCAAGTCATTGGGGGCACTGGTGACCTCCGCAGTCCCAGCACTGACTGCTGTGGCCACGTGCGACTGGGGATGCTACTTCTGTCAATGGGCACAGCACCCCCATGCCCAATGCCCTGCAAAGGATGCTGTGTGCTCAGGATGATAAGTGAGGGCATTGGGTGAAGGTCTGCTGTGCTAAAAGGAATCCAAAGAGTGTGACCAAGTCCTGAAGTGCCGGCCTCAGCCTTTCTGTGCTGCTCACTGCACCTCATGGCGAGACCCGCCACTGGAAGTAAAGCATCATGGGAAGATATGATGGCCATCTTGTCATGCCTCGAGGTCAATGTCACCTAGTCCTTCAGATTAAGAGGGTGGCCATCTTGCTGCACCTCGTGGTCGATGCCATCTTGTCTGCCTGCAGGTCAAGGGGAGAGAGTCAACATCAGCATGGAGAGTAACGAGGTTTCTGAAGCACTGGTATCAGTCGTCCTGGATCAGGCAATACCTTACCAATTGAATAATTTGATGATGGAGGTGAGGGTAAATGGACATTTGACTGATTGCTGAGTAGACACTGGCTCCACAGAGAGCTTTATAAACTCTGCGACTGCTCTGTGGTGCAACTTAAAAATGTACCCGACGAACTATCGTATTTTCCTAGCTTCGCACTCGCACTCTGCAATGATCCACGGGTATCGTATAATACAGGGGTGGCCAAACAGTGGCTTGTAAGTCACATGTGGCTTTTTGACATATAATGAGTGGCTTGCAACAGTAGCGTATATGCCGTTGGATAGGATGATCGGCTAAACTTCAAATTTTCATCTTAAATTTGGGTTGTCCTATACAAAGAGTCTAAAATTCTTACTTTACAACAAAGTTGCAACTCCACTGCATCTTCTTGCTGGTTCCAACGTAATCTTGAGCATGCCCCGTTAGTTATTTGCAAAGTCTCAGCACTCCTCTGTGGGATCCATCCACCCGATATCAATGCTGTTGGCTCTTTTCTGGCTTTAAAAATCGCCTGTTACTGAAGCCGACAGTGGTTTATTTTACAATATTCAAATAAAATTTAAACCTTTAAATAATTTTTATCAAAATATTGTAATTGACAAATATAGGAGGAATTTGGTAAGATGAGTGGGTTACAAACATACATTTTAAACAGGTCTTATTTGAAAGACTGAAGAATTCATATTCAGGAACATTGCAGAAACTATGGAGAATCCTATGCACATTTCACAAGTAGGGGCTAATTGAAATGATGTCATGAAATGAATAGACCATTGTTTGGAGGAGACAAACTGGCTGTTTAAAAGTACCTAGAGTGCTCACGAAAAGTCGCACCTGGGTTTTGTTTATCTAAGACAACAGATGGGAGCAGAAAGATAACTCCTGTTGTTTGCTGAAGAATATGGGGGTTTTTGCAAGTGAGAGAGTCACATGGGCTTTTTGGCAGTTGGAGAGAGAGAGACAAGTTGAAGAAGCTCTCTCAGCTAGTGTGAGTGACACTGAAAGCAGCTGAACAGTGCAAGCCAGGAAGCTGGTTGAAACAAAGCTCCAGAGCAGTGGATGGCTGGAAGTGCAATCTGTCTTGGAATAAGCAGAACAGAAAGGAACTCTGTGCTAGCCTGAAATGAAGAGGTTACCATCTGGAGAACCCTGATGGGGCAAGTTTTATCAGTGGGAGACATTGAGGTGACTAATGGTGGTACCTCAGTTGAGGAAATCCTGGAACAACAAATATCTCTCTGCAAACCCTACAAGAACCTTGCTGAGTGGTAAACATTTACCTTTTGAGCACCAAAGCCTGGTGAACTTTATACATGTTAAATTTTGTGCACAGTTTAAGAATTTCCTCCATCCAGCGAACTTGGAAGAATGAGAACGGAGATTGACTGTGAACCAAATAATTTTTCTTAAATTTACACACACATCATACACGTGCTCTTAGAATTAGAAGGGGGTTAATTTGGGTTTGTTAAGTATAGAGATAAGTTAAAATTTGATTCTGTTTTCATGTTTAAAGTTGATTAAAAATAACTTGTTTTAAAATCATTTGGTCTTAGTGAATGTCTATTGCTGTTGGGCTTTGGGGTCCTTTGGGCTCATAACACTGGCAGAAAATTTAAGCTGCTCACTGACCAGCAATCGGTGACATTCATGTTTAATAATGCAAAAAGGGGTAAAATAAAGAATAATAAGAACACTACGTGGAGGATTGAACTCTCCACCTATAATTATGACATAGCATACAGGCCAAGTACTCTCAATGAACCTCCAAATGCCCTTTCAAGAGGAAGTTATGCCTCTGCACACAACGTCCAGTTGTCACTTTGCCAGTCGTCCTGAGAAAACAGGAGGAGCAAGACAGAACCCCTGATTGAGAGGGTGCATCTGCTGCATGCCAACCTAGCATATGCCTATGTAGCATACCCTGAGGGCAGAGAGAACACTGTCTCAATCAGAGACCTGGCACCTGCTGGAACTGAGGATCCAATGCCTCAAGCTAGCCAGGAACTCTCCAGTGCCCCACCCAGGGTTCTGGACGACACTGCTCGGCATGTGGTCCAATCCGCTCTGTGACCAGCCCTTGAGACCCACTAATTTTGTACCACAGAGGATCCAGAAAGTTCGGGAAGCCCAAAGTCCACCAGTACTGCAGTGCTCAACCAGAATTACTAGACTCCCCTGTCAGACTTGTAAATATTTGTAGTATTAGTCTTTTTTTAATGAAAGGTCTCTGTTTTTCACCCACAGGTTCCATTCTGAAGGAAGGTGTGAATGCAGTGAACTAGAATTCCTCTATAGAGAGAGAGAGAGAGAGAGGAAAAACCTCACAAAGATTAGCGTATACAGAGCCGTTGTCATACCCACACTCCTGTTCGGCTCCGAATCATGGGTCCTCTACCGGTATCACCTACAGCTCCTAGAATGCTTCCACCAGCGTTGTCTCCGCTCCATCCTCAATATTAATTGGAGTGACTTCATCTCCAACATCGAAGTACTCGAGATGGCAGAGGCCAACAGCATCGAATCCACGCTGCTGAAGATCCAACTGCGCTGGGTAGGTCACGTCTCCAGAATGGAGGACCATCGCCTTCCCAAGATCGTGTTATATGGTGAGCTCTCCACTGGCCACCGTGACAGAGGTGCACCAAAGAAGAGGTACAAGGACTGCCTAAAGAAATCTCTTTGTGCCTGCCACATTGACCACCGCCAGTGGGCTGATATCGCCTCAAACCGTGCATCTTGGCGCCTCACAGTTCGGCGGGCAGCAACCTCCTTTGAAGAAGACCGCAGAGCCCACCTCACTGACAAAAGTCAAAGGAGGAAAAACCCAACACCCAACCCCAACCAACCAATTTTCCCTTGCAACTGCTGCAGCCGTGTCTGCCTGTCCCGCATCAGACTTGTCAGCCACAAACGAGCCTGCAGCTGACGTGGACATTACCCCTCCATAAATCTTCGTCCGCCAAGCTAAAGAAAGAAGAAAGAAAGATATATATATATATTGTTTGGATGGCTGGCTCCACCCAATATAAACCCTGGTTTTCTCACCTTACCTCAGATTCACCTGAGAACTATTGTGTCTACCAGCCATTGATTGTAAGCTATGAAAAGCCTATTTGTAATCCACACTTGTCTTGGATGCCAAACATCATTAAACCTTCTTGATCAACCTTCCATTCAGTTTTTTAAAAAGCCCATGAAATGGAACGTATGCGAAACCAAATAAATCTCCGGGAATAACATCCTGTGAACTCACTCTCCAGGTTGCTGTGATTGAGTTAGGGCGGTTTCATAATCGCCATATTACCGGAAGTTCTATTTCATGCACAAAAATGCCGGAGAAATACTTTATTTACTACAGAACATCAAAAAAAACATGCTTGAGAATTACTTTTTGTACTGAAATGCAAACCCTTTAAAGGTATTTGTGAAATGAGGTACCTGTTTAAATAATCAACGAGTGGGTTCAAGAACGTTTTGAGAGTAATTGTTCCCTTTGAAACCCGGAAGTGGTGCCAATTATATTTCCGGCACCTCGTGGCCCACGTGTTTAACCCGGAAATTAAGTTACTGTTCTTCGATTGTAATGGTACCGGCCTTGCAGAAATGGAGGCGCTAAATGTTTCCAGCATTAGTTCTCCGTCCTCCGACCTTGCCAGCTTCCTGCAGCAACATCCAAGCCTGCAGCTCTGTGCTAACAATCGGGTGAGTACGAGCCTGTAAATAGACCGCTGTCGGCTGCCCACTGGTAATAAAGACCCGGCGTGTCCTGTAAACACCTGGAGGTGGAAGTTGAGAGATTAATATCTATTGGCTTTGCCCTTGTAAATAAATATCCAGTCTCATAATTAAATTCCCAGTGTTAGTTCCCATTTGTAGCGATCGGTGTTGCTGAGTTCTGTGTAAATCTCCTGCACCTGTATCTTTCAACAAATTATTCCAAATCTTAGATTTTTTGTTGTCAGCGTATATACATGGCCACATCTTTGAGATTTCTTTTTTGCAGTCGAGGCAGAATTACCAAAACACTGTACTTAATTTACACATGTAGACAATAAAGAAATGTAAACTGAACAATACAATTTAAAAAAAAACAATGAAGTGCAGAAGTAAGAGGCCTTAAATAAGTTTCTGGTTGTATTTGTTGTTGAGGAGACTGATGGTGGAGGGGTAGCAGCTGTTTCTGAATCTGGTGGTGCAAATCTTGTGGCCCCGATACCTCTTTACTGATGGGAGCATCTAGAGCAGAGCGTGTGCTGGGTGATGAGGAGCCTTGATGATTGCTGCTGCTCTGACGGCAGTGTTCCCCAGAGATATTCTCTATCGTGGGTTTTGCCTGTGATATCCTGGACTGTGTCCACTACCTTTTGCAGGTCTTGGCGCTGAGGGGCATTCCAATCCGTGATGCAGCCGGTCAGCACATTTTCCGCCATACCTCAGTAGAAATTTGCCAGGGTTTTCAATGTCATACCAAACCATTGCAAACTCGTGAGGAGTCAAGGTGCTTTATTCAAGATGTGTGTTGGGTCCAGAAATATCCTCAAGATAGTGAGGAACAAATTTGCACACCATCTCCACCTCTAATTCCCCCAATGATCACTAGATTATACACTTATATTCTCTTGTAGTCAACAATCTGCTTTTTGGGTTTGGTGATATTGAGTGTGCACCATTCAGCAAGAATTGCTTTACTGTTCATATTGCTACTTCATCTGTCACTCATCAGTCTCCAAAAGTATGAAGAACATTGTTATCAAATATCTATTGTCATCATTGTACGGGTTGACCAGAGATCGATCTTTGGAGGTTCTGATTCAGGGTCTTGACCCAAAATGTCGAACATCTCTTTGCCTCAACAAATGCTGCTTACCCTGCAGAATTCCTGTCGCAGTTTATTTTTGTAATAGAATTCCAAAGATTCACCTCCAAATACGTGGAACAATTCTCATTGCAGTCATTAATCCATCCCAATTTCTGAAACTGTGAACATTAGTCCTTTGCAGAGGAAATATTGAACTCTTTAATATACAAGTTTCATTGAGATCACCTAAATTCTTGATAGGAACTGTGACAGATTATGCTTTTTTATATTGTATAAAATATATTGTATATGTTTTAAAGGAGATAAATAGTGTGGGCTTTTTAGTTAGGTCAAATTCACCAACACTTCAAAACAGACCTCATTTAAAATGGTGGAGCTCTGCTCAAACCAGATAGTCCAGGCTCCCATTGCCTTTGCAAAAACTTTGAGGGGTGCCTATCGGGAATTCACGAGTGGGTGTTGGTTGGACATGCTGTGGAGTGATGAATTGTTGTTTTTGGGAGGGGGGGGGCAACAGATGGGCGGGCTCGGGGGATTGGGTCCGCTGCTGCAGTCCAGGTATAGTTTGCAGTTCTGGGAGGGTCATGTGATGAAGGGGAGAAGGAGTTCGGTTCTACAGTTCAGCAGCAGGGACTGGAACATGACAATCTGGCAAGCTTGTGGAAAAGATGGGTTGTGAGTGCTTAGTTCAATCTGGTCAAAGCCCTTGTGGTTCATACAAGAGGAGATGGCTGGCTGTATAATGTTTCACTCTGAAATAAGAGAAACAAAAAGGAACTCTGTGGTAACCTGAAAGAAAGAGGTTATCATCTGGAAAACCCTGATGGGGCAAGTTTGTTCGGCAAGACACTGACATGGCTGATCGGAAAGAAAGTTTGTGTCCAACGAGCAACAAATCTCTCCCTGAAAATTGACAAGAACCTTCCTGAGTGGTAACCATTTACCTTTCAAGCACCAAAGCTTGGTGAAATTCATAAATGTTAAATTTTGTGCACAGTATAAGAATTGCCTGATACTGGTGAATTTGGAGGAGTGAGAAGTGAGGTTGGACTGTGAATCAAATAACCTTTTGAACTTACACATTTGAAAACATGCACTTAGAATTAGAAGGGAGTTAAGTTAATAGTAGTAAGTTAAAGTTTGGTCCTGTTTTCATGATTAGAGATAATTAAAAGCAACTTTTGTTTAAGTAATCATTTGTCTTGGTGAATTTCTATTGCTGCAGGGTTTTGGGGTCCTCTGGGCTCGTAACAGAACCAAGACTGCCTAGTCTCTATTTGTTTAGTAAACTGCTATCATAGGAACCAGAGAAGTATTATATTTGTCCCGGGGCATTTATTACTTAGGTCAGGAGACCAAGCAATTTTCCAGGAATTGCCTCACCAGTTTGATGTAGTTTAGTTACTTAGGGCCCTGGTAGAGGTGTTGGCAGAGGAGAGTATATTCAAGCATGCCAAAGACTGCAGATAGGATGAAATGGTCAAGGAGGAATGGATTATCTTGCTTGCAGTTCCATGAGGGCACTGCTTGTTCTCTTGCATAAGATCAGCACAGCCTGTTGTAGCTGCCCATTAACTTCCAGATCATCTTGTTGAAGTCAACATCTTGAAGTACCAAGGGTTTTGGATGAGTTGAGAAGGAGGTGGAAGTTGAATGACATGAATAAGCTTGTACAATTCACCCCCATGTTACAGAGGGCTGGTATTCATAGAGAAACAGCTGTTTTTTATTTTTTTTTTCCCCTCCCATAACATGGACCCTTCTTCCCACAATGAGAATGCTGAATGACCAAAGGAACTGCTCACACTATCTGTCTGAGGCTCACATATTTATTATTTATATAAATGACTACTTGTCCTGCGTATGCATTATTTGTCTGTATGTGTTGTGTGTCTGGATGTTTTGTACTGAGGACTGGAGAACACTGTTTCATCAGGTTGTACTTGTGCAATCAGTTGACAATAAACTTGGTTTGACTTGACTGACAAAAATTGAAGTTTTTTTTTGGATTTTGCATTTATTTTTCCTTGTTTGAATTCCATAAGAATACATTTTTATTCCACATCTCAGTTCTTTTGGTAGCATATTGTGAAATCCATAAGGGATAAAAACTGTAACCGGAACTACCATGCCATAATGGGGGTACATGTGGACATCAGATGGGTGGGGGAGATGCTGCAAAGATTTGGGTTCAATTTGGAGAGGCGCCAGGATCAATTAGAGGTGTGACTAGTGAACTGGGTTTGCAGCAGACACTAAAGGTGGATTTGCTCTTTTTAATGGTTGTAGGAATGTTAAGTTCATTTAACAATGAATGGTGGACAGGTAGTCTGACATGGTAGAGAAGCCAGTGATGAAGTAAAACCAATCCATGTAAATACTGAAGGAGTGTTTTGTGTTGAAAGATGGGGCAAAGGAGAAGGGCCAGTTCTTGAGATACTGGATAAACCGTATGGGCAGGGGAGAAGCATTCAGGTAATCAGATGTTTCAGAATGAAACCAGGGAAGAATAGTTCCCTGTAGCTAAAGTGAAAACACATAGAAATGCTGGAGAAACTCAGCCAGTCTTGCAGCGTCCATAGGAGGTAAAGATATTTCCAACATTTCAGGGCCGAACCCTTTTCAAGGTATAAGCAAAGAGCCTTCTTCTCCAGTTAGAACCCTTTTTGTGGATCAGTCGAGTAGACTGCAGTATTTCTTCTGCAACTTTAAATCCCTTTTTATGGGTCCATCGAGTAGAGTGCGGTATTTCTTCAGGAACTTTAAAACCCTTTTCACAGATCGGTTGAAGTGGTCTCTCATCCCTCTGTAAGCAAAAGGAGGAAATCTGATATTCTGTCTATAACCACACGAGGCCAAGTGGGTTTCTCAATCCCTCAAAGGAGGTCAAAAAGGTGTTTACTCTTGTGAAGTTTCCTTAAAATGGCCTCTTGAACAACAATGCCTTGCCTTTTCAAAAAGTTGGTCGCATGCGCAGCAAGGGTAGGAATGTGGGTTATCTGTGCAAACTGTACACTGCAAGATCCCAACCATTGTACTTTTAGATTTATGAGAACTGTTGCTTCAGTTCACCAGAGAACTACCCTTTCTCTGCCGATAATGTCGTGTTTTCTTTAAGCAGGGGATGGTTCCTCTGAAAGTGCTGCTCTGCATGTCGGACAACCTTGAGCCCTATGACCTCCAGGGCTAGGGATCAAGAAGCAAACAATTGGGCCAAGCTGACTTGATAACTTCAAAAGGAAAAAAAATGAAATGATAAAAAGATGGTATATTTTCATTGAATTGTAAATTTGTTTCAGGTGAAATGTTCTCTGACTGGGCATGAGCTACCATATCGCTTGTCTGATCTACAGACTTACACAAACGGCAAGAGGTACCAGCGCCTGATGATGAAAGAGCCATTCAACTACAGTCAATTTGAGCCACACATTGTGCCCAGCACAAAAGAACCGTAAGTTGCAGGTTCAGTGCAATCATCTTACTGCACTAAACATTCCCAGATTGGCCACAGCATGGATTAGATGTCAAATAAATATCCCTGTGCACTGACCCAGCTAAACCTGCCCAAAGCTCATTCCTACTAGACCTTCATTCCTACTCCTGAGACAATGTTTATCCCTCGGGAAAAAAAAATGAATATGTTGCCATTGCCTCTGCAGAAGGATTTGGACTGTTTAGAAGAGTGGGCTGAAAGGTGGCAGATGGAGTTTAATGCAGATAACAGTGAAGTGCTTCATTTTGGGAAGAATAATCAAAACAGGACATATGCAGTGAAGGGGAGAGCATTGAAGAATGCAGAGGGACAGAGAGATCTTGGAATAACGGTTCATTGTTCTTTGAAAGTGGAATCTCATGTGGATAGAGTGGTAAAGAAGGCTTTTGGTATGCTAGCTTTTATAAATCAAAGCATAGAATATAGGAGCCGGGAGGTGACATTCAGACTATTCAAGGCATTGGTGAGGCTGAATTTGAAATACTGTGTAATTATGGTCCCCAAATTACAGGAAGGATATCAATAAGGTAGAGAGGGTGTAGAGAAGATTTACTAAAATGTTGCTGGGATTGCAGTATCTAGAATACAAAGAAAGATTGATAAGACTGGGTCTTTATTCAATGGAGCATTGAAGGTTGAGGAGGGATTTAATAGAGGTATTTAAAATTATGAGGGGGATAGATTGAGTCGATATGAATAGGCTCTTCTTGAGGGTAGGGGACATTGGAATGATGGGTCGTAAGTTGAGGGTTAGGGGGCAAAAGTTTATAAGTAATGTGAGACAGAGCTTCTTCATTCAGAGTGGAGGCTAAGTGGAATAACCTTTTGAAAGGTGGTTGCAGCAAGGTCAATTTTGTCATTTAAGAGAAGGTTGGATAAGTGCATGGATGTGAGGGGATTGGAGGGTTATGGGCAGGGTGCAGGCAAGTGGGACTACAGATCACTTAAATCAATATGGACTAGATGGTCTGTTTCCGTACTGTAATTGTAATATGGTTTATCCAGTTGCTCTTTTGAATCCGTTAGCTCAACACTGTTACAGCGCCAGGAGCTCGGTTTCTAATCTGGGACTGTCTGTAAGGAGTTTTTATGTTCTCTGTCTATGTGGGTTTCGTCTGGGTGCTCTGATTTCCTCTCACCCTTCAAAACTTTTGGGTGTTATTGTCAATTGGGTGTAATTGTGTGACAAAGGCTCATGGGCCAGAAGGGCCTGTTGTTGTTCTATATGTCTACATTTTTAAAAATGTAAAATTAAAGTTTAAAAAATATTAGAAATCTTGCTAGGTAGAAATTTCCTGCAATTTTAACAGTGACTTCATTGGCTGTTAGACACCTGGGGCATCCAGGGAGTATGAATGATAAAAATGTTTTTTCACCCTGTATTTTCTTTTAGACAACAACTGTTCTGTAAATTAACCATTCGTCACATTAACAAGATTCCACAGCACATCCTACGCCACGTGAATGGGAAACGATACCAGCGAGCGTTGAAGAAATGTGAGTCTGCTGCCATGTAAGGCTGATAATTGGGAGATGGATTAAAATTGGAAAGGGGAAAGTCACCCAGTGAATAATTTTAAGGCTTCAATAATTATGTACTGCTGAAGGCTTTATCAGGTGTAATGCAAAATCCACAACTCACCCTCAGTAACTGTTCTCTACATGTAAATCCATACCACCTCAATTAGAATAAACTTTAGAGTTTATATCCAAGTATTTAATTTGCACCCCAAATCTTTGGTTAAGATTCCAATCTCACAGATGCCTTTTTTGGTGGAGGCAGTCTCAAACAGGGTTTGCTGAATCTGTTTTGCGATTTACTTGCATATCTGTTGCAGCGAGTCCTTTGTTACTTACAGCTTTAATCTAAAAGCACCCCTCTTATCATCTTGAATGGACCCCAACCAGCAACTGGCTCTTAGGAAGCACTCTGTGTAAATAATTTTTGTGACTGGGACCAATCTTGACCTGGTGCTGTGTCCCTGTATCTATCCAGACGAGGAGTGTGCAGCTCTTGGAGTCCCCTTTGTCCCGGCATGCCTATCCCAGAAGAAAACATGGAACCGAGAATCTGATGACAAATCTAATAAGTTCTGGAAGGCGGATGAAAGTGGGAGTGAGCATGATCTCTCAGATGACAGTTTGAGTGACTTGTACCCAGGTGAGTACACACTGGCTCCTAGTTGCTGCTTGGATATTGCAACCTTGAAGTCAAGTCAGTTTATTGTCATCTGATTGCATAAGTACAACCCAATGAAACAGCATTCTCCAGTCCTCGGTGCAAAACACACAGACACACAACACAAACATACATATGCAGCACAAGTATTGTGATGCAGCCAGCCAGGATGCTCTCGATAAGAGCTCCTGTAGAAGGCTGTGATAATGGTGGCTGGTAGCCTTGTCTGGTTCAGTTTTCTAAGAAGTGGGATTTAACCTGAATCCCATTGGTGATCAAGCCATGAGGCACATGTTACAGAGGAGGAGGATGCTATTTTCTCTTATTATAACTTTTCCCCTTTTTAAAACTATCCAGTGAGCTCTCTTGCCTTGCTCTTCCTCCAAAAATTTGTAAATTTCTTTTTAAGTGTGTATCCAATTAATACCAAGATCTTCTTCCATTGAGCAATGAATTCCAGATTGCACAGTAGTCAAAACATTTTTCCTTGTCCTCCTCTGCAAGGAATGCCCAGTTTCTGGAATCTCTGCTTGTAAAACATAGCTCCATCAAGATGATTCTTCAGGCAAATACATGTTCTATTATGGAACCAATCCCATGTGCTGTTCTCTTTGGTCTCATGTTGTCACTCAGTAATCTCTGCCACAGCATCCCATTACTGACTATCTGCCACCCCCCCCCCCCCCCCCCCCTCCACAATGTAACCCACCCAGCAATTCCTCTCTCTGTGCCATCTTCCTGACCAAATCACTACCGGAACTAAGCCAGCTCCCTATCTATGAACTGTTTTCACTGCCACAATAAAATTTGCCTTTCAGATCACTTGTTTAACAGACAAAAGGTAGGGGAAGAGGCGGAAATAAATGAATGTGTCCCATTTACCCAGGACAATGATGAAAAGATGGAGGTAGTAACACAGAAACCAAGGAAACGGAAAAACGTAAGCATCGCAGCTCTGCTTGCCGAAAGCAAGAAAGGAGTGTCAGGTCCATTTTAATTTCTTGAATTCTTTGGAATATTGAAGAGTACTCTAGCCTGTTGTGATGTGCAGTTAGATCATAGTTGGTCTTTAAATTCATATAATTTACCTGCACTAGCTTAATCTTTCCCAACAAAAATTCTGTCGTGAAATGTCTAGTTGGCCCTCTGAATTACTATAGAGGGGCAGGATGAAGAGGAAAGGGATTCCTCATTTCCTGGTGTTAGTGCATTGATTAGCAACCTGGTTGGAATGAATGAGTTGGGCTGACGTGCCAGTTTACATGCTGTATGTTCTAATCAATATAAGATTTTCCTCCCCTATTTTGTATTCCATTCACATCTTTTAATCTTACACCATTTAATTAGATCTCTATTCATCTTCTCTACTGAGGGACTACAAGGTGAGCCTTTATAACCTGCCCTAATGTAATTTTTTTGGACTGAAATCATTGTACACTCCCTTGCCGCATGAACATTTATCTTGCTGAGATGCAGTGCTCACTACTGATGGTTATTATTCCATTTGGGGTCTAACTAGATTTCTCTACCCATTAATGTAATAATTTCTGCACCTGGATATCAAAATCCATTCTCAAGATGGAGAATATGATCTGACACAGCTTGAAAGTTGCAACCTCAGATATAATTTGTTCAAGATGAGTTGGCTCATGTCCTGTTAGGGGGTTTGATTTAAAAATGTACAGTAAATGCTGGCCTCACAGCATTCATAGGAGGTTAAGATATATTACCAACATTTCAGGCCTGAGCTCTTCAAGGTTTAAGCAAAAAGCAGGCAGGCTGGGAGAGAAAGGGGGAAGAATGGGAGGGGGAGGACTCCAGACCAAAGAACAATTGTTAATTGGATATGGTAAGAGGAAAGGTGAGAATTGATTTTGGCTCTGTGAAAGGAGGCAGAGGGAAAAGGTAAGAGAGAGACTAGAGGAAAGGGGACAGGGGAGGAAGGAGTTTAACAGAAACCAGAGATGTCAACATTGATTTGTATTTCCACTTCACCTTTCACAATCTCACATGATCCAAAGTGCTTAAAACAAAGATCTGAAGTATTGGCACTGCCATGGTATCCTGATCCCCAATATATTTGATTATATTTAATCTTGCCTAATTGATGTCTTGTTCTCTTTGACTCTAGCATTTTGCCCACTGTGAACATTAAATTAATTGACTGCTCAGGAGTGAACTGGGAAGATCAGTCTGGAGTGGGGCATAGATCCAGTCTGGATTTCAAAACAAAAATTTGGTGAAAGATTATAAAAGAATCTGGAGCTTCTGAGTAAAGTTCATAAAAACATTTATTTTAGTGTGGTTTGAGAGACCAGGCAGTACAGTTAATGTAGCAGTTAGCACAATGCTGTTAAAGCACCAGTGACTGAGGTTCAAATCTGGCACTGTCAATAAGGAGTTTGAACGTTCTCCCTGTGTCTGCATGGGTTTTCCCCAGGTGCTCCAGTATCCCCCCACCGTTCAAAATGTACTGGATGTGTAGGTTAACTTTCAAGACTAAAGTTAGTTTTGTAGCTGGCTCAGAACATGAAGGGATATAGAACAATGATAGGTACATGGGAGTTGAGGTGGAAAAGAGGCAATGATTTGCTTGGCTGAACTGGATAAGGGGCTAATTAGCTTTCCATTACACTTTTTTTTTGCAATAAATGGGAGAATGGAAGTAACAATTATCAATTGACACAGTCACTGTTTCTCTTGTCCTTTTTCAGACTCAACAGAATCCTTTTATGAAGAAATTGAGGAAGGGACTCACTGGAAAATCTAATGTCATCAAGTTTTAGAAAAGACAAAGCTAGAAAATGGAACTGATTCTGTAAAATTTTCTAAATGTCATTTGCCATGAAGGATGTATTCTGTTATTCTCTATACAAAAACAGTAAAGCAAAATCTGGTAAATTCAATTAAATTAGTTTTTTTTTTCTTCAAGTAACCGTGAATGATTGTTATCCCATCTATTTTACAATTTTGCTGAAACACATACTCAAGTTGCATCCAATACCTTTTTACTGGATGAATAATTCTAGAAACTGGCCTTTGGCTTCAAATCAAAATACAGCAGTCGGGAAATTTACATCCACCCAATAACAGCAGAAATAAGAATTGGGTATTAATAAATGACCATGAAAGTTACAGATTTTCACACATTTAATGTTCTTAAGGGAAAAAAAATGTGGGGCTTGCATGCCCTCTTGAAAAGGCATACTGTGCTGTAACATTCAAGCCTAAAGACGGACAATTTCCCTGATTTAATGAAATCTCCGATTGCTGGGGGGATGATGGCTTGTAATAGGAGCAAAAAAGAATTCAGCTGATTATTGCCCCTCCCTCAGCTGGTTGAATGTGGGAGGTGCTAACCAAAAATATTACCTTGATAAACGAGTTCCTCCATAAATAGTGCACAGATGAGCAATATACAACCTGAAATGGGGGGGGGGACTTGCACACGTCAACAATGTGGGAGGGTGGGGAAGGGAATCAAACCTTTTATTTCAATAACCAAAATTCAACAGCATAATTTCCAAAGGCATCAAAAGTTCCCAACCTTTTGCAGCTTTTGTCGCCCTTGGGGCAAGGGCTGCTAATGTGAGAGGGGCACTCAATCCAACCCTCCCATGTACTTATTGTGTAAAACAAAAACCCCCACAGATCTGTGAAAAAAAATCCAGCTGAATGGAGTTACTCTTCCTCCACCCAGTCAGGCACATTGACCAATACTGACAAATTACTCCACACAGTCTCAAGAGCAAGTGTCCATCATTATTGCTGTACTATATAAATTATTTTCTCCTCTCCCAGTTCTTGAAGTTGACTTGCCAAGGACTTCCAGTCCTAAAGCTGATAAGTTGTCAGGTGTGAGCATGAACAATGCGTGTCAGTCGGCTATTTAAATACAGAAGGCATCGTGTCCAAGCCCATTCCTGTTCCCACCAGAATCATACTGCTCAACAGCAGGAGCACTCAAGAATTGAGGGCAACTACAGAATGATGTTTTGAAGCCCTCAATCGACTTTCAGAGAGGACATTCATTAATTGGATTCTCGTTGTTTCCCCTTAGGCTATCTGAAGAGAATAGTCTCTTTTTAGAATGTGGGCTTTATGAGCACAGTTAATCACTTGGAATCTTGGAGAGTGGCAGCAGAATCTTCAGCAATGGAGGGTGGACTGAATAGAATCAAGCCCAATCCAGTGCACGTATGCACAATAGAACCAAGATCAACATGCACTCAAGCTTTCTGGCATAGATAGTACCTTCTTGACCTGTATAGCCTGCACTGCTCACTTTCAATCCTTTTCACACATTGTAAACTCAACAATCACCTACCTCTACTCTGGGGGATGCAAGGATGGAAAGGCAAGGAGGGAGATGAAGACCTTTGGTTGGCAGTGTAAAGAGTAGTTAAAAATCTCTATCCATATGTTTGCAACTAGATCTCCCAAACCTAAACTATTACAAAAGCTGTTGGGGGCACTCACAAAGGTTTTTGTACAACAGGGTACACAATCGTGCAAGTGTTCTTCAGATTAAGAATTGTTGTTGCAACCCTTTGAGAACTTAACCATTATACTGAAATGTAATCTGCAGTAATTAAATAAGACTTTTGTCAGTCTGACAGCCACAGATTGTAACCGAAGAGAAATATAGAACTGGATGCCTTCTCAGTTCTCTCAAGACATGAATACAAAAAGGGAGTTCACTCTACACAATGACAAAGTTGCAATTTTACTTCAACTTTTATCTTAGAAAGAGGGCTTCACTTTTATTACACAGCCACACTATTATTAAAAGTGTGAACTATGAATATTTGTGGGAATTTATTTTAATGGGTGAGGTCAAAGATTAAGGCTCTGTTCAGTGATGGCACCAAAATGAGTAGGTGGAGCAATATATATGTACCTTGAATATGCAAATATAAAATGCACTGAAATCTGGATAAAATCACAAATGGTACAAAATTGCATTCACTGAGGAATTAGGATACAAGGAAGAGAGGGATGGGTGAGGTAAACAGATAAAGGGAGGGGAAAGGGATGTAGTTTTGAAGGTATTACACCAGTCACCACTCTTTCTTCTTTTCATCCATAGAGACACCACCAGGGCCCAGGGCTACTATGAGGAGGAGCCCTCCGATCACTGACATACTCTGGAAGAAGTCATACTTGAGGAAGTCATGCATGGGTTTGTAGGTAGGGACAGTCCAGAACGCATTGAAGTAGAGGTTGAGGCTAAAAAGCCAGATGACCAGGGTTAAAGCCGCCAGTTTTGTTTTGAAGCCAACTGCCACCAGGACAATCAATCCTGTTCCCACCACATTCTGGATAATCTGCACAGAAAGAATCAAAAATCAAACCTGCAAGTCGGAGTGGGATAAACAATCAACTTTAATGCAGATGATGTCTCCTTTAGCTCCAATATGCTGATTCTGAACTAGGACTGTAAGTCTAACAGCCAGTATGCTATTCAACCATTAATTCACCACATCATAGAATAGCAGATGTTAGCTGTGTCACAGCTAACTGAGCCAGGTGCTATCTGGGTGGAGTTTGCACATTCTCCCTGTGACTATATAGGCTTTCTCCTCGTGCTCTGGTTTCCTCCCAGATCCCAAAGACGTGGATTGCTAGGTTAATTGATTACTAATGTGCAGGTGAGTGGTAGAATCTGATAGGAGTTAATGGGAACATGAAAATAAAAGAATGGGATCAATGCAGGATAAGTGTACATGGGTGTTTGTCAGACAGCACATACTAGAAGGGCCCATATCCATGTTGTATCTCTCCACAGCTTTCTATAGAAATGTTTTCATAACACAGGACATCTATTTATGGTCACTGGCAAAAGAATCAGAGGTTTTATGAAGAAATTTAGTACTTTTGGGAAAAAAAAGCAATGCTCTGGAAATGGGTTGTTTATAAGAAAACCAAGGACAGTAAGGAAATGAAATCATTACAAGAAAAAAAGACTCCAAATCTGCAGGAATAATGGTAAGTTGTGTGACTGGATGGACAAATACAATTCCCTGATATCAAGTCTTGATATTATCACATTATTCATTTTTACAATTAGGACCTCTATTTTTGGTGGTCTCTACCCAAGAACAATTTGTACATTGAAAAAAAATCCCCACTACTGCTGGGTTACATTACCTCATCTAGAGACATGGTCATCCAGGGGCAGAAAAGAGACATTTAGTTTATTCCCACTTCCTGACTGCAACTGTAGCTCTATTATGACACAATAAATGTTCACTTTGGGTCTATTGAAACATTAAAGTTCCTGTCTCCACTACCATTTTAGATAGCAAATTCTAGACTCCTACAACTCTGAGTGATTTTTTTCTTTTTCACTCTCAAACCCTTGAACCAATTGTAGATGGTCCCCAACATATGTCCAAGTTCCGTTCTGACCAGATGGTTAGATCTCGAAATGGATGAAAGTCCATATGTTACTCCAGGCTGTCACATTCTTAAACTGGAGCTGCAGCACTTCGTCCATAGCCCAGCCTGCCCGGCACTGGAAAGACCTGTTGTCCACCACCACCTGGCCTGAGCTCACCTTCCCCATGTTGAACACTGGGTCTGCCACCGCCTCCGTGTCCCGAAAATAGAACACATTCAGTGGCAGCGGAGTCTCAGAGCTCTCATCAAAATAAACAGCCCCTGGATCCCTGGAACCTGACACATAATTTTTTATACTTAACACATTTTTTTCTTTATTTAAAAAAAATTATAGAGTTTTTTTAGTTGTATGTATGGTTGTAAGTCGTCTAAGTCATAAGTAGGGGACAACCGATACCTTACATCTATCACGCACACACACCCCTACCTCCAACCCCTTGTTACTCCTCTCTCCCTTCAATGTATGCAAAATCATCCTGATCTACCACAACATATCTGCAAAGTGATTCAAATCAGGTTTTGGCATCTGAGCTCATGATTTCTCACTTTGGGGTTTTAGAAAACCTAGAACAGTCATTCAAAATAAATAACTCATCATAGATCCACAATTAAAGCTAGGAGGTGCAATACCCTTAGGAATGAACAAATATTGCTCATTGAATCAGGACAAGTGGACAAATGAAGAAACTCAAACAAAAAAAGTCTGGGAACACGCAGCATTATCAGGTAGCATCTGTGGAATGAGAAACAGAATTAACCAGGTTTGAACTCTTCATCAAAACTGGGAGAGCAAACATTCGTTTTAAGTTTAAGTTAGGCAGCTGAAAGGATGGGCAAAGGGAATCTCCCTGATTGATGAGAGCAAGATTGCCTTGAGGATAATGTAGAGATCAGCTGATCAAGGGGTTGATAGAGGCAGTTAGAAAGAAAGCAAACAAAAAACCAAAATGAGAACACTTTGCGAACATAAACAGAGAAATGCAAAGGTTCTGAAATGCATACCTGTCAGATCAGGCTGTGCTACTTAAAGAATCTAAACTAAGTGCTGGGCAAAGTTTCTAGTTTCCGCATAACTAATTTGCAGCCTCAAGCAATCAGCAAATAAAAAAATGTGGGAAATAAGTTAAAAAAACAAAACCAAAAGTTTAAAATTGACCCCAATGGTTAATTCGCTAATCCACTCAACACAATAGGCAATCTCAAGCAACTGGAAAACTCCGGGATTTCCTAATCCCTATAGGTGCTGGATATGGGGGATGGGGGTTTACTGTACTTAAAGGAATGATTCAAGTTCAAGTAGTTGTTTAGGCAGATGCTAAATCCAATAATCTACAACAGTCACAATGAAATTAATACCAATAACCTCTTAACGTAGCACAAATTCCAAATGTGGAATGAGAGAATCCCAGAAAAAAAAAGCTTTTGATGAACTGGTCACTTTAATACTGGACCACTCTTGAACTCTCGGCTTCTAAGCCTACTTAAGTTGTGACAGCATTGTGCTCTTTCAAATCTTGTGTCATATATACAATCAACATTGTCCTGGTGACCAGACTTACCGAGAAGAAACTGGAGTTGAAATGCAGCAAGGTCATGAACATCAGGATGAGCAGCACACGACCTCCAAGCTGCATGTACTGCTTTGGGGAACTCTCTTTGATTGTTGGAACACCAGCAAACATGCTTTTACCTTCTGAACGGGACTCAGCAAGCAATAGCAACAAGCCACCGCCAAGGGCAAGGTTCCTAAATCAGAGTAGAGAGGATCAGTGAATTAATCATTGGATATTGACACTTGAGGATCAACATAAAGTGGAAACTTACTTCCTGAAAATGTGTTAGATCATTCTCAGAATGTCAGCATTTATTCCCCAACCCACACTTGAAATGAAAAGGATGCAGTTTCATAGAAACATCGATAAGGTACATGCACGGGGGCCAGAGATGAGGATACAAAAATGTAGCGAACTGCATAGGTAAGAGACGCACCTCATCAGGAACTTCAGATCCCATAAAATGCTGTAAGCAATTGTCTGTAATCATATAAAAAGGGTAGTTAGTGTCTACCAACATGCTCCCACTGCAAATGATAAAGTATAACCCCCACAGAAAGGAACATCTCACGAGGGTACGTGGGGTAGGAATGGGCACATGTACTGTTTAGGTTATGAAGACCATCAAAAGCGAATAAAGATTTGCAAATTTTTATTCTGAAGTGGTGCAAGTCTGGGTAAATATTAGATCACACAGTAGTGTAGCAGGTAGACTTGGCTCACAGCTCCAGGAGCTGAAGTTTGATCACCTTCCTCTGTAGTGTTTGCACGACCTATCTGTGACCATGTGGGCTTCCCCTGGATGCTTTGGTTTCCTCCAACATTCTACTGGAGGTAGGTCGTAGTGCAATCAGCACAGGGGATCTGAGGTGGAACAGGTTGCACATGGGAAATGGGATTGTTCCAATAGCTGGCTTATTTACTGGGCCAAATAGCCTCCTGTTTCAATAGAGAACAAGTCAAACAGGTGAAATTGTGAAGCCACATGGAAGAGCAGGCTTGAAGAACTAAAGTTCTATTCCTCAGAAAGTTGTAGGGGACCTTCAGCCTCACACATCAATAGGTGAAATGGAGGGAGATACTCAACTGATTATTTTCTTTACACTCCGAAAGCGCCTGGAAATTTTGTTAGACCTCATCTCATGATTATGATACCAACGTGGTTGTGGAAGAGCATGGGATACTCTGGAACACTGGGGGTTATAATAAGGGCCCTCAGAAGAAAGTTAACAAAAACACCATTCACCATCTCAGTTGCTTACCTGTAATGCTATAATTCCAAACAGTCCAAAGCAGGCATGTTGTACAAAATTTCTACTTAATATCAGAATGCAGCCCCCTGGAGAAAGGAAAATAAAAAAAATCTAAATACTGGCAGATCAAAATATCAAATAGTATGGTAAAGATGAAAGGGGAAGTTTGTTGCCACTCACCTAATTGCCCAAATAGATTAATCAACACAAAACATGTAGCCAGGAAGTAGCCACAATTCCAAGTGACCTCAATGTAATCCCGCTGTTCATTCCACTGAAACCACATGCGAATTCCATCCTCCAAGAAAGTACTTATTAAACACAATCTGGCAAGATGTGGCAGGTATTGTTTGGTCATCCGCAAAAACTGGAGAAAACAATTAGAGAAAGGAATACATACAACAATACCCACTGACAGTCTTGTGGACACCATTAATAAAGCTCAATATACCTCAAGAGTTATACAGTGCAGAAATAAGCATACTAGTATTGTGGCCAGTGCAACTAAGCTTCCTGATGATACCGTTACCAGATGCAATCTCACATGCACCAAGACTGGAACCCAGTGTTGCCAGATGCAGTCTCACAAGCACCAAGGCCGGAACAAGACTGTAACCCAGTGTTATCAGATGCAGTCTCGCATGAACCAAGACTGAAACCCAGTGTTATCTGATGTAGTTTCGCATGCACCAAGACCAGAACCCAGTGTTATCAGATGTAGTCTCGCATGCACCAAAACCAAGTGTTATCAGATGTAGTCTAGCATGCACCAAGACTGAAACCCAGTGTTATTAGATGTAGTCTCGTATGCACCAAGACCGAAACCTAGTGTTATCAGATGTAGTCTCGCATGTACCAAGACTGAAACCCAGTGTTATCTGATGTAGTTTCGCATGCACCAAGACCGGAACCCAGTGTTATCAGATGTAGTTTCGCATGCACCAAGACCAGAACCCAGTGTTATCCGATGTAGTCTCGCATGCACCAAAACCGAAACCCAGTGTTATCTAATGTAGTCTCGCATGCACCAAGACCGAAACCCAGTGTTATCTAATGTAGTCTCGCATGCACCAAGATTGGAACCCAGTGTTATCAGGTGTAGTCTCGCATGCACCAAGATTGGAACCCAGTGTTATCAGATGTAGTCTCGCATGCACCAAGATTGGAACCCAGTGTTATCAGATGTAGTCTCGCATGCACCAAGACTGAAACCCAGTGTTATCAGATGTAGTCTTGTATGCACCAATACTGCAACCCAGTGCATTACAACAACAAAAATCTATGCATACCAGTATAGTAGACACCATACACAAAGAGAAACACTTGATATGTTGGATCTTCGATCTTTTACCGAACTGGCAAAGGGTCACAGTCCCAAATCATTTAATTTTCTTTCCATAGATTCTGCCCAATGTGCTGAATTTTCATGCATTTGCTTTTTATTTAAAATTTCCGTAACTTATTTTTTAAGAATGGCAGCACACATGGTTACAGTGACTACTCTGGCTCCTGAGAATGGTGCAATTTTTCATTCTGTTCATCTTCTCTATAAATCAAGAAACACTGATAAACGCAAGGAATACTAAAATCTGCAGGTCCAAATACTTATATTTATTTAAAATTATATTGAGCTCGCACATCCACAGTGGTCCAGAAAAACACTTTTGTATGCTTGTATGTGTACAGATGATAATAGTCTTGAACTTGGAAGGGTCCTGTATGTTTTCTTTAGAGTCAGTTGTAGAAGTATTTGCTTCAGTAACAATTTCAACAAATGCATGCTTGGAATCATACGTTCTACTTGGATCTGTGCAAGGAAAAAACTTGAGAATTCAAATGCATACATCTTACATTGCACAATGTATCCAGAGATTGCTCTCTGCTGGACAGAAATCCTAATACACCTCAATGATCAATTTAAGATTAAAAATTACCGTAATATGCTTTCACATTACCTCTTATTCTGTGGCCTCAAAGAAACATGCAGGATTTCGGTACCCATTGATACAGGTGTCCTCGCATTGTAGATGCAAAATCCTCTTTCCCTGCCTATCAACTTGTATTTGTAAGCAAAGAGAAGCTGGAGGGGCTCAGTGGATCAGAGAGCATTCACTAAGAAATGGTCAGTCAACATTTTGGATCGTGATCTTTTGTTGAGGCCCCATTCTCATAAAACTCTCATGAAAACATTCTCAGGAGACTGTGCCACGGCGGTGGTTAGATCAATCACATCATCATTGTTTACCACTGCTCAGATATATTGTTTGAGATTATGGGGAGTGATCGAAGTTTTCCAGGATCTGGTCACATCTTGACTTTGGGAACTCAATTTGGTGGTAGTCTTACAGCTAGAAAGAGTAAGGATTTAGTGAACCAAATGCCAAAGATTTTGAGCTCAGCCTCCAAAAGCATCCACACAAATACTGTAGCTCCAGCACAGACTTGGTCAAGAGGACTTGGTTCAGGGAGGAAGTAACATTGGTTGAAGAGTTTTCCAGTTATCATGCAGATTGGGTCCACTTCAGAGGGAAGTTTATTGGAGGTGAAATGCAGTCATGAAAAGGTTTGGGAAAAAGCACAAGCAAATTCTGCAGCCTAACTTCAGTGAAGCTAGATCATGGCTTGCATGCCATCGTGAGGCAAAGGTGTGATGTGGACACATTTTGTGAGTTGCAGTGATTAAGGAAAGTACTACACGATGCATCCTAGTTGACAGAAGCTTTTTAAAAAATACCTTGTTGATGCTGCTCCCTCCATTGCTCTCAAGTTGCGGTGTGAAGGTCAAGTGTACTGTCTCTCGAGATGGACAGAATACACTGTTATTTGGGGAGCAGCTCTTTGGCCATTGGGATAAGGCAGTTGAAGATTCTGGTGATGACTTTCCTTATGCCAAAACAGCAGGGAGATCTTTTTGTAGACATATTTGGGTTTTTTTCCCCTCTTAAATACAGACATTACAAAAGTCTCAGAGGTCCTCTTGTAGACGAGATTATGGATTTGTGTCTGAAATGCCAATTACTTTGTTTTAAGTTGAAATCCTTTCTGACATCTTGCCAGTCAGAAGAGGTAGCAAGGATGAATAGGCAGCTGCAGATTGGGATCAAGGGAACTTACGTCACAAATCAGGCAGTTTTTGAGGTACTCAATCCAGCAGTCATTGACTGCTGCTCTATCACTACAGAGTTAAGGGCCTTGATCGTGCTGAAGAACCAAGAACAGTAAAAACCCTGGTATCCGGTACCTATGGCGATTGGAGACGAGTGCATCAGTACCTGTGGAGATAAGCGTATTTTGTGGATGCTTGAGACTTACTTTTGGATAAACCAGAGGAGACAGCATTTATGTCATCATAAATTCATCGTGGTGCACAGATGTGACAGTCATGTCCTTGTCCTGCTCCCCCAACCTGCAACATCTGGCGATCAAGTGTCGCCCATTCTACCTGACAAGGGAGTTCACCACCACCATCCTGGTTACAGTTTACATTCCACCCCAGGCTAACGTCAGGCTGGCACTGGAGGGGCTGAACACTGTGATAAACAGCCATGCTGTTTATCAGCACATGCTGATGCCTTCCCAATCATTGTGGGAGACTTCAATCAGGCCAACCTGAAGAAGTCTCTGACAAATTACCACCAACACGTCACATGCGAGACCAAGGGATTCAACACACATGACCAACCATGAAAAATGCATACCAAACTATACCATGATCACACTTCAGCAAGTCTGATCACCTGGCTGTACTTTCACACCCGGCATACAGAGACCGAGGACCACAGCACCAGTGGTAAAGATGACGAAGGTATGGTTGAGGGAGGCAGAGTGTTTGCACAACTGGTGGACTGGAACATATTCAAGAACTCATCCATAGACTTGAATGAATATGCATCAAGATCTGCGTGGATGAGTGTGTGCTCACGTGCAAATACCAGGTGTTCCCCAACCAGAAGCCCTGGATGAATCAAAATCCAAATCTTCCGAGGGTGAGAGCAAAGGCATTTACGGCTGGGAATCAAGATCTTTACAAGGAGTCCAGGAATGACCTGCAGAGGGCCATCGCTGATGCAAAGTGGCAATTCCAGAGGAAGCTACAGACAGTTACATGCCAGCTATGGCAGGGATTGCAGACCATTGCAGCCTACAAAGTGAGGGCGAACACTATAGATGGCTGCAATGCTTCATTACCTGATGAGGTAACACCTTCTATGTCTGCTTTGAAAAGAACCAAACAGTGCCTATTAGAATTACTGAAAAGGCTTAGGATCCTGTGATATCTGTCTCAGAGGATGACGTCAGAACAATATTCAAGAGGGTGACCCCTTGCAAGGCATCAGGCCCTGACGACATACCTGGCAGGGTACTGAAAATCTGCACCAACCAACTAGCCAGAGTATTCACGGACATTTTCAACCTCTCATTGTGGGAGTCAGCGCATCAATCATCCCGGTATCCAAGAAGAGTAGCGTGGGCTGCCTCAACAACTACTGCCCAGTAGCACTAACTTCTACTGTGAAGAAATGCTTTGAGAAGCTGGTCATGGCCAGAATTAACATGTACCCAAGTAAAGATCTGGAACCCACTGCAGTTTGCCTATTGGCACAATTGCTCCACAGCAGATGCAACATCACTGGCTCTCTGCTCAGCTCTAGATCACCTTGAAAACAGCACTTCATACATATGGCTGCTCGTCATAGACTACAACTCAGCCTTCAAGACCATTACTCCCCCAGTGTGTGTTAAGAAGCTACAAACTTTAGGGCTCTATACCCTACTCTGCAACTGGATCCTTGACTTTCTCATTGGAAGACCACAGTCATACAAATTGGAAATAATGCCTCCTCCTCCTCCTCCTCACTGATTATCAACACAGATGCATATGAATATGTCCTCATCCCACTTCTCTATTTATTTCACACCCACAACTGTGTGGCCAGGCACAATTCCAATGCTATCTACAAGTTATTCCAACGCCATCTACACGTTAACTGATGACACCATAGTTGTCGGCAGAATCACGAACAGCATTGAGGAAGTGTACAGGAGGGAGATAGGTCCAATCATTGAATGGTCCAACGACAACCTTGCCCTCAACGTCAGCAAAACCAAGATGATTGTGGACTTCAGGAGGAAGTCAGGGGAACACGACTTATTGAGGGCTCAATAGCGGAGAGGGTTAAGAACTTCAAATTCCGTAGTGTCAACATCTCTGAAGATCTCTCCTGGAGCCTCCATATGGATGCAATTACAAAGAAAGCTTGCCAGTGGCTATACTTTGGTTTAAAGAGGTCGGAAGTCACCGAAGACTCTCGTAAGCTTAAACAGGTGTACTGTGGAGCGTATTCAGGCTGGTTACATCACTGACTGGAATGGTGGCACCAACTCTCAGGACAAGAAAAAACTCCAGAGGATTGTTAACTCGACCTGCGACATCACAGGCACCAGACTTCACTCCATTGACGACATCTACATGAGGTGGTGTCTTAGAAAAGCACCCTCTATCTTCAAAGACCCCCACCACTCAGGCCTTGCCCTCTTCACTCTGCTTCCATTCGGGAAAAGTTACAGGAGCCTAAAACGAGCACTCAGCAGCACAAGGACAACTTCTTCCCCGCTGCCATCAGATTCCTGAATAATCAATGAAGCAAAGACATTGCCTTACTTTTCGTGCACTCTTATTGTTATTATTTATAGAAATATCATGATGGCTGTAATATACATGTTTGCATTATGGTACTGCCACAAAACACTGAATTTCATGACTTGTTCATGACAATAAATCCTGATTCTGACATATGCCTGCATCAAGAGATAAAGTTTAAAAGACAAAAATACTGCACTGTACAAACTTCACTTTCATGAAGATATAAACTTTAAAGCATTTTACATTATTTTATTCACATTCTTTGAAACATTTAACCGTCGCTGTATCTGCAGGTTCCTCCCCCTCCACCAAGCCGCCCGAAAGACTAACATCATAGATAATTAACCCGCCCCCCCCCCACAAGTTTACAGATAAAGCCGCTGACTGGGACGATTCTTATTAAGCAGGGATAAGAAGATACTTTGAGAGAGTCACCCCAATGGCAAGCGGCAACAACCAAGTGGCTTCATCCTGGGCAAAGCCATTGCTGTTCACACTATTTTGATCAAAACAGCAGCACAATGAAGGCATTCCTCTGGGTGAATATTTGTTCTCATCTTCACCAAAGGTTTGTGTTACTTCAGAGAACATTTATTTTTATAATTTTAAACATATTTTTATCTATTATTTTATTCTCTTTTTAGTTATTTTGCTCAATTTTTTTTGCTGATTCCTTGAGACTGCCAGTTGCTTGAATTCTGGATCCCAAGGGTTTTATTGCTGTCAGTGAGTTGCTGCAACTTCTGCACATTTTTCACCCACTATCATCAGAGTCCTGAAACAGACACCTTCCTGCTGTGATTTCCAGGCAGACAGTGGGTGAGGGGGGGAAAATCAAACATATTCTCAAAATCTGGACTCACAGCAAATCAAACTGGATGAGGAACATTTGAAATGCCTCCAAGGACCTCAAATTCTTTCCCACAGAACACACAAAAGTAAACTCCACATGAAAGAGTGGTAGGAACAACCACTTCCCTTTTTATTCACCTGTTCTTTCAAGCAATGGATTCCCCAATTGCGGTAGAGTCCAAGGATTCTACATTGACATCAGCTGCCACCTCAGAACAATGAAATGGAGTGGGAATGTTATCTTCAATCACAAGGAACTACCCCTGCAGAGGTACATCATTCACTTTGTTGGAGCATTACAGAAAACAAGTAGAGAATCTTACAACTTTCCAAACAATCTATTAGTGTTAAATAAATAGGCTACAATTTTATTAAATCATAGCTTCTTGACATAAAGATATTTGGGAGCCAATCCTCTAATGTTATCAAGTGTAACTGCACAATTATGTAATTATATGAACTGGTGAGTAAACTACAATTTTGCTAAAAGTGAACAGAATATATTAATTTGTTAGACGCTCTTGATGTTCCATTTAATTTTTTCATCCACAGCGTGCATGCGCAACTCCTTGGGACTTTTGGGACAGCATCATCTTTGTGAAGAGCCGCAGGGATGGTTCCATGAGATAGTCCCTCTTCAGGGCTGTCTCCAGCAGGTCAAGGAAGAACTCCAATGGCTGGCTTCGTTGAAGAGGTAGGCCCAGGTTCTTTTTTCTGTTCGCATTTTTCTTTCAGTGTAGTTCAGTTTTTTATTTTTTCGGTGACATAATCATTAAATTTGCCAGTATTTTAAAAAGACTTTAAACTAACATTAATGGTAAAAAACTTTACTCAATTAACACTTTTTAAAATTAAAATCCCCAGGAGTCGTAAGGCAGCACTGTGTTTCCTCACGACTTCCCCTCTCCTTATGTTAATGCACCCATTAACTTCAGAGGTGTAGTAACAAATTACTACATTTAGTTTATTTTTTTATGAACTGCAGGGAATGTTAGCTTGCTGTTTGACAATAAATGGAGTTGTTCCATTCATTTACAACATACCACACCCAAACGATGAAAATGCCATTGGCAGGAAAGCTTCACAAGCCATTATCCTAAAGTGTTCTATTCGTCTCAAGCACCCTAAACTTTTTTTTATATAAAAACGAATTCCATCCAATTGAGTCATGGTGCATATTTGCATTGCTCACTCTTGAAAGGCCGAGAAATTATCAAGCAAACAAGCCTGGCTCAATCTATTAGATACCATTTTGATGAGATATTAATAAAAGCATTTTGTTTTCCGTTTCTGTCTTGTGGATAACATCACCATGTCAATTCTTGCTGCCTTGGAAAAGTAGCAAAAATACAAAAAGGTTCATCCCACCATTGTCACATTCTCTTCACCCTGCTCCATCTGGAAGAAGTTTTGTGTGACATCACATACCACCAGATTCAAGAAGTTTCGTTCCTGCCATTATCAGACTCCTGAATGATCCTCACACTAGAGAAATAATGTTGTCTTGCTCTGGACTAAGCTGATCTCTAACACTCTGTGGGTTTTTTTTTAAACTACTGTACTGTGGGTTGCCAAGCTGGACTGTTCACAAAATAGCCTTTGTCACAATAAACTTGAACTTGTTAGCAAGAACCACTGCATTGTGCTGAGCACTTAACCCAGTGGTTCTCAACCTTTTTCTTTCCACTCACATACCACTTTAAATAATCCTTAAGTCATAAGTGCTCTGTGATTAGTAAGGGATTGCTTAAGGTGGTATGTGGGTGGAAAGGTTGTCACTGCTCTTGATCCAATTGTTACTGAATATTTTGCTTGAGAAAAATTGTCATTGGCCCATTTCCTTTGGAGATGTAATACCGTGTAGATAAAGAGTCAATTAGGTACAATTAAAACAGTGGTTTTCAAACTTTTTCTTTCCACCCACATACCCTTACTAATCACAGACACTTACGACATAAAGAATACTTAAAGCAGTATGTGAGTGGAAAGAAAAAGGTTGAGAACCACTGATTTACCAAATCTCAGTTTGGCCTCCAAGTCAAACCAGATAAACACCGTGTGTGCAATGTCAAGAGAATAGTGGATTTACAAAAATGCTCTGTTCAGGGATGCACATGAATTTTTAAATGAATGCAAACAATTCATGAGCACAAATCTGACCAGCAACAGGAAGTTTTTTTTAAATATCCTGAGTCAATATTCATCCTTCAATCAACCTTAATGAAATCAGATTATCTGATTATTGCACATACAAATCAGCTGTAAACTCTAAATGCATGTCACTGGCTGAAAAACGATGTGAACTTGCATTGCTTGAGAAAGAGGTCAAGCCATTTCCACAAAGTAACAGGGAGGTTAACATTCTGCCGGAATTCATAACGGTCACTTAAGGAAAGACACTTTCTATCCTATTCCAATGAAACATTATTGAACCAAACGTTAACATTGATGCTTCTTGACCTGGGTACTTCCATCATTTTGCTCTTCAACATTCTATTCATATTTGTATCTTCAATATCTTGGTACACATTTGTTAACGAATCACGTCGCCACATCGTTACTGTGTCACAATAAAACAATACAGGACTTGGTGTAGAGATATAAACCGGAGTTTACAGCACTACTAAACTGGGAGAATGACATTACAATATGCTAACGTTGAGAATCTAACTGTAAAATTGGAGATCGGAGTTCACAAAGAACTTTATAACGTTTGATTTTACATGTAATTTATAAGGATCAAAACATGTTCCCTATATTGTTATCGCTGTCTACTGAACTACAATAATCCTTTAAATTTAACAATTATAATAATTTTTTTATTGATTATCGTCATCCTTAATATGAATAAGGAAGGAACGAGTTCTCAAAGCAAAATGGGGAGAATATAATTCTGTAGGGGTGGGGAGGGCGGTCGACCAAGAGATGGAGGCCGGCACGGCAGGGTCGTCTGGACCTGGGAGAGGTGAGATACGGCCTCTCAGGCTTTGGGAGGGGGAGGGGTCGACATTGTTGGGAGAACCTGGGAAGGGAGTCTAGGCTGATGGAAGAGACAAACTGAGGCCCTGGGGAACAGGCACTGCGGGAGATGGGCTGAATAAAGGGGTGAGAGTCAGGCTGAGGCCGGACGCTGCGAGGGGCAGGGGTGAGGCTGCTGGGGCCGGGAGGTCTAGGCTAGGAAGAGACTTTCGCAGCTTTTTGAATAAATCACGATCTCGTTTGAAGGCGCGCCGCCAGCTATGGGGTTGGTGTGGTATCCAAGGCCACTACCTGGTCAGCGATGTCCTCCGCCGCTCCCATGATATCTGTGTGACCCATGGCGCTGCTCCCGCCGCCCGGGATTCCCACTGTAAGTGGTACTCCTGGTCCAACTGAGCGGGCGGAGCCAATCTGTCTCCCACAACACACAGCGGCGCCACGCAGTGCCACGTCGGGGCTATGCAAAACAATAGGCGGGGCTATGTAAAACAGGAGGCGGGCGCGCGCTGTTGAAACAACTGGGCATGCGCCAGGGCGCCCAGTGTAACCACATGTCACACAGGAGATAGGACAGACGAAGTTGGATTTGGGCAGGCGATAGCAACGTACTCACAAGCTATGTAGCCATATAAGATAGATACATCCAATTTATTGTCAAAGTACATACTTTCTATCACATGCAACACTGAGATTTTTTTTCCTATGGGTAAGACAGAATTACCAATAATTGGCAGTGCAATAAACTGTACTCAATGTACATATCTAAACAAATAAAGAAATATAATCAAATTCTGCAGTAAAGAGGAAAGAATCAATTAAATGCATGAGTCCTTAAATGAGTCACTAATTAAGTTTGTTGTTGAGGATGGGTCGAGGCTTGTGGCAGATACCTCTTTTGCCTGCATCAGTGAGAACAGAGCATGTGATGTAAATCCTTGATGATTGCTGTCGCTCTAAAAAAGCAGTGCTCCCTGTAGATACTCTCAATGGTGGGAAGGATTCAGCCTGTGATATCCTGGGCTGTGTCCACTACCTTTTGCAGGGCTTTACGCTCGGGGGTATTTGTGTCCCCATATCAGAACATGATGCAACTGGTCAACACATTTTCCACCACATATCTGAAGAAGTTTGCCAGCAGAGTTTCACAGCACAAAAAATGAAAAGCTGGAGGGAGTAAGCAGGTCAGGTAGCAGGCATTGTTAGAGATGGTTTCAAATTAGGACACTAAGTTTAAGTTCACTCAAGTCAATTTAAGTTTCTTGTCATCTGATTGCACATGTACAACCTGACAAATTTGCATTCTCTGGTCATTAGTGCAAAACATGCAAGCAGGCAAACAAAACATGCAGGACAGCAAGATACATACCCCACCCAAAATAAACTTTACTCACCATAAATTATTTTCAAAATATAAAAAAAACATTGAAAGTCTTTTTCACATCAAAAGTGAAGGGAAGAAAGTTTAGGGTTAAGTTTTTTTTATACAGAGAATTGGTATGCCTGGAATGGATTGCCAGGGGTGGTGGTGGAAGCTGGAAAAATTGGGGGCATTTAAAAGGTACATGGATGAAAGAAAAATAGAGGGTTACAAGTAGGAAGGGATAAATAATGCTAAGTAATTCAATTTAAACAAATTATCCAAATTTTTATCAATTTTAATTTCAAAATATTTAATTGGATTTTGTGTCCATTTAAATTGACCAATTTCCTTTTAGCAACCATAATCCCCCTCAACTAATAGCATAATTTCACTTTTATCCCAATTGATTTTCTAACCAGATATTTCTCCATAATCTTTAACTTCTTATAAATTGAACTTAATTAATTTTCAGGATCTGTTATATAAATTAAAACATCATCAGCAGAAATAATAGTCTTAAATTCCTCACTATTAACTTTAATATTATTATCTTGACTTATTAATTGTAGTAATGGTTCAATTGCCAAAAGAAATAATGCTGGAGATAAAGATCTAGTTAATGAAAAAGGAGAAGAAATTTGTCTATTAATGACCACTCTAGCCAGAGGGTTTTTAAATAAAGTCTTAAACCAATTAACCATGTTGATGAACTTGGGGAGGCATCCAAGGCGCTCTAGTATTTGCTAAAGCCCTTTCCTGCTCACGGTGTCAAAGCTGTCTGAGGGCAAACACCATGTCAGTAGTTCCGTTTGCGCGAAAGCCACACTGTGATTCTGGGAGGACATTTTCGGCGACACTAGGTATTAGTCTATTAAGGAGAATCCTAGCGAAGATTTTGCCTGCAATGGACAGCAGCGTGATTCCCCTGTAGTTTGAGCAGTCTGATTTCTTGCCTTTGTTTTTGAACAGGGTGATGATAATGGCATCACGAAGGTCCTGAGGCAGCTTTCCTTGGTCCAGGCAGAGCATGAAAAACTCATGCAGTTTGGTATGCAGAGCTTTGCCGCCAGCCTTCCAGACCTCTGGGGGGATTCCATCCATACCTGCTGCTTTGCCATTTTTCAGTTGTTCAATTGTCTTATATGCCTCTTCCCAGGTAAGAACCTCATCCAGCTCGAGACTCGAGGGTTGTTGAGGGAGCTGGAGCAGGGCGGATTCTTGGACTGAGCAGTTGGCACTGAAAAGGGATTGGAAGTGTTCTGACCATCGATTGAGGATGGAGATCTTGTCGCTGAGGAGGACTTCGCCGTCTGAGCTGCACAGAGGGCTTTGGACTTGGGGTGAGGGGCCGTACACTGCCTTTAGTGTCTCATAAAAACCCCTGAAGTCGCCAATGTCGGTGCTAAGCTGGGTTCGTTTGGCGAGGCTAGTCCACCACTCATTTTGGATCTCCCGGAGTTTGCACTGAAGATGGCTGCATGCGAGATGGAAGGCTCATTTTTTCTCTGGCCAGGAAGGCTTTGCAAGGTGAGCCTGGTGGGCAGATCGCTTCTTTACCAGCAGCTCCTGGATTTCCTGGTTGTTTTCGTCAAACCAGTTCTTGTTTTTACTGGAGGAGAAGCCCAGTACCTCTTCAGTGGACTGCAGTATGGCTGTTTTCAGCTGATCCCAGAGGGCTTCAGGAGACGTGTCCGTGAGGCAGTTTGCATCCTCGAGCTTTGCTTTGAGGTTTGCCTGGAAGTTTCCTCTCACTACGTCTGACTGCAAGTTTCTAACATTGAACCTCTTTCTGGGAGCTCCACTGTTCTTGAAGTTTGGCTTGAAGTGAAGGTTGAGCTTGCAGTGAACAAGCCGGTGGTCAGTATGGCATTCCGTACTGGGCATGACCCTGGTGTGGAGCACATCTCGTTTGTCTCTTCCTCGCACCAGAACGTAGTCCAGGAGGTGCCAGTGTTTGGATCGGGGATGCATCCAGGTAGTCTTCAGGCTCTCCTTCTGCTGGAAAAGGGTGTTAGTAATGACAAGCTGCTGTTCTGTGCAGAGTTCCAACAGGAGGCGCCCGTTGTCATTGCACTTGCCGACACTATGCTTGCCGAGGATCCCTGGCCAGGTTTCTGAGTCTTTGCCGACGCGAGCGTTGAAGTCGCCAAGGATGACAACCTTGTCGTCTGTAGGGGTGCGTTGGATGAGGTTGCGCAGATCAGTGTAGAACTTGTCCTTTTCTGCTGGTTCCGCCTGAAGGGTTGGAGCATAGACACTGATGAGGGTGATGCGTCGCTTGTTTTGAAGGAGGAGTCGTATGGACCTCTTCAGCATGATGCCGAAACAAGCCATGAAAGACCTCAACAATGAAGACGCTGTTTACATCCGGTACCGCACGGATGGCAGTCTCTTCAATCTGAGGCGCCTGCAAGCTCACACCAAAACACAAGAGCAACTTGTCCGTGAATTACTCTTTGCAGACGATGCCGCTTTAGTTGCCCATTCAGAGCCAGCTCTCCAGCACATGACGTCCTGTTTTGCAGAAACTGCCAAAATGTTTGGCCTGGAAGTCAGCCTGAAGAAAACTGAGGTCCTCCATCAGCCAGCACCCCACCATGACTACCAGCCCCCCCACATCTCCTTTTGGCACACAGAACTCAAAACAGTCAACCAGTTTACTTACCTCGGCTGCACCATTTCATCTGATGCAAGGATTGACAAAGAGATAGACAACAGACTCGCCAAGGCAAATAGCGCCTTTGGAAGATTACACAAAAGAGTCTGGAAAAACAACCACCTGAAGAAACACACAAAGATCAGCGTGTACAGAGCCGTTGTCATACCCACACTCCTGTTCGGCTCCGAATCATGGGTCCTCTACCGGCATCACCTACAGCTCCTAGAACGCTTCCACCAGCGTTGTCTCCGCTCCATCCTCAACATCCATTGGAGCGCTTTCATCCCTAACGTCGAAGTACTTGAGATGGCAGAGGTCGACAGCATCGAGTCCACACTGCTGAAGATCCAACTGCGCTGGGCAGGTCACATCTCCAGAATGGAGGTCCATCGCCTTCCCAAGATCGTATTATATGGCGAGCTCTCCACTGGCCACCGTGACAGAGGTGCACCAAAGAAAAGGTACAAGGACTGCCTGAAGAAATCTCTTGGTGCCTGCCACATTGACCACCGCCAGTGGGCTGATATCGCCTCAAACCGTGCATCTTGGCGCCTCACAGTTCGGCGGGCAGCAACCTCCTTTGAAGAAGACCGCAGAGCCCACCTCACTGACAAAAGGCAAAGGAGGAAAAACCCAACACCCAACCCCAACCAACCAATTTTCCCCTGCAGCCGCTGCAACCGTGTCTGCCTGTCCCGCATCGGACTTGTCAGCCACAAACGAGCCTGCAGCTGACGTGGACTTTTACCCCCTCCATAAATCTTCGTCCGCGAAGCCAAGCCAAAGAAAAGAGAAATTTTTTTCCACTACCAATAACTGGTAATTAAAAAAGAACCTCAGGGTTGTATGTAATATCGTGTATGTGTTCTGACAATAAATCTGAATCTAAACCTCCAAAACTACACACCCTCCTGCCCAGTCCAGGATGAACTGGGCAGGAGGCTCAAGGCACTTTTCTTCAACTCCTAGTTCCAAACTCCCAAAGGATTAGGAAGTGATCAACACCAGAGGCCTATTTGGGAGTCCTGCTCACCATCAGCCCCCTTATATCATGGACCCAATATCTGGTTCCCCAAAGTAGCCTGTGGCCTCGTGTGAGGCTTTTGGTCTGCTGCAGAAGTTTCCTTCTCAATAGGGTTTCTCCAAGACTCCTCCATCTTACTGGGATGTTGGGGGTGGAAGAACAGGGATCTTCTCCCACACCAATGCCCTGTACCATCTACTGCTTCCTGGGAAACTGCAGCCCTCAAAGTCAGGGCTGCCAAACATGGACACCAGCCATCCAAGGATCTTCATTTCCCCATTCTACAAGCAATTTAAAGCTACATGGTAGTCAGGCAGTAGGGCCCCACAGAGGAGCAATGAAATCTCTTCTTCTTTTACCTCCGAGCTTACTTCCATGACTATGTCTCTCCACCCCGCGCTCCCCACCCCCCCTTCCCACCCAAGATCCTTTCTCCTGCTTCAAGCCCTTTTCCTCCCCTGGACACTTTGTCCTGTTCAGCTCCCCTCTCTGGACCATTTTATTTCCACCAAGACGTCAACAGTCTCAACTTTACCACCACCCCCCCCCTATATTCCAACCTTACCTCCTTATAACACTCTGCCTTCCACTTCCAACCTCACCATCCAACCTACACATAAAGGTGGTGCAGTTGTGGTCTGGCACACTGACCTCTACCTTGCTGAGGCCAGACGACAGTTCTCAGACACCTCCTCCTATCGACCCCTCCCACAGGACCCCACCACTACACATCAAGCCACTATCTCTAACCTCATCACCTCTGGTCACCTCCCTTCCACGGCGGCCAACCTCATTCTCTCCTACCCATACACTGCCTGTTTCTACCTTCTACCCAAGGTGAACTAACCTAACCATATAGGTAGACCATTGTTCCTGCCTGATTTTGCTCCATCCATCTAGTTTCCTTTTATCTTGACTCTCTTTTCTCCCCTGTTTCAATCCCTCCCCATCTACATTTGCAGCATGTCACACGCCCTCAATCTCCTCAATGATTTCAAATTCCCCGAACCAGACTGCTTCATCTTCATGATGGACGTCCAATCCCTTTATACCTTCATCCCCCACAAAAAAAAGTCTGAAAGCACTTTGCTTCTTCCTGGACCAAAGACCTGACCAGTCACCCTCCTCTGTCTGGCAGAATTTGTCCTCACTCTCAACAACTTCTCCTTTAACTCATCTCACTTCCTCCAAATCAAAGGAGTAGCCATAGGTACCCACATTGGTCACAGCTACACCTGTCTATTTGTGGACTTTTTGGAGCAATCCATGCTTCAAGCCTATAAAGGGAGGACCCTCAACTCTCTTCCAGTAAATCAACAACTATATCGGGAATGCCTTATGCACCCGCGATGAGTTTGTCAACTTCATCCACTTCGTGGCCAACTTCCACCCTTATTTCAAACTCACCTGGTGCATCTCCAATAACACTCTACATTTCCTGGATCTCTCAGTCTTCATCTCGGGAGACAAGCTTTCCACTGATATATATACTACAAACCCTCTGACTCCCACAAATACCATGACTACATTTACTCACACGCTATCCTCTGCAAGGATTCCATCCCCTTTTCTCAATTTCTCTGTCTCTGCTGCATCAATACCCCTGAGTATAAAGCCCTCCAGCACACTTTCCACCACACCTCTAGAAATTTGCCAAAGTTTCTGGAGTCATACCAAACCGCCACAAACTTCTGAGGAAGTAGAAGCACTGATGTGCTTTCTGCATGATGCCATTCGTATGTTGGGTCCAGGAAAGATCCTCCAAGATGAGGTCTTCCAGTCCAGATCTTCCAAAATGTCTGCCTTCTTTCACACTATCCTCCACCACTATCGACTCAGCCTTCACTCTATTTCCCGCTCATCTGTCCTGGCCCCCTCTACCCAAGACTCAACAAATATAGAATCCCACTCATCCTCACCTACCATTCCACCAGCCTCCACATCCAACGCACAATTTCCGACACACAACAGGATCACACCACCAGACACATTTTTCTTTTTCCTCCCCACTCAGCCCACAGGGACCGCTCCCTCTGTGATTCCCTCGTGCACTCATCCCTCCCCACCTATCAACCCCCCCCCCCCACAGGCATCTTCCCCTGTGGCCGCAGGAGGTACAAGACTTGCACCCACACCTCCTCCCTCACCAAAAATCTGGGGCCTCAAACAGACCTTTCAAGTAAAGCAACTTTACTGCATCTGGTGTTCCCTTTGTGGCATTCTCTACAGTCGCCTATTGGGAAGTCGCTTTGCTGAGCACCTCCTCTCTGACCGCATTGATAACGTCCTCCTAGTAGCCAACCTTTCCAATTCTGAATCACACACCCAGACTCACATGGCTTGATGTACTATCCCACCCTGACCCCCTGCAGATTGGAGGAACGGCACCTTATTTTCCATCTGGGCACTTCTCCAACCAGGTGGCATTAACATGGACTTCTCTACTTCCACTCTATCCGCAACAATCCCAACCTCACCATCCAACCTGCCTTGGGCTTGCCTTCCCCCCCCCTCTTTCCTGTATTTCCAGTTGTCCTCTCCTCCCCCCCACCCCCCCCCCCACTCCACTGATCAACTTGGACCTTGATGAAGGGCTCCAGCCTGAAATGTCAGTTATGTATCTTAACCTTGGGGCTACATCAGAAAGGTGGAAAACCGTTTGACCTGCTGAGCTGCTCCCGCATGTTGTGGTTTTGCTTCAAGCACGGTGTCTGCAGAATTTATTTCTTGAAGTGCCACTCTCCGTTCTTCCTGGGAATTCATTCCAAGACTATGCCAAATATCAACTGGCCAACGTTGAAGAATCGCCTTCTTTTTCATTCACAGAGCGGAGCTGAAAGATAAATGACCTCGACTTGACTCTCCTCAACCACGCAGCGCACCCACCTCGCTGGCCCGTTGACCGCGCTCCCTCCACGCGCGTGCGCAGTGGCGAAGCCCCACACGAGGCTGGGAAGGGCTGGACATGCCGATCTTCAGCAACTCGCTTCGAACGTCACGGGGAGTCAACGAGATTGGGGAAGTTTTCAAACGGTTTTCCCCGCCGCGCCGGCCCGCGCGTTGCCATGGCGACGGGTAAACAAGCGGCAGGGCGCTTCCGGCTCGATGGCGAACCGTTACGAGGTAAAAGGTGGTGGGGGGGTGGGGGGGAGATCTGGAGCGGGCAGGATTGCCGGAGGAACTTGGTGGGTCGGGCAAGATCCACGGGTTGGCCAGCCTTTCGGGCTTGAGACTGACCCAGGGATGCTGCTGACCCCCGGCAACCTGTCCCAAGTCAACGAGCCCACCCTTTACTTTCATCCCATTTCTCAGAAAACAATCTGGGCCTTCGCAGATGTCTTGGATAATAAACGGTTATTGCTAATAATTCCTCTTGTTTTTGACTATTCAAGTTGCTGAGAACAATTTCGAAAGATTGTTACGGGGTTCTGCAGATGATGAGAGACGTGAAAGAGAGCAGGACAGTTGCTGTAAAGATGGTAAGGCTCGCGTTTCCAGAGTGGGGAAGAGCAGAGCATGGGGC